>NC_136265.1:26945759-27308713 GCF_964187855.1 Myxine glutinosa
TAACAATGCAGCAATGAAGGAATTCGGCCAAGGCACCGGCACACAACGACCTACCTACATCGAAAGACTCAATGCCAATGGTGACAGAAGCCAAGACGGCCGGCTTAAACACCGCCGAAAGACCACGGTGTACCAACTTACGATGCAGAACATCTTGCACTTAATATGATGACAACAGGTGCCATCCTCTGACGTACCATTACAGGTACAGGTACAGTACACGTGAGCACAGAGCAAAAGTTCACTGAAACCGAGATTAAGAAAAAAGAAAAAACACCTCGTGGTCCGTGCTCGATATCCGAGTTTCAATCTTTTCAAACACATGATGCTCTCGGTCACGGTATCTCCTGCGAGCTGCTTCTCCTTCAACCACACAAACAACAACTTCTCCATATCTTCATGGATAGAGGTCCGGAGCTTTGAAATAATCGTAACGCCCTTGGCTGGCGTTATAGCCTTTATGGACTCCTTCTGCTTCAAAATCGTACATATCGTAGAAGGAGTACGATCGTACTGCCTCGCCAAGTCGACAACACGCACACCTCACCTGGCATGCTCTTCTCCTCTGCTTAATAAAACCAGTTTATTTCTTTACATTCTCTTGTATTATATATGTACAGTATATACGAGGTCGTGCTTGTTTATACATTATTTGTTATTTATAAAGTACATTTTTGTTATTTAAAAGCACCTAACAAAAAAAATTGGTGTTTTTTTTTTGAGGCTGGAACGGATTAATAGCATTTCAATGCATTTGAATGGGAAAATTTGCTTTGACTTACGAGCGATTTGGCTTACGAGCTCCGTCACGGAACGGATTAAACTCGTAAGCCGAGGTACCACTGTATATTGTTACGGACACGACTTAGATGTTGCTTGACCGAGCGGAATGGCCGCCGTGTTCGCACAGTTTACCCGATTACACTTGAACGTTGGCCGAATCGCGCTATGCTAAATCAATGAAGGAAAGGACACAACGGCTGGGATTAATGTAACGACACAAGGGGTACAGTTCTCAAGACCTCCGGAGGAGGATATAATATTGGTTATGCAGAACGGTTAGATTACACGGCAAGAGGTAAAGCACAGCAAGATGGGCACTTAGACACAGTCTTATCTTATTCCCGACAGACCACAGACAAACGGGACAAGACTGACTTACACGGGGATTGATGGCAGGGAAGGGCAGGCAGTCGATAGCTCAAGGTGCACCTTGGCTCAGGGGGGCAGAATCGACCCGGTCCGGTCCAGAGAGGCGGGGAGGTATTTCTCAGCGCTAGGAGGTGTCGTCCTTTCTTCTCCAAGCTGAGGCGCATCTGACGTCACCTCCGTCTTCCTGCGCATGTCCAGCGGGGAGTGACACGCCCTCGGCTCGTTAGCTCCGCCCCAGATGGAATCGGTCCGCCGCTTCTTATTGGGTGCGGGGGGTTACCGGGCTCCGCCCTTGACGAGGAGCTGACAGTGAGCCCCTGCGTGGTAACCCCGTCGGAGCACATGTTCAATGGCGGCTAACCAAGCCGGAGTGAGGACGCACACTCCCCGCGCCGCCGCCGCTGTTGTTGTTGTTGTGGTTGTAGCATGAGGAAGAGCTGCGGGGAGGTATTGGGAGGTCCTAAACTTTCTAACAGTGCCATACAATCACATTCTGGTGCAACGGAGAGTCAGAATTAATGGAAACGAGTCCTTAACTGACATAGACTAAGAATAACTAGCAAGATGTCCTATAGTTGTCTACGTGAGGTGCGGTGAACCTGGGTGCGACATTTAATGGGGGAAATAGGGGAAGGTCGGTTCTACAGAGTGTTGTTTACAGACAATGGGACTAGGGAATGGGGGATTGGGGATAGTTGGGGAGTATTGGGGAAATAGGGGAATATTTACAAGCGGATATGGATGGAGGCCAAATCCCATATCCGCAACAATATATATATATATATATATATATATACACACAGTGAAACCTTGACTTACGAGTGCACCAACTTACGAGTTTTCCGAGATACGAGCCGTCGCTCGGGCGGTTTTTTGCTTTGTGATGCGAGCCGAGATCTGAGTTACGAGCTTACGCCACCCGCCACTATGTGGCCCAACGAGCGTTCAGGTCACGTGGTTATCTTGCCATGCAAGCATCTCTGCTGTATATCGCTGCTGCTTTGTTTTTGCATTTTGGTTATCTTGGAAAATTTCTTAGTTTTAACCATGGGTCCTAAGAAATTGAGTGCCAAGGGCAGTGCTGAGAAGAAGAAGAGGATGATGTGCTTGGATATAAAACACGCAATCGTCGAAAAACATGAGCGAGGTGTGCGTGTTGTCGACTTGGCGAGGCAGTACGATCGTAGTACTTATACGATATGTACGATTTTGAAGCAGAAGGAGTCGATAAAGGCTATAACGCCAGCCAAGGGCGTTAAGATTATTTCAAAGCTCCGGACCTCTGTCCATGAAGAGATGGAGAAGTTGTTGTTTGTGTGGTTGACGGAGAAGCAGCTCGCAGGAGATACCGTGACCGAGAGCATCATCTGTGAGAAGGCACGAGACATTTACGGGGATTTGGTGCAGCAGACGGCGCGAACATCAACGGACGAGGCATCGGAAGAGTCCTTCAAAGCCAGTCGGGGATGGTTTGATAATTTTAAGAAGAGGACCGGCATTTACTCCGTCGTCAGGCATGGTGAGGCAGCAAGCTCGGATGTGAAGGCAGCTGAAGATTTTATTATAACTTTTGCCGAACTGATAGAAGCAGAAGGATACATCCCCCAGCAAATCTTCAACTGTGACGAGACAGGGCTCTTCTGGAAAAATATGCCGAGGAGGACGTATATAACGGCAGAGGAGAAGAGCATGCCAGGCCACAACTTGTTCAGAGTGCCGGCGATAGCTCGCCTTCTCTTTGTGGAAGACACGGTGAGATCCTTAACATCCAACAACTAATGGGACGCAAACGGGGCGCCCAGTTTAGCGGTACACACATTGATGAATCACCCTGCCTGTGAAACACCGACATGACAGGTTATAGCTGGGTCGGGATTCAAACCCAGGCTGGACAGTTTAGAGTCAAGTGTGCGTACCTCCAGTCCAGGCCATCCTGCCAACTTGTATGCTGCATACAGGTGAAATATAAAGCGCGAGATATTTTTATATATACTGTATATTTCAAAAAAAATTGGTGTGGTTTTTGAGGGGCTGGAACGGATTAATAGCATTTCAATTCATTTTAATGGGGAAATTTAATTTGAGAAACGAGCAAATTGAGTTACGAGCTCGGTCACAGAACGAATTAAACTCTTAAGTCAAGGTTTCACTGTATATATATATATATATATATATATATATATATATATATATATATATATATATATATATAGGTATCTGTAATCTGGTTCTCCAACCTAATGAGCGGACAACATGACGTCATCGCCATGCACGTCCGCCTTGCCTGCAAAGTTCCAGAGGAACCATCTAGCAGTGCGTCATTACGGATTATAAATTCAGATACTGTCACAAGTGCATGCAAAACTCACAGTTACCGACCTGGTTTCGCCCTTGTTGGGGCTTCATCAGGGCAACGCAGTGAGGCTTTCCATACACTTGTAACTCTGTGACCCTTTCGGTTTTTATATCAGTCACTATGCGACCTTCATATCATCAGTGGAGAACCGCCAGCAAGGTGTCCCATACAGCTGCTGCTGCACCTTGCTGGGAGCGATAAGCACCGCCTGCCACGCGGTAACGTTATCTCTGGTATCCACTCATCATATGGAGTCGACCTGGTTGCGGTTGGGAGTTACTAATAATGGTATCTGTAATCTGGTTCTCCAACCTAATGAGCGGACAACATGACGTCATCGCCATGCACGTCCGCCTTGGATACGTGCATGGATACGTGCATGGCGATGACGTCATGTTGTCCGCTCATTAGGTTGGAGAACCAGATTACAGATACCATTATAAGTAACTCCCAACCGCAACCAGGTCGACTCCATATGATGAGTGGATACCAGAGATAACGTTACCGCGTGGCAGGCGGTGCTTATCGCTCCCAGCAAGGTGCAGCAGCAGCTGCATGGGACACCTTGCTGGCGGTTCTCCACTGATGATATGAAGGTCGCATAGTGACTGATATAAAAACCGAAAGGGTCACAGAGTTACAAGTGTATGGAAAGCCTCACTGCGTTGCCCTGATGAAGCCCCAACAAGGGCGAAACCAGGTCGGTAACTGTGAGTTTTGCATGCACTTGTGACAGTATCTGAATTTATAATCCGTAATGACGCACTGCTAGATGGTTCCTCTGGAACCTTGCAGGCAAGGCGGACGTGCATGGCGATGACGTCATGTTGTCCGCTCATTAGGTTGGAGAACCAGATTACAGATACCATTAATAGTAACTCCCAACCGCAACCAGGTCGACTCCATATGATGAGTGGATACCAGAGATAACGTTACCGCGTGGCAGGCGGTGCTTATCGCTCCCAGCAAGGTGCAGCAGCAGCTGTATGGGACACCTTGCTGGCGGTTCTCCACTGATGATATGAAGGTCGCATAGTGACTGATATATATATATATATATATATATATATATATATATATATATATATATATATATATATATATATATATATATATATATATATATATATATATATATATATATATATATTGCGGATATGAGGACTCTATATTTTTTTTGATTGTGTGAATTATTATTATTGTTTATTCTGCGCCTCCTGCCTCCGGAGCTGTGTAAAGGTCAAAGGGCATCCCATAATTAGTCCATAAAGCATCCACACCACAGCCAATCATAGAATACCCCTGTTCAATAGTTATATCTTATTATGTGTTTTAGGGTAAGGCTGTGTCTCCCATTAATTGAAATACTCCATTGCACCAGTGAAAAGAGATAGATTCCCTTCATTCCCACTCCCAACACTTCCATTCCCCCCTTTTCGTCAATTGCAATTCGCATTGCCAACTGCATGTTGGGTGGTTTTCCCTTCATCCGCCATTGACCACGAGGCAGGGTTGGGGAAGAAAGGCGGGTCCCCACCTCGTCATAGAGGGGAGGAGTGAGTCAGCCCCACTCAACCAACCACGAACAAGGGGTTGGACTTGGAGAGGGTGTGGAGAGAAACATCGAGGAGGTTCGCGAAGGTTGAGGGGCGGGGCCTATATAACCCGCAGGCAGGGCGTGTCCAAGGCAGATGAGCTTTTACAGGCAGACGAGAGGGAGCCCAAGCCGTTGAGACGAGAGGAGGTCCAAGGCAGATGAGCTTTTACAGGCAGACGAGAGGGAGCCCAAGCCGTTGAGATGAGAGGAGGTCCAAGGCAGATGAGCTGAGAAGAGAGAGGGTCCAAGAAAGAGCTGAGTTGTGAGGTCCAACAAGCAGAGATCATTCAAGGAAGCACCAAGCCTGCTATTCGTCACCTTGCTCGCGAGCGGCAGCGTCTACAGCAGCAGCAGCAACAACGCTCGCCAACCGCTTAGGGACCTGGACGGCAGTTCGGAGCAGGGCCGCGAAGGAACGGCGGCTGCCCAACGTGCGGATCGTGCTGCCGGACCCAGTGGACTTTCCTCTCCTTCCAGCCAATTCCTGTCATCATTCCCCGTGTGAGTCGTCTTCGTTTGTTCTGTCCTGGGTAGGTAATTAAGTCTGTATAAGCTAAAGATTGCACTGTGTCACCTGCGTCTTATGTGTTGTAAATAAACGTGACTGCTTTCTTTTTGCTTCCTACTTATATGTGTAAATAATAAATCCAATTACTCTTCTGTACGTCTTCTCGTCTTATTCCTTTTCCTCTTTGCATTCGGTCGTTTTAGAGTTTTCCAGATTGGGCAGCTGCGGTGCGATACGGCCAAAGTTTGGGTGGAATCGGGTTCTAGTCGGAGAATAACTGTTCGGTCGCGGTCATACCAACCGCTCGGTCAAAATAACATCTTGTCCGCGACCCGCAACAATATATATATATGTATATATATATATATATATGTATATATATATATATATATATATATATGTATATATATATATATATATATATATATGTATATATATATATATATATATATATATATATATATATATATATATATATATATATATATATATATATATATATATATATATATATATACACACACACACACACACAGTATATATATAACTGTGAGATATAGTAGAAACTCCACAGTACGAGCAGGGCGTCTCATTTGCATTGAATAAATAATCGGGAGATTAAATCAGACGCGGACGTAGCTTCAGGACGTCGATCTTTAATTTGACAAGCTTTCGACCAACAACGGTCTTCTGAGTCGGCCCCAAGTTCAACGGAAGTCTATATATATAATATATATATATATATATATATATATATATATATATATAGATATATTTAATATATATATATATATATAAAATATATGTATATTTAACTTTTGTTTGTATATATATATATATATATATATATATATATATATATATATATATATATATATATATATATATATATCTATATATATATATATATATATATATATATATACAGACTTGGCATTTAATATGGAATATTTTTTTTTTCTTGACTTGGGTTTACTTTCTTAACTCAGGATATCAATCTGGTGAGTTTCTTTTACACTTTGGTGATTTATTTGTTAAAAGAACCATGTCACTGATTGTCTGTCGCAGCAAGAAGTCAACAACAGGATTATATCACAGGTGGCGTGGCAAAATGTACGGACAGGTGCATTTGATGATTGGCTTCACAGTCGGGTATACAAGGGTTGTTGCGTTCTGTATTAGTCAAAAACAACTGCTGCACGTCTCCAAAAGTTATTGCCGCTTCCTCTGGAGATGGTCCGTCAACTCGACAATGCTGTTTATCATGGAGTGGTGGCTTTACGAAATTACGGCATGAAACTGTGTGCTATTGCTCGGCAGTATGGCATCACTCAAGGTCAGGTGTCAAAGATCCTGAAACAAAATGCTCAGAGGGGTGTCCCTACTCCAATACCGAGGCCATGACGTCCCCGCAGAACCACAAGGAGGGATGATCGTCAGCTGCACCGGTTAGTCCGCAATGGCCGTACCAAGTCAGCTAATCGGCTTAGGGCTGAATGGCAGCAACTGACAAATGTGCCTGTATCCAGAAGGCTAGTCAACCAACGACTGGTTCAAGCAGGCTATCGTGACAGGCGCCCCCTGAGAAAGCCATGCCTGACCAGACAACACCGCCACCAGCGCCGATTGTAGTGGGCCAGAGAGCACCGTCAATGGCAGCCAGGACACTGGAATCGCATGATCTTCAGTGATGTCTAGATTTCTGGTCTATCGTCAAGATGGTCGCGTCCGAGTGCACAGACAAGTGCATGAAGCCTACAACAAAGATTGTATAGTGCCAAGAGTCCAAGCTGGAGGTGGTGGGGTGACCGTTTGGGCAGCTTTTCATGCAGGGGGCAAAACTGACCTGGTTGTTCTGAATGGAAACCTGAACCAGTTCAAGTTCAGGGCCATTCTGGAAGAAACATTGCTTCCATTTGCTCGTGTAGCCTTTCGAGGAAACTTTGTCTTCCAAGATGACAATGCACGGCCTCATCGTGCTCGCATGATCCAACACTTTCTTGCTGACCGTGGTGTAGAGCATATGGAGTGGCCTACCATGTCCCCGGATATGATTCTGATAGATTACTTGTGGGCAGAATTAACGCATCAAATCGACCACTTGGACCAGCAGCCGACCTCTGTGCATGAATTGCAGCAGGCTATTGTCACTGCATGGCAAGCGATTCCTGTCCAAACCTTGGCAAATCTCGTGAACAGCATGCCTCAATGTGTACGTGCTCTCCCGAATGCTCGTGGGGGTTACACGAAGTACTGAACTGTAATTTTACTGTCCGTAATCCCAGTCTTAATTTAACTTTTGTTTTTGTTAAAAAAAAAATTGGCTAATGTGCAAAATAAAGAGATACTTCTGGAAAACGTACAGAAGTTTAACACAGTACTGTCCATGAATTGAGTTCGATATCAGTTTACATCACTTTCAAGGATCAATTTATTTGTTTCGAAATGTCAAATGTGGTTTTTGTTTCTTTTAAAGGTCACATTAACAAAATCTAGAATAATTTCAACATAATTCCAATGAACTTTTGGTTCTAAGACATCTTGAAAAGTAAGTTCACCCCCACAAGAAAAATATTCCATATTAAATGCCAAGTCTGTATATATATTGTTGCGAATATGGAATTTGGCCTCCATATCCGCTTGTAAATATTCCCCTATTTCCCCAATACTCCCCAACTATCCCCAATCCCCCATTCCCTAGTCCCATTGTCTGTAAACAACACTCTGTAGAACCGACCTTCCCCTTTTTCCCCCATTAAATGTCGTGCCCAGGTCCACCGCATCTCACGTAGACAACTTTCGGACATCTTGCTAGTTATTCTTAGTCTATGTCAGTTAAGGACTCGTTTCCATTAATTCTGACTCTTCGTTGCACCAGAATGTGATTATATGGCACCAGTAGTGAGTTTAGGACCTTCCCATACCTCCTCCCGTCTTCTTCCCCAAACAACAACAACAACAACAACTACAACTACAACAACAATTACAACAACAACGACGCTGCGCGGGGGAGTGTGCGTCATCACACCGGCTCGGTTAGCCGCCATTGACAATGCGCTCCGGACCATGCGCTCCACGGGGTTACCACGAAGGGGCTCCTTGTCAGTCCCTCGTCAAGGGCGGAGCCGGTAACCCCCCCCGCACGCACCCAATGAGAAGCGACGTGCCGATTCCATCTGGGGCGGAGCTAACGAGCCGAGGGCGTGTCACTCCCCGCCGGATATACGCGGCCACGTACCGGACGTGACGTGAGATGCGCCCCGAGCTTGAGAAGACAAGAGAGCCACCTCCGAGCGCTGAGAGACCTCCTGCATCTTTTGGGCCGCGCTATCCTGTCCCTGAGCACAAGGTGCACCTTGTGCTGGCCATCGAATACCCGCTTTCCTTGCCATCAATCCCCGTGTGAGTCAGCCTTGTCCCGTTTATCTGTCGTCTGTTGGGGTTAATATAAGAGTGTGTCTAAGTGCCTATCTTACTATGCTCTACCTCTCATCCCTGTAATCTGACCTTCCGCCCTAATATAATCTCCTCCGGAGGTCTTGAGAACCGTATCCCTGGTGTCGTGTCATTTGAATCCCAGCCGTGTGTCTTTTCCTTCATTGATTTAGCATAGCGCGATTTAGTCAACGTCGGGTGGAATCGGGTGAGTTGGGGAAGAATCGGGGCAACTGTTAGGTCGCGGCAATACCACCGCTCGGTAAATAACATCTAAGCCGCGTCCGTAACAATATATATATGTATATATATATTTTTTTGAGCTAAGATTTTAAACAAGGAAGTATGGGGTGAAAAGACTGGGAAAAACTGAGTGAACAAAGGTAAATGGACCACAAACGACCGCTGAGAGAAAACAAAGCCTCAAGGCAGGAAACTTAAAATACCAGGCCGCAAAAAACGCGGCACGAAATAACCGACGATTTCATACAGGTATGCACGATTTACACAGAGATCTTCCTCGGGACACACAGTCGGTACACACACGGTAAAATAAAAATGCAGTTTTGACAAAAATACAAACGGGAACAATTACTTAACTTTGATAGCGTGGAGAGCATGGACAGCTTGGAAAAAACGCAATCTCGCCGGCAAAACCGGAAGCGGACGCGTGAAGACTTGCTCCATCTCCCTGTATTTCGTGTCTAATTAGACCTCTAACTCACCCAGTCTGTCCATTATTTGACTATCCATTTTCTCCTCTATTTTATCAATTCGTTCCCGCAGTTCTTGTGTTATTTCCTCAATTCTCCCTTCTAATAGTTCATTCATCTCCCTTATTTCATTCCCCTGTTCACTCATTTGTTCGTTCATTCCCTCTATCTTTCCCTCCAATCCATCAATTTTATTTTCCCTTTCCTTAATTGGTCCCTTCAATTCTCCCTTCAACCCATCAATTTTGTCAGTTTGAGCATTAATTTTGTTCTCCAATCACTCTTCCATTCCTTTCATTTGTTCACTCTGGGCATCCATTTTATCACCCATTCCCTTCATTTCTGCCCTTAACATGTCCTTTAATAATTGAACCCAGGCCTGGTCAGGCATCGCGGCCGTTCCCATTGTTCCCGGCTCCCTCATAGGGGAGGGGGAGGAGGGGTGGGCTAATGCTCGGGATGGGGGAGGTTTCAATCCTACCCTCTAATCCCTCCATCTCCGGCTCGCCTCCATACTCTTTGGGATTCCCCACCCGCTCGTCCATCTCACTTGCTTCCGCCATCCCCAGTGAGAAAACAGTTCTCCCTCACGCATATTTTACTTCAGACAAAGAAAAAACATATATTTTAAATTGTTCGAAAACGCGATGTTGCACTTTGCTCACCAATAAACTACAAAATTTAGACACCCCGGTACTATGATAAATTTTTTATTCCGAAAGCTGAGCGCAATTTGCACTCAGCGAGTGTCGAACTCGCAACCCTTGAACACAAAGTGTCCGTTGTCTGAATCCCAAACTCCTGACACCAGTTGTCGTGTGACTACCCTCTGGTGAACACCGCATGATGAAACGGAGGACCAAACGAGTTTAACACTCCGAGGCGTTCAGTCAAAATATAGTGGAGAATACGGGGAGGAGGGGTCCACCTTTGGTGGCGGAGGTAATAACATAAATTAATGATGATGTCATAGGTGGCTCCATTAAAAAAAAAAAAAAAACCACCTTTAGAGGCCATTTTTCCCCGCAAGCGGGGGTTGGCCTTTTTCGGGGACCGTGGTTGTTGTTGTTTTTTGGTCCCCTTTTTGAAGCAATGTTTTACGGCCGGATGCCCTTCCTGACGCCAACCCTTTTTGTCGCCTTTTTACGACAACCAGGGGAATTACCAGTGAACTGGTACTCAATTTGCCGACCTCGGAAGGATGACAGGCTGAGTCAACAGGCTGAGGCTGAGTCAATGACAGCTCCATTATGACATAATAATTTGACAAGTACACAAAATGCGATTAAGATGAAATTTTTTGAGCGTCGTCTTGAGGTAAATTGGTGGAGAAAAAAAAAAAATGATGACGTCATCGGTCATGTGGTTCGACTGCCACATTTGTTTTAACGCAAAAGCCTTAAAAACCACCAAAACACGTCCTTGCGAGGGTCTGCAATCTCTGATTGCTCTTTCTTGTTGCAATTGCGATGTGTTTATTTTGGCTGCCACAGACCTTCCTTTATATTTTCTCAAAGCCCAGGAACCTAACCCCCTATTCTCAAAGGAAATTGGTTTTAACTGTCACAGTTTTGAATATTGTGGCATTTTCCGGAAACGTAAGCCTCACGATACTTGTGTTTACTGTACTCAAATCTGACAGATACTGCATTACTAATCCCGTTTCCTTGTATTTTTGTCCCATTATGGCGACAGCAATTCAGCTGACATTGCAAATCCAGAAGCAAGGTGATGCCAAAGAGACCCTGCAAGAATTTCGCAAGAGGCTGGCACAGGATGAGGCTTGGCGTGAGCCAATGGCGAGTCTTTGTGCCGAAGTGGAGGCATTTGCCAACAAGTTCCCGTTGCCTGGGATACCTGACCTCTGATTCTCATGTACTTTGTTCCTTTTATGAGCTAGTAGTTTGGCTCTTTAAAGCTCGATGGTCATGATTATTAAGGTTTTCGAGATTGAAGTACAGTATTGTGGTTCCTGCTACATGCCAAAGTCTGAAATTGTAAAAGTCAAATTGGATATCCCGATACCTTTTAATGAGGAAATAGAGCACTGCCTGATATATCTGATTTTAAATTAGCCATGGTTAAAATGAATGAATAAACAATTTCCCGTTGCCTGGGATACCTGACCTCTGTTTCTCATGTACTTTGTTCCTTTTATGAGCTTGTACTTGTGAAATCCAAATAAAAAATAGTTGCCATGGAAACAGTAATTTCGAAAATTTCAGTTGACAAATGTTTTACATGATTCATTGTTACACAGAACTAATTTTGTTGACAAATGTAACTACAACCCAATAGGTGTTTTACATGTTTCGGATGGCCTTGACCTTGTCTAAATTTGACAAACTTTTACAAACTCGGACTTGTGTACAAATAAGCTGCGTACAAATAAGCTGCGTAAGGTTCAATTTAATATTTTAAATAAATTTTAACCCAGCTGCTCCTGAGCTCTGTGTCCTTCTCTCCTCCAAGGTGGAGAAGTTTTTGTCAAACCTTGACTCTGATTCTGCAACTGGACCAGACGGCATCAGCCCACGGGTCCTAAAATCCTGCTCTGCCGCTCTATCTCACCCTCTCTCTGTTCTCTTCACCCTCTCTTTTGCTCAAGGTCATCTGCCATCTGCTTGGAAATCAGCCAACATTACCGCTTTACACAAAAAAGGTGCAAAAACAGATCCTTGCAACTACAGACCAAATCGGCCTGCGACAAATAATCAGCGAGGTCATGGAATCCATCATTGCTTCTGACATCAAATCCTTCTTCTCCTCCAATGGCTTGATCCCGGATCATCAATTTGGATTCAGACCATGTCATTCTATTCTGGACATGTTGCTTCTGCTGTATCGACAATGGATGGAGGTCCTCAATGTCAAACAGGAAATCAAAGCTGTCTCCCTTGACATATCACGTGCCTTCGATAGGCTCTGGCATTCTGCTCTGCTCACGAAACTCTCCTTCTATGGTATCCATGGAAATCTCTACGCTTGGCTTGTGGACTTCCTCTCTGGTCGTAGTCGACGTTTGGCCCTGAATGGATTTCTCTCATCTCCCCCTTCCTGTTCAGGCTGGAGTTCCCCAAGGCAGTGTTCTGGGTCCTGTGCTTTTTCTGGTCTTCATCAATGATCTCTCCAACTCACTGGAAAATCCTCTCCATCTCTTTGCTGATGACTCCACTCTCTGCCCCTCCATACCTCATCCCTCAGATTGGCAGTCTGCAGCCTCCTCACTCTCTGCAGGCCTGGACAAAATCACAGACTGGTCAAACAAGTGGAACATGTCTTTCAATCCTGACAAATCTCACACTCTCACTTTGTCTCTCCGAAAAGACCGACTGGACAACCCTCCCATCTACTTTCTCAACAATCCTCTTGAAGAAGTTTTGTCACTCAAGCTTTTAGGTCTCAATATCTGCCATGATCTTTCCTGGGAAAAGCACATTTCCAAGCTGGCCTCCAAAGCCAGTCGCCGACATTCCTTGGCACACCTGAGCTCCTCACCACATACAAGGCTTTCATCCACAGCTCAATGGAATACTGCTCTCCCTTCTGGGCCGGTGCTCCTGCCTCACACCCAGCTCAGCTTCACGCTGTTGAAACCAAAGCTTTCAGAATCATTGGAATCTCCCACGATGATGCTAACTCCGAGTGCCTTTCACTCACTCACCAGAGGCAGTTTGGTGGTTTTTCTGTCTTCCACCGACTCCTCTCCGGCCTAGCTCCCCCAGCTTTGTCTGTGCTCTGTCCCCCAAATATTCCTACAGGTCGCACACGATCTGCCAGCAACCCTCTTCTGGTGAAACTGCCAAGATCAAGACTCTCTGCTCACCTTCACTCTTTCATTCCTCTTTTCTCCCGCCTCTGGAACAAACTCCCTCATTCTCTTCAATCCCACTCCTCCCTCCAGGTCTTTAAAACAGCTGTTCACCACCATCTCTTGTCTTCCCCCATCCAAAACCTTGATCTTTTCTACCCCCGTTAATTCACCCCAGATCCCCTTTTTCAAAGTGTCGACTTCTTTCCTGGAAGTCCCAGCTGTTTCCATGTGTTTTATACCTCCCCCACCACCCCCCCCCCCCTTCCCATGCCTCTTCCACCCAAGCCCTCTCCCTCCCACAGATCTCCCGATGTCCATGTTCTGAACTCTTGTACTTGTGTGCTTCCCACGCTCTCTCCAACTTGTCTCCTGCTCCCTTTATCATATGTTTTATGTGCCTGTTTGTTTTTTGTGATTAATGTTAGTTCTTACACGAGCCACGATCTTGTAAACAAACAAAAATATAAATATATCTTGCAAAATTTTTGAGATGTGACAATAATAAGATCACAAAGTCCCATTTGATGATAATGTGGTGAAATTGTCATGGAAACAGTTGATGTGTCAAAACGGCGAAATCGATTGCTCTTATTTTTGGTGAATTATTTCATTGATTTGATGTACAAACCCTGTGAAATATCAAGTAAATTGGAGATTTTAGAAATTCGACATTGAGATCCAATTTTTTTGTCTTTGTCCACTTGTGAAAATGGCTGACTAGAAGTGATCGTCTTTCCACTGATTATAAAGCGCTGGTGGAGTGTAATGTAGCGATGCAAACCGGAAGCCTCAACAACGACTCACTGGCAATACGGTACTTTGAAAATGACGTAATCTGCTCCAGAATACTTGGTGTGCAAGAAACGGCAGTGTTCGGGGCACCCTAAAGTATATCGTACTTGCGAGACAATCAATGATTGTCACCAAAAATGTCGAAAAGAAGCTGGAAATACTTGGAAATGTACCTGAGAGAAAGTGCTGTCTGTGCCTCTGCACAATGAAATACTTGGAAATGTACCTGAGAGAAAGGGCTGTCTGTGCCTCTGCACAATGAAAGACTTGGAAATGTACCTGAGAGAAAGGGCTGTCTGTGCCTCTGCACAATGAAAGACTTGGAAATGTACCTGAGAGAAAGTGCTGTCTGTGCCTCTGCACAATGAAAGACTTGGAAAAGTACCTGAGAGAAAGGGCTGTCTGTGCCTCTGCACAATGAAAGACTTGGATAACTTCGCTCGCCGAACGGGCAACTACTCAGAGTGAAACCTCCCGACCATGTGGGCAAGGCCCGAGTGGACGGGCCTGTGCTTCGCAAGCCCCTGATGGATGATTACCAGGAAATGGACTTTGCATCTTGTGAGAGTGCCTTCTGTGAACATGGCAGGTTTGGTTATTTATTTAATGGACGTCTGCAATTGGAAAAGATGCTGTGCGTCATTACCAAGTAACGGTAACCAACTATTCGACAAAGGACATCTTCGTGACGTGAAAATACACCAAACTTGTGTCAGCTATATTTACGTGGGAGCTGGATGTACCAGGTAGAATTATCTGAGGAAGACACCATTTGTGTGCATCTGAACACGAATGAGGACATCTCTGGGCTTGTAAATGTAAGTTTTAAGTTGACTTCTAAAATGATATTTACTATTAATCATGTTGGGAAGGATGGGAGCTGTGAGGGCTCTTTATAAATGTTTGTTTGGTTCCGGGACCACAAGAGAAATTATACGATATTTTTGCATCTATTGCAAAAAGAAGTGTGCACGTCCGCTTGTGTCACCGCTTGCTTCTACAAACAGGAAATGGTAGGAACTCGACACATTGCATCCTCAGATGTTTCTCGTATTTGTGTGAGTCCGATTTGCATTCAGGAACGGAACAGTGCAGTTAACCATATTGAAATTGCCACTCTTTCGTTTAAATGCTGAAAATTATGTCAAACGATTATTTGAATTACTGATTTCACGCTAGCAATGCCAGGTTAAAAGTGCCCGGCGAGCAGATTAAGTCACTAAAAACAACCACACACACACACACAAAATGGCGTCGGTTTTGCGAGCAGCTTGCCTCTCCAGCTCTGTCGTCAGTTCCCCCATGCACAACTGCTGAAGGATATCTGTGGTGTTGACGACAGATGAGAGAATTGTTGAGAGAGGATGTATGAGTCATGGAGCGTGCCTCCGAGAGGAATCGCAGAGGGAAAATCGGTTTACAGCATATGAATTGCAGCATATGAATAGGCCTCAGCTTGTGGCCTATGAGCGACGTTATGAGGCGGACCGAGTTACCGGCACGACCGCCGGGACATCAGGTGGTTTTGGAGTCTATGCCATTGCGGTGAACATCGAGGACCGTTATCAAGAGAGAAACATCAAGAGAAAGACGATTGCGGTCCGTTGCCATTTTAATTGGCGCTGTGAGGCGGGCAGAACCGCAGGCACGTCCACCGGGAAGTTACGGGATGCTGGAGCCTCTTCCCTGAAGGCAGACACCGGCAGGACAAACGAGGTATGCTGCAGTGTGGATTGTGTATGAAACGGACTTGCGTGGGCTACCTGGCTGACCCCGTAGGGAGGGTGTCGGCGTTGAGAAGGGGAGGGGTTGTGAGTGGAGACGGAAAAGTGAATGCACGTGAAGCACTGCTAACACCGGGTCTGATAGATTGAGTTGGGGCTTTGTGAACAGACATGGCTCCGGTGAACCACGGTAAACTCCGGATGCCAGAAGCGAAGGTTTGAAGGGGAAGGGAAGGGGATGCGAATGGAAAGTGAAAGTAAATGCACACGAAGTGCCGCCACCACTGAGTATGATTAATCAAGGCGGCGCTTTGTGAATAGACGTGGCTCCAATGAATCTCCAAAATCGAGTTATTGCGTCGGTGTCACGTCCGCCACATCTCTGTCAAATTTCGTCCGAATCCGTCCACAACTTTTTGAGAAATTTTGTTCACAAACGGACAGAAAGACAGACAGACAGGGTTGAAAACATAACCCTCATCCACGTTTGGTGGCGGAGGTAATAATCAAATTTGAGAAAACAATGGAGCTCTGGAATACCACATTGATATTACAGCACTCAGAAGGAAATATCAAAATACCAGATGTGAAGATATGGCGTGGAATCTTCCAGGGAGAATCTTCCCCAGTCTTTCCCCCCTTCTGTTTTGTCTCGTTCTGGACCCACAAAGTAACCTCATCAATGAACAACGACACAGACACACCCTAACAACCAATAGACGAACATCCAAAGAAATAGGAAAGGTGACACATGTACTATACATGGATGATTTAAAGCTCTTCTTGCCAAATGACAGAAAATTGATGGAACAACTAAAATTAGTAAAACGGTTTTTCGAGGACATTGAAATGGAATTTGGACGAGACAAGTGCACATTTGTACAAGATAAACCAACAAAAACAGACAAATTAAAAATTGACCTTGCAACAATACAGCAGTTCGAAAACGAAGCATCATACAAATACCTCAGAGTAGAAGAGGGCTGCCAAATGTCACAAACAAATGTTTGTTTGCACAAACAAATGCGCAAAACAATCATCAAAGAATACCTACGTAGAACAAAGCTGTACCTGAAAACAGACCTCTCACCAAGAAACAAAATCAAAGCCATAAACCAGCAAGCAGTACCAGTGTTCCAATACAGTTGTGAATAATAAACTGGGTCCCAATCAGAAATCAACAAGTTAGAGATCAAAACAAGAAAACTCCTTACCTTGCACAAAATGTTTTACAAAAACTAGTGCATCCCAAGAATGTACCTGCCGAAACGAGAGGGAGGGGGCGGCCTGAGGGAACTCAACCAGGTGCGCAGAGTGATGAGTGTAGGAATCGCTGAGTATGTGAAATGCTCACAGACTATCAGATGCAGTTTATAAACAAACATGAACCCAATAAACCAGAAAAGTATCCATAACTAACCTTGCAAAGAATTTCCAAAAACAGGTGTGAATAGATGATGCCACAAAAGAAAAAGACAAAAGAAATATCAAGAAATATACACCAACAACTGGGAGAATGACAAAAGAGCAGGAAAATACAAAAAAAGATTTGGACAGAGTGGGGATAGATAAAGAAGGCTCATTGGAATGGCTATGAAGAGATCAGCTCAACTGGGACGGTGAACTAATCATAATAAATGACCAAGATCAAGGACACCGATGGATTAAAAGAGATGGCGGGACTGAGTCAGATGGACGAGTGTAGATTCTGCAAGACAGAAACAGAAAGTGCGAGTCACCTGCTCTCGGAAAGTGCGAGTCACCTGCTCTCGGGATGCAAAAAACTATTATCAGAACAACTTTACACACAACGACACAACAAAGTATTGTTGCGTGCTCCTCCCCGACCCCCTGGTCACGGTGTACCTCCGAGCCCCGAGAGGAGTCACGGCAGAAAAATGTGTTATTCTGTATGGCGAAGATCAATGGAGAAGCCACCCCATTTGTTACTCACAAACACATTGTATTAAGATCACACAAGAATAACAGTACAACAACAATAGTAATCAAAAGTACAATCAATATGTCCTATGATGGTACCATCAGTTTCGTAATATATAACTCGCTGTGCTCCAAGTGAGTGAACCAAGAACATTTCCCAATGTCTCTTATTCCCGGCTTCAAGCCAACGTTGATTCGCTCCAGCGATCGCCAGAATGATGTCCAAGCGAGACCGGAATCCTGTGCGGATGGCAAGTACAGTCACACAGCCGAAGCCACACAAAGGCACCCTCAAGGTGACTCTGAAATCCAAAGGCACCCTCCAGGCGACTGAGAGATCATACCCTCGGGTACGGACTCTCACGGGTCACAGTCGGCGAACCGCAAATTAATCTTCAAAAGCCACGGTGCACACACGCATACCAGATACGTCTGAAAGCGGTGAAAACGGCTGACGAAGCAAAGAAACCTTGCTCGACGCGTGAAGCACGCGAGTCAAAATGGCCGATGACACGTTCTTGAGACGTAACGGCCCGGCGATAATTCTTCTCGGAATCCACCGCCAAAAACCTGACACGCAGCTTGATCGGTCACAGCGATGACAACTCTGTCGCAGGAATCCCTTTCCCGGGAATCCCGAAAGTTTGCTGGTGACTCCCGTTGGACAACGTTCGCTTCAGAACTCGGAGCGGCTCGGCTTTTTTGTCCGACTCACTCGCTCCGCCTTCTTTCTCTCCTCTTCCTCTTTGTCGCCGTCCGGTTCCTGTTTCATTTTAAAACATTAACCTTTTTACCTTTTGACAATAATAATTGCTATTTCCCTCCAACAACAATAATAATAATACATGGAACCAGAAATGTTTCAAGTGGATGAAAACCACCACAACGAAAGTGACAAATCCGTAACAGTATGCAAAGAGATTCATTGGCATATCTGCAAAACTTTAAACATCCCAGCAGCAGAAATCTCATGGAAACACGAACCAAGGGCAATCATTGAAAATGAGGACGTCATGCTTACGTACGACCTGATGATTCTATCAAGCGTGAACATAGAAACAAAGCATTGTGTCCGGACATTGTACTCAGGAACAACAAGGAAAAGACAGCATTGATCATTGAGATATCAGCACCCAGTGATTTTAGCCTAAACATCGCAGAAATCAAGAAAATGACCAAATACCAGGACCTCAAAAATGAGGTCAAGAGATCTTGGAAGCTGAAGAGCATAGACATTGTACCAGTGATCATTGGAGCAACAGGAATGATGAAGAAGAACCTCACTGAGATTTAAAAAACCATCCCCGGGAATATTACCACAAATAAACTACAACTGGAGGCAATCCGGCGTTCGGTGATGATCCTGAAAAGAGAACTTGGAATAAAACTCTGATAAATTTGAACAGTTTGATCCATGAACTGTGATCCCTTAACGAAGAGGAGATGGATACTTTGGGTCCTGGGATGACTCTGTTCCACCTCCTGAAACCAGCAAATGGAGATAACAACCAACGACACACACACACACACACACACACACACACACACACACACACACACACACATACATACACACATACACACACACACATGCATATATATATACACACACACATACATACACACATACAGTCATGTGAAAAAGTAAGTACACCATGTAAAGTTTTGACTTTTTCAACATATTTCAACATACAGCTATTTGATCTTCATTTCAACAATATTGATAGATAAAGGTGATATAATATAACAAATGTCATGAAACATTTACATTTTGTAGTCCATTGTATAATTTAAATAAACATAAATGCAAATTTCGCATGTGGAAATAAATATTGTTACGGATCTCGGGGGTCGGCGCTCCCCTTATCAAGGGGGGAGGGGGGATTAATGCCCTTGTCCTTTTAACTGGCCGTCCTGAGTCCTTAGAAGTTATAACGCTCCTTCCGGTTGGTATTAGCTAGGGCCATTGGTCAATGCAGTCCCAAATACCTACTTACTAACCTGACCGTAAAGCAGGGAAATAACTCCTGCTCGAACCACGGATGTGATGGAATACGCCAAGCGGATGGCAATCCGCGATCCGAGCCGTTAACAATGAGACTAAACCCGATTATAGCGGTTCCGATCATGACACGTTTACCCAATGGAAGAAAAGACGAATGCGATCGGATAAAAGGAAAACCAGGAAGAACAAGTAATTTATTAATGATGTACAAGAAGAGAAAAGAGGAAAAGAAAGGAATATACAAGAAAGGAAGAAGAAGAAGAAGCAGGACACAGGGCAGTCTTATTACAGGCTTAACTTATGACCCCGGACAAACACACACTCACACGGGGATTGTAGCTGGTAGGGTGGAAGGTCCAGGTAGAGGATCCGGTGATGAGGTCCAGGCTCCAGGTGAGGCTCCGGTTCCGCAGGCAAAAACCCAGCAGGCAGCTCCGCGTATCGTTCAACGCGAGCAGACCTTACATATATCGGGGGGACTGGGATGCTTCGTACGTAATAACTGTACGTTGGCGCCAAACGCTCTCCCTCAAAGTTCTTTCAATGCACGCGCCTCCAACAAGTCCATCAATTTCTTTGCAAATGTGCGTGCCTCCAACACCGCGTAAGTCCTCGGAAAGAAGTCCGTTACAATCAGACGTCTCCGCGCAGTCCTATAAAACGCAGTCCTCGGCGCAGTCCTCGGCACAGTCCGTCACGCAGTCCGTTACAATCAGACGTCTCCGCACAGCCCGTGGCGCAGTCCGTCAAAGGGCTTTGCGCTTGCGCTTATATAACGCGCGCCAAGATCACTCCGCACTCCGCCAAACCACGCCCGTCGGTCATATTACATCAGCCCTGGTTGGCTGGTGGGGGCTTACGGGCCACGCCTTTGACGGCTGGATGACAGGCCACACCTTCTTCTTGCCGGTCCGCCCCCTTTTTCTTCGGGCCGACCGCATGGTTAATGGCGTCGTTTGAGCAAACGCTAAGGCGGCTGCTGCTGGCAGAGGCGCGTAATGGCGTCGCTTGAAGAGGGAGGTTGCAAAATGGCCGGAATTGGGACCTACTCTTGTTTAATTAACGCAACACAGATTCATCTATTGGAAACACAGCCTTAACTCAACACATAATAATGAAATAACTGAAATTCCTATGGTGACCGACGTGTTGCTGTGGCCTATCTAAGGGTGCTACCTTTAACCTTTAATGATGAGAATTATTTACAAGAATTTATATACAAGTGTGGGTTCTAAAACCGCAACACTGCACCCTCCCTTTCTCCAGACTCAGCCCGAGCCGAAACAAAAGGGCTATCTTTTAACTTAGTGTGACACTTAGGTGTGGTTACCCTCTACTTTTAACCTCACCCTGAGTGCGACAGTTTTAAAACATAAATAAATGTGTCCCACTGCTCCATTGCACCCTGCCTAACAGACTCACGCCCACAGTTAACCGAATTGCGGAATGGTCTTCAAACTACACACTGACGGTGGGGAGCATTATTTACAATACACTAATTATTTACACTGTCACCCAGGACCTGTCTTTTGTGGGGAAAAGAGAAGATGTTTTTGAAAAGGGGGAAAATGCCATTGCCATGCACTGCACCGATACACCATACCATATGTACCCATATGCACCAATAATAAAGAAATGCACCAAAATGCACAAAAAAATCCCTGTAAAGCACCAAAAATGAAAATGCACCAAAAGCACCAGCACCAAAACATTTCAAAAATAATAAATGATGATGTCTTGTCCTTGCTTGTCTGCTGGGCCGATGTTTCTGGTTGTCTTCTTGCTTGATGTTATTTCGGATAAAAAAAAATAGCACACACCACGTCCGTTTTTTATTATTTCTGGCCAGCAGGGCCAACTCAGGTGGTCCACTGCTGGGCATTGATGCCACTTAGAAACACAGTGGGCCGCAAGCCAGATACCGCTGGCCACAATGGTCGGTCCCAGCAGAGGTGCCAGGCCCCAGAACGTGTGGTCCATATGTGGTGCCAGGCCACAGACGTGTGGTCCATATGGTGCATCAGTGCAGGCAGGCGGCAGCAAAGGTGCGGGCGCACAACTGCGGTCACCTGCACTCTCCCCTCGGGCACAAAAGAACATGTCCATGAGTGGGGAAGGAGGACAAGCAGATCAGCAGGGCAAGGGCGCAAGGGTACACACAATCCAAGGGAATGCACACATGAAGGGTGCGGGAGAGCGGGCTGGGAAAGCTCATCCCGAGCGTTCGTCCCCCCCATGTCACCTACTCTACCCTTGCCCCTACCCTGTATTTAGACAATTTACAAATTCGTCGCTAACGTCTTGTCTTTCCCATCCTCCCCTTACTGCCAAATTCGTCATCAATCCCTCCTAAGGAGGAAGAGGTGGAATAAACACAATGTCTCACCCCCGTCAAGATGCATCTTACCAATTCAAACAGTTCACAAAACATGGTGTGGTGTCCTGTCACCTTGGTGAGTGGATGCGGATGGTGCGAAGAGATTTTCTCCTAACTATCCTCTAAACGACATTAACACTTTACTCTACCCTGGGTCTTGCCCTGCCAAACCATTGGCCATCTTTACTCTATCTGGTCCTAAAAACCAATTCCCATTGACCATCCCTGTGGTGCCTACCAATTTGGGGTCTCACTCCCCCCGATTTTTCTACTCGTGCCCTCGCACAATTTCAGGGCTGGGTCGTGTGGCTCACCAGCAGGTCCGCTCACCTGCACACCTCCGCCACTGTCGTTGCCACCCGAGCTTACCTAGCTCCTCACCCTAACCTGGGGAAGGCCCTCTGGCTCCCTTACCCCACTAATGCCCCCTCTGGCATCGGGCTACCCGGGTCCTCTCTCGGGATCCACGGGCCCACTTAACTCTACTACCTGGCTCCCACTGAACACTACTCATAACCCTAACTGGCTCCCAGAGCCTACCTGCGGCCTCACCTGGCCCACAGACTGCCAGTGGCGGAGTGCCCATTTAACCATTCTTACTAATAGGCCACACGCCCAGCCATTTCACTGTACTCATGCACCCATCCAAGCAGTACTCTGCTACTTTCAGCACCACAGATGCCAATATCCAACCAAATTTTCCTACTCCCTCTACCTACTTTTAAACTACCCTCCCCGGGTACTCATGAAGGGGTCCATCCTTCCCCCATTCACTCCTTCGCACCATGCACTCCACTCCACTCATTCCATACTCCATCCACTCCACACCATTCATTCCAGACCATTTATTCCATACCATTTCTTACTTGCCGCCATGCAAGCCATTCACTCAATATGCAATGACACACATCCACAATACTCCATTCATACACTTTTCTTCACACACACAGCATTCACGAGCAATTCCTCTCAATACCTCATTTCATCCGTAACTGAAACTTCAAGCTCATACACACAGCATCATTTAGCTAACTCCTTCCCTCTAACTTTAGTGCTTCCCTGTCATCCCTTATACTAAGCACATCCCTCGTCGTTATTAACCAACTACTCTACTCTACGTCCCCACAACTTGTACATTGTCACTACTTAAATCTTCGTAACCTATAGTCATCTCTAGGTCCCTATACATTTATCCTAACCCTCCCGGGCTAGGTTGTACTGCCACCCCATAATCCTATAGCTCCTCTGCCACAAAAGGATGTGAGGGATGGTAGAGCCACCATCCCTCTACATCACTATCGCCATTAGTCCACTACTCTGAGCCTCTCGGTGCGTGCGGGAATGCATTTCCACAGCTCGGCTTCGAAAAGCCGGCTATGCGTGCGGATGGTCTGTCTCCTGGTGGTTGGGTCCATCCGGCATGTCGATTCAGGGGAGGAGGTTTTGTCGGACCGAGATTCCAGGGTCCATCTCGGCGCGGAGCCTTGCGGTCTCCGGCCCGATGACCCAACCTCGTCCGGTCCTAACACCGCCCCCGCCAGGGGGCGAAGGTCCGACCTGGCCCTTCTCCCCCGGAATCGCGCCGCTCGCCTCTACGACGCGGCACCGACCATACAGGTCGGGACCTGGCCCGAATCGTGCACGGCGCTCCGTGCAGGAGCGACGCGGCAACGATCCCCGCCGGACCCCGCAGCACACAAAGTGCACCACGCCTCGAGAGCTCGCGTCGGCTGTCCGTCAGCCTAACCGCTGCCCCGGTCAGCGTCGATGCTCCAGTCTCATGCTCACATTCACCCGCGTTCCGTTTCTCACTCGCACATCCAGGCGTCTCCATACACTCCATGCATTCCTCTTGTGCACATTCTTGCGCATCCATTCTACTCACACACTCCATCATCACACACTCCTCTGTTACACACCTCTCCTCCGTTACGTACTCCGTAACGCTCCCGGGTGTGCACTTCTACATCCACCCACTCAGTGCACACCTACCCATGGGTGTGCAATCTCTCGTCGCACACCCAATTACGCGCTCCGGTGTGCTCTCCCGCACACTCTTCACCACCATCCCAGGTGTGCATCCTCGCACACTCTCTCCATCCATATCCATCCCACACTCACTCCCACTTGCATACTCTGTACCGCATTCATCACACATACCCTCTATTGTGCATTCATTCTCAACTCTCACCCTCTCGCTCTGGCGCCGTTCCCACACGCGTGCCATTTTCTCTCGGACATCTCACTTTTACACAGCGCACAAAGGACCTTCCACGAACGCCCGGGTGCCGTCTGGATCCCAAGCGCGTGAAAACTCCTTTCGCGCCAAACCTTTTTGCACCATATACAGCCCAGCTTACCTTTGGGATCCTTTTCTCCACACGCACCTGCAAATCTTTATAAGGGTTAGCAAGTACGGCATCATGACGCGAACACAGACTTTGGACATATTCCACTACTACTGGCCATCGGATACTTCCTCCTGCAATTGCACTTCTAAGTCCGCCGTCTCTCCAATTTCCACTATTGCTTCCAATTTTATGTCTTTTCCTTGTTAAGCTCGACGACCGCTGGCGCTAATAAAATAAAATTCTCTACTTCGGTGGTCGCCGGCTTCCCGATACCCCGGGTCGCGATTTCTATACCCGTCCAGTTACCTGCGCCTTGCTCAGCCTCGCTCAACCCGCGCTCCTCTAGCCGCGTTACCTCGTCGCGTACCCGTGTACCTTTCCCGCTCGACCGGCGGTCTATGTCTCTCCCCATCTGCTCTATCTGGCCGCCCACTCTGGTTCCAAACCCCGTTAACTCCTCATTAATTTCTCTGGCTTGGACCCACGTCCTTCAATTGACCCCCTAATTTGCCTTCTAATCCCCCAATTTGGCTTTCCAATCGCTCTCCCATTCTAGTTTCCAATTTATTTATGGCCCGAGTGGAGTTGTCCCCCAACTCTTTTATTTCCTCCCCTCGGGTGTCCAGTTGCCCACTCATTTTTTTTAGACTATCCTCCGTTTTGACCATAAAGGCCATCATGTGGGTCATAAATAAGCCCATATCTATTGGCACCGCGGGCTGGGCTACCGCGGCCATGTGCGCGGCGCCGCCATTTTGTGCGCCTGCAACCCCCACTACCGCACCTTCTTCCATTCCCTCTTCCATTACTCCCACTTCTTCCCTGGGGTCCTGGGTTGACTCTAAACCTTCCTCTACCCCCTCATTTCCCCCCACCGGCATCCGATCGCCTTGGTTATCCATGGCACGATTCAATTTGGATGTTTTAATGAAATTTCGGCCGCTGGAATTTTTGACCAAATTTGTTCAGATGATAAAAAATTTGGTTCGGGCTTCAAATCCCACTCCCAGACACCAATTGTTACGGATCTCGGGGGTCGGTGCTCCCCTTATCAAGGGGGGGGGGGGTTAATCCATCCCCTTGTCCTTTTAGCTGGCCGTCCCGAGACCTTAGAAGTTATAAAGCTCCTTCTGGTCGGTATTAGCTAGGGTCATTGGTCAAGGCAGTCCCAAATACCTACTTACTAACCCGACTGTAAAGCAGGGAAATAACTCCTGCTCGAGCCACGGATGTGATGGAAAACGCCGAGCGGATGGCAATCCGCGATCCAAGCCGTTAACAATGAGACTAAACCCGATTATAGCGGTTCCGATCGTGCCACATTTACCCAATGGAAGAAAAGACGAATGCGATCGAATAAAAGGAAAACCAGGAAGAACAAGTAATTTATTAATTTTGTACAAGAAGAGAAAAGAGGAAAAGAAAGGAATATATGAGAAAGGAAGAAGAAGAAGCAGGACACCGGGCAGTCTTATTACAGTCTTAACTTATGACCCCGAACAAACACACACACTCACACGGGGATTGTAGCAGGTAGGGTGGAAGGTCCAGGTAGAGGATCCGGTGATGGGGTCCAGGCTCCAGGTGAGGCTCCGGTTCCGCGGGAGAAAACCCGGCAGGCAGCTCCACGTATCGTTCAACGCGAGCGGACCTTACATATATCAGGGGGACTGGGATGCTTCGTACGTAATAACTGTACGTTCGTGCCAAACGCTCTCCCTCTCAAAGTTCTTTCAATGCGCGTGCCTCCAACAAGTCCATGAAGTTCTTTGCAAATGTGCGCGCCTCCAACACCGTGTAAGTCCTCCGAAAGAAGTCCGTTACAATCAGACGTCTCCGCGCAGTCCTATAAAAAGCAGTCCTCGGCGCAGTCCTCAGCGCAGTCCTCGGCGCAGTCCATGGTGCAGTCAGTTACAATCAGACGTCTCCACGCAGTCCGTGGCGCAGTCCGTCAAAGGGCTTTGCGCTCGCGCTTATATAACGCGCGACAATTACACTCCGCGCTACGCCAAACCACGCCCGTCGGTCATATTACATCAGCCCTGGTTGGCTGGTGGGGGCTTACCGGCCACGCCTTTGACGGCTGGATGACGGGCCACACCTTCTTCTTGCCGGTCCGCCCCCTCGGGCCGACCGCATGGTTAATGGCGTCGTTTGAGCAAACGCTAAGGCGGCTGCTGCTGGCAGAGGCGCGTAATGGCGTCGCTTGGAGAGGGGGGTTGCAAAATGGCTGGAATTGGGACCTACTCTTATTTAATTAATGCAACGCAGATTCAACTATTGGAAACCCAGCCTTAACTAAACACATAATAATGAAATAACTGGAATTTTGGTCTTCATCAATGATCTCTCTGACTCTCTTGAAAATCCTCTGTATCTCTTTGCTGATGACTCTACTCTCTGTCGCTCCATTCGTCATCCCTCAGATCGGCAGTCTGCAGCCTCCTCACAATCTACAGACCTGGACAAAATCACAGACTGGGCAAACAAGTGGAACATGTCTTTCAATCCTGACAAATCTCACACTCTTACAATGTCTCTCCGAAAAGACCGACTGGACAACCCTCCCATCCACTTTCTGAATAATCCTCTCCAAGAAGTTCTGTCACTCAAGCTTTTGGGTCTCACTATCTGCCATGATCTTTCCTGGGAAAACCACATTTCAAATCTGGCCTTCAAAGCCAGTCGCCGACTGGGCATCCTCCGTCGTGCGAAGTCCTTCCTTGGCACACCTGAGCTCCTCACCACATACAAGGCTTTCATCCGCAGCTCAATGGAATACTGCTCTCCCCTCCGGGCTGGTGCTCCTGCCTCACACCTAGCTCGTCTTCACGCTGTTGAAACCAAAGCATTCAGAATCATTGGAATCTCCCGCGATGAAGCTAACTCCAAGGGCCTCTCACTCACTCACCGCAGGGAGGTTGGTGGTCTTTCCGTCTTCTACCAACTCCTCTCTGGCCTTGCCCCCCCAGCTCACTCTGGGCTCTGTCCCGCAAATATTCCTACAGGTTGCACAAGATCTGCCTGCAACCCTCTTATGGTCAAACTGCCAAAATCAAGACTTTCTGCTCACCTTCACTCCTTCATGCCTCTTTTCTCCCGCCTCTGGAACAAACTCCCTCACTCTCTTCAATCCCACTCCACCCTCCAGGTCTTTAAAACAGCTGCTCACCACCATCTCTTATCTTCCCCCATCCAAAACCTTGATCTTTTCTACCCCCGCTAATTTCACCCCAATTCCACTTTTTTGAAATACCAACTTCTGTCCTGGAAGTCCTTGGTGTCCTTGTGTTTTATACTTCTCCCTCCCCCCCCCCCCCCCCCTTCCCACGCCTCCTCCCCCCAATGCTCTCCCTTCCACACATCTCCCTGCTCTCAAATGTTGTGTTTGTGTGCTTCCCCTTCTCTCCCCATCTTGTTTACCGCTCCCTCTTTTTATATATATTGTTTGTCTGGTTGATTTGTTTGTGAAGTAAATGTTAGCTCTTTCACGAGCCTCGATTCAGTATACAAAAAAAAAAAAAAAAAAAAAATTCCTATGGTGGCCTACGTGTTGCTGTGTCCTATCTAAGGGTGCTACCTTTAACCTTTAATGATGAGAATTATTTACATATATATATATATATATATATATATATATATATATATATATATATATATATATATATATATATATATATATATATTGTAACGGTTGTGAGAAGTGTAACGAATTTGAGAAGTGTAACGGTTTTTAAGAAGTGTAACAATTTTGGAGGAAGTGCAACGAATGTAAAAAAAGTATGGTTTTGTTATGTGTAACACCCTGTTAATGTAAATAATGGTCGCAGCCGTCCTCCTAGTTAATTCCATGAAACTTACACGCAGGTCACGATATATCTTTTTAAATAGTGTATTTCCTTATTCTATGTAGGCTAAATATGTGTTTCCCACTATATTGACTTTGCATTGTATCAAACAAAATAAGCATAGGCCCTTGCAATTTCCCCAAACATCTCCGCTCTCCAAAGTTCCTTTAAAAAGGGTGCGAGTTGTGTTCAATCCCGCAAGCCGCCATTGCCCATGTGCTAATCTCGGAGAAGAAAGGCGTGTCTCCACCTCGGCATAGAGCGGAGGAGTGAGCCAACCCCACATGGCCAATCAGCACCGCGGTGAGCGACCCGGTAGGCGTGCCCTCGCAGCCGGCGGCTTGATTCCGCCCCGAGTTATAAAAGCGACTGTAAGGGACTGCTTTACCAGATGACCTGGGAGATGAGCGAAGAGGCGGCACCAAGAGGAGCGGTGAGATGCGAAACGCTCCAAGCCAAAGAGGAGAGGTACTCGGCAAGGAAACCAGCTTTGGAGAGACGCGCTGAAAGGAGGGAGATGGCTCCACCAGAAGAAGAGGAGCAGGTGTGCCGAACCAGCGCGTGACGTCTACAGCAGCGGATACGCGACGGATGGTTTTCCCGCCAAAACCGCGAGGAATTGAGAGCTGCTGCCTCCGACCTTGCCTCCCTCTCAAGCAATCCACCTCAAGCCCTACCTGCCTGCAATATCCCCTGTGTAAGTGTGAACGTCCTGTCCTACTCGTTGTCTTGGGATTAAGTAAATTGAGTAGAATAAGCTAACGATGCACTGTGTGACTGTTTTTCCCATCCATTGCTTGTAAATAATTTTGGTCGCTCTTCCTTTTTGCTTGTGTGTATAATAAATCTGTTCTTCCTCCGTACTCTGTCTTTTTCTCTTTTCCTTCTCTTTCGGTCGCTTTAGAGGTTTCCCGATTGAATATCTGTGGGGCGATCTGGTCAACGTCGGGTGGAATCGGGCTAATCGGGGAGTAACTGTTCGGACGCGGTAATACCAAACCGCTCGGTAAACTAACATCTAAAACCGCGTCTGCAACAATTGGTGTCAGGAGTGGGATTCGGACCTGGGACTAAATTTGTTAGGCCCAAATTTTGGAACACCAATTGTGTTATTAAGTAACAATTGGTGTCGGGGAGTGAGATTCGAGGCCCGAACCAAATTTTTAAAACGTGTAGAAAAAATTTTTGGTCAAAATTACGAGCTGACGAAATTTGTTTTGTTTTAAAGCAAAACCCGAATTTTGAGATCGCGCCATGGACAATCAAGGCGATCGGATGTCGGTGGGAGAGATAGACAGGGTGGAATCGACCCAGGACCTCGGGGAAATGTATGTGGAGGAAAGGGAGGAGGAGAAAAATAGCAATGTGGTTGCGGGGGTATCAGACGCGCAACATGGCGCCTCGCACATGGCGACCGCGCCCGCGACCGTAGCAGCGCCGCTGGTGGATTTGAACCTTTTTTTTATACAAATGAAGGCCCTTATGGACAAGAATAATGAAGAAATGGAAAACAGAATGATGGGGGCCCTTATGGGACAAATGGGAGACCAAATTGGAGGTTTGAAAAACAGTATGAGGGCTGATAGTGAGCGATTAGAGGGCCAAATGGGGGTAATGAGGGACGAAGCGAGGGGTACCGGTGAGGGGTTAGACAAGAAATTTGGGAAGTTAGACAATAATTTAGAGGGGTTAGACAACGGGATAAAAGAGGTGAAAAATGGGTTAACGGGGGTAGAAAACAGAATGGCTGCCCAGGAGAATCAGATAGAGGGGATGAAAAATGGGTTAATGGGGCTAGAAGATAGGATGGAGGACAAATTGCGGGAGATAGGGGAGCAATCCGCCAGAGAAATTAAACAAATGGGAGAGCAGATAGAGGAGGTAAAAATCGGGGTAGAAACCAAACTGGATGCTCAGAGGGATGAATTGGGACAGATGAGGGCGGCATCTACAAAAGAAAGGGAGGAGATGAGGGAGGAGGTCTCGGGGCTACGCGAGGAGGTAAAGCGAGGTGAGAAGCGTATGGAGAAAGAGGTGAGAAATAATACGGCTAGGTTACAGGGGGGAATAGAAGATCTGACGAAGGAGGTGGAACAGCTGACAGAGGGACAAACGGAGTTAGTGGAGCAGGTTCAAAGGAACACTGCGGTACTAGGAGGGTTAAAGGCGACACAAAAAGAAATTAAAAACGAATTAATAGCGACACAGAGGCAATGTCAGATGGTACGTGAGGAACTGACAATGAGGGTGGACGAGGTGACAGAGATAATGGAGACAAAGGACCGGCAGGTGAGGATGCACATAGAGACGGTCACGGTAGCCTTAGAGGACGAACTTGAGGAGACGCACCGAGAAATAAAAGAGGTTAAACAAAAATTAGAGGAAGTGGAAGAAGAGGTGAGTGAAATTAAGAAGAGACGGACAGAAACTAAGAGAGAAATAAAGGAGGAGATAGCGGAATATGTACAAGGTCGGTGCTCAACTCATAAGGTGATGCTCACTAACCAAATAAAGAGTTTGCAGGTGGCAAAGGAGGTGCGGAGACGAGGTACGGAGGTGAGTGGCAATGTATATGATGTGAGGAAAGCTTCAGTCGGCTTGGGGATTGGTTTGGATCCGGGTGTTCGTGAAAGGCCGTTGGTGAAGTGTGTGACAGGTCAGGTGTGCGAAAAAAGAGGTGTGCGAGAATGTCCGACCATGGGGTGTGTGAGGAAAAAGTGCACGCCGAGGAGTGAGTGTGCTGTCAAGAGTGAGTTGGTCGAAGCGCGTGTGCGAGGGGGTACATGGAAGCGCGGTGTGGTGAGTGTTACAGAGGACGTAACGAGAAAATGCACACCTGTGGTGAGGGTTACAGAGGATGTAACGGGAGAGTGTGCGCGAGAAAGGTGTGTAACGGACGGGTGCATGAGGAAAGAGTGTGCTGTCAAGAGTAAGGGTGAGTGCGCGACCGAGAGTGGAGGTGAGAGTAGTGAGAGTGAAACAGAGCGTGAGTTGGTTATGACAGGGGAGCGAGGATGTACACCTGGAATGGAAGGATGCACACCTGGAATGGTAGAGCGTGTGTGGGAATGCACATTTGAGTTGGTCATGAGGCACGTGGTTGGGTGTGTGAGTAAGAGCACACCTGTGATAGTCACAGAGGAGGTGACCGAGGAGGGGGCACGAAGAGGTGTGTTGGTGAGGTGTGCGAGCGACGAATGTGTGCCAAGGTGTTCGGTGGGCAGGTGTGTGACCAAGTCGGTGAGCGGAATGAGTGTACCGAGGTGTGTAAGAAAAGGTACGATGAGGAGCATGGAAACAGCTGGAGGTATGAGCAAGGAAGGGGTAGCGTATGTGCGTAAGCATCCAGGTGAGGCATCGACGGTAACCAGGTTAGAGGTTAGAACGACTTATAGCCGAATCGGGCCCTCGGTGCGCGTCGGGCAGCTTCGCGTGCCGCGAGGACCAGCGGGGATCCGAACCACGGCGGTTTCGAAAGAACCGCCGTACGCGATCCACGCTGTGCCTCGCTTGGAACGGCCGCGTCCGGGCTCCACTAGGCAGAGCGGGCAGCCCGATAGGAAGGGTCGTCATGGCGACCACTTTCTATTGAGACGTGCCGGCAGGTCGAGATCGGGACATTGGATGGCTCCACGCCGAGGTGGTGCGTGGGATCTCGGCCCGGGTAAGCCCCCGTCCCTGCACCGAGTGCCGGACGCATCCAGCCGCTGGCACAAAAGAACCCGCGTTCATTGCTCGGCTGTACGAAGCCGAGCTTTAGAAGGGAATTGGTGCACCGAGAGGATGTAATAAGTAGACGGGTGATGAGGATAGTGTTTTGGCCCCGAAATTAGAAAAAAAAAACAAGATTTGATAATAGTGGGTAGAATTGGCAGTAGATGGAAAATTTTTGAATTGGTTGGAATTTGGACGAGCAAAATTTATAGTGAGAGACCCCCGATGTGGTGGGCTGGCAAATCCACCATCCCTCACAGAAGTGGGGGCAAATGCGCAATAGTTTATGGGGTGGCTATGACAACCGAGCCAGGGAGGGCTTGGTTATATTGATAGGGATCTAGCGAAGATGACATTAGGTAACGTTAAGGTTTAGATAGTGACTGATACCTGTAGTGGGGACGCAGGTAGTTTAGTGTGGTTGATAATGACGTGGGAGCGCAATAGTTTAAAGGGACGACTGGGAAGCGCAAGTTTCAGAAGGGAGTAGTTAGCTGAGATGATGCCGTGTGTGTGAAGATTGAACAGGTGTGATTGCACAGGTGTGCAACTGAACAGGTGAATGGAGCAGTGTATGAGGGAGTAGTGGTGATTGCGTGTTGTGCTGACCAAATGGTCCAGGAAGAAAGGAGGGTGCAGGTGGCACCAGGTGTGAGGGCACAGGTGTGCAACAACAGGTGTATGTGGCTGTGTGGAATAAATGGTAGTGTGGAATATCTGGAGTATTGGAATGGATGGTCGTGGAGTGAGTATGGTGGAAATTGTGGAGTGGAGTGGATGGTGCGAAGGTGTGAATGGGGGAAGAGTGGACCCCCATCACGGATACCCGGGGTGGGTAGTGTAAGTGTTAGGTAGAGGGTACAGGTAAATTGTGGTTGGATATTGGCATCTGTGGTGTGGGTGAAAGAATGGTCTTTGGATGGGTGCATTAGTGTTGTGGAAATGGCTGGGCGTGTAGCCTGTTAGTGTGTGTAGTTGGTTTGGGCGCTCCACCACTGTGAGGATGTCGGCCAGGTGAGGCCGCAGGTGGGCTCTGGGAGCCGGTAGTAGTTGTTGTGGATGGGGCCCGAGGATCCGGAGGACGGACCCGGGTAGCCCAGTGCCAGAGGGCACCAAGGGGTGACAGAGACAGGAGAGTGCCTTCCCCAGTTAGTTAGGTTAGGGTGAGGAGCTAGGTAAGCTCGGGTGGCAACTGCAGTGGTGGAGGTGTGCAGGTGGGTAGACCTGCTGGGAGAGCTACACGTCGCAGCCCAGAAATTGTGCGAGGCACCGGGAGATGAATCGGGGGAGTGAGACCCCAAATTGAGAAGCACCACAGTTTGGTCAATGGGAATTGGTTTTTAGAACCCATAGTGTAAGTGGCCAATGGATTGGCAGGGAAAGACCCCGGGTAGTGTAAAGTGTGTTAATGTCATTTAGAAAGTAGTTAGGATGAAGTCTCCTCGCACCATCTGCATCCACTCACCTGAGGTGACAGGTACTCCACACCATGCCATGTTTTATTATTTTTCATTAATGCAAATGTTTTGGATTGTGAGACGCATCATGACGTGGGTGTGACATTGTGCGTAATTCCATCTCTGCCTCCTTATGAGGATTGATGATGAATTTGGTGATGGCAAATTTTGAAGTAGAGGGATTGTGGAGACGAATTTGGTATAGGGGAAATTTGGGGAAGACGTGACAGTAGTGACGAATTTGTAAATGGGTAGATTTTGTAAATATGGGGTAAGGGCAAGGGAGTGTAGGTGACAGGGGGGTGACGTACGGTAGGGACGAGCTTTCTCACTTCGCCCTCCATACGCATTTCGCCTTGCATTGCCTTATTAACGTGTACCCTTGTGACCTTACCCCTCGCTCAATTGTCTTTCTTTTGTCTCCCACATGACCTGTGCGCCATTGGGTGCCGAGGGGAGCGTGCGTGAGGTGGCCATTGTGCGCCCGAGATTCCCAGAACCAGCATGCATTGCGTTGATGTACCACTTTATGGACCGCTGTTCTGCGGCCAAGTACCACTTGATGGACCCCAGGTTCTGGGGCAGGGCACCTCTGTTGGAGACCGGCCATAGTGGCCAGGGAATCTTGCTTGCGGACCTCGGTAAGGTGGCACCTATGCCAAACAGGTGGACCACCCTTAGTTGGCCCCTGAGGCCCTAAATAAAAACGAACACAAGTTGTGCTTTTTATTATGTCCAAATAGGCCGCATGAAGCCAGAAGACGTCGGGAAGAACATCGGCCCAGCAGAGAAAGAGAAAACCACCACCAGTTGTTTTGTTGTGTTTATTATGAACCATGGTGACTGCGCACTGAGTGGTGCTTTTGGTGCTTTGTGGTGCTTGTGGTGCTTTTGGTGCTTTTGGGTGCTTTGGTGGTATTGGTACTGGTGCATCGATGCAATGCGTGCGGTCTCCTCCCTCCCAACAGGAATTTCTTTTTCTTGTTCACTAAGAAAGAAACAAAAAAAAACACAGGTCCTGGGTTGCGTTGTAAATAAGAAATCACGTCATTGTAAATAATGCTCCCCACCGTAAGTGTATAGTTTGAGAATAATTCCGTAATTCGGTTAGCTGTGGGCTTGAGTCTGTTAGATAGGGTGCAATGCAATAGGGGGACATACTTATTTGTGTTTTAAGATTGTCACACTCAGGGTCAGGTTAATTGTAGAGGGAATTACACCTACGTGTCACACTAAGTTAAAGTTTAGTAGGCCTGAGGACGGGCCTGAAGAAAGGAGGGTGCAGTGTAACGGTTGTGAGAAGCGTAACGAATTTGAGAAGTGTAACGGTTTTTAAGAAGTGTAACAATTTTGGAGGAAGTGTAACGAATGTAAAAAAAGTATGGTTTTGTTATGTGTAACACCCTGTTAATGTAAATAATGGTCGCAGCCATCCTCCTAGTTAATTCCATGAAACTTACACGCAGGTCACGATATATCTTTTTAAATAGTGTATTTCCTTATTCTATGTAGGCTAAATATGTGTTTCCCACTAGATTGACTTTGCATTGTATCAAACAAAATAAGCATAGGCCCTTGCAATTTCCCCAAACATCTCCGCTCTCCAAAGTTCCTTTAAAAAGGGTGCGAGTTGTGTTCAATCCCGCAAGCCGCCATTGCCCATGTGCTAATCTCGGAGAAGAAAGGCGTGTCTCCACCTCGGCATAGAGGGGAGGAGTGAGCCAACCCCACATGGCCAAACAGCACCGCCGTGAGCGACCCGGTAGGCGTGCCCTCGCAGCCGGCGGCTTGATTCCGCCCCGAGTTATAAAAGCGACTGTAAGGGACTGCTTTACCAGATGACCTGGGAGATGAGCGAAGAGGCGGCACCAAGAGGAGCGGTGAGATGCGAAACGCTCCAAGCCAAAGAGGAGAGGTACTCGGCAAGGAAACCAGCTTTGGAGAGACGCGCTGAAAGGAGGGAGACGGCTCCACCCGAAGAAGAGGAGCAGGTGTGCCGAACCAGCGCGTGACGTCTACAGCAGCGGATACGCGACGGAGGGTTTTCCCGCCAAAACCGCGAGGAATTGAGAGCTGCTGCCTCCGACCTTGCCTCCCTCTCAAGCAATCCACCTCAAGCCCTACCTGCCTGCAATATCCCCTGTGTAAGTGTGAACGTCCTGTCCTACTCGTTGTCTTGGGATTAAGTAAATTGAGTAGAATAAGCTAACGATGCACTGTGTGACTGTTTTTTCCATCCATTGCTTGTAAATAATTTTGGTCGCTCTTCCTTTTTGCTTGTGTGTGTATAATAAATCTGTTCTTCCTCCGTACTCTGTCTTTTTCTCTTTTCCTTCTCTTTCGGTCGCTTTAGAGGTTTCCCGATTGAATATCTGTGGGGCGATCTGGTCAACGTCGGGTGGAATCGGGCTAATCGGGGAGTAACTGTTCGGACGCGGTAATACCAAACCGCTCGGTAAACTAACATCTAAAACCGCGTCTGCAACAATATATATTGTTGCGGTTTTTAGAACCTTCACTCGTAAATTTTAGTAAATGTTTCCCTTATAAATGTTCTCCTGTAAATATCCCCATCAATTGGCTTTAAAGATCGCACCCTAGTTAGTCCATGTTCAACACGTAGCGAACCATAGGACCTCTCCGTAGTTATTTCATTATTATGTGTTTCAGTTAAGGATCTGTTCCCAATAGTTGAATCTGCATTGCATTCATCAAATAAGATAGGCCCCATTCCGTCCATTTTGCTCTCTCCAAATTGTGATACTTCACTTGCCAGCAGCGTTTGCCACCGTTGCATTGGGCGGTTTGTTGGCACCACGCCGCCATAAGCCATGCGGTCAAGCCAAGGAAGAAGGGGGCGGGGCCACAAGAACAAGGTGTGGCACGTCAACGCATCATCAGAGGTGGAATCAGCAAGCCCTTACCGACCAACCAGCGCCGTGGTGAGCCAACTGGTAGGCGTGTCATCAGAGCCGGCGGCTTGATTTCTACACGAGCAATAAAAGCGGCTGCGAGGGACTGCTTGAGAGAGACGAGTGAGAAGGTACAGATGAGAAGAGAAGGAGCTGGAGTGCGCTACGAACTGGCATCTCCCCCATCTTTTTCAAGAGAGAGAGCGTTGGCACGAGCCTTTTATTACATACGGAGCATCCCAGTCCCACCGCTATATGCAACGTCCGCTCGCGGTCAACGATACGCGCTCGCTGCCTGCCAGGGTTTTCCCGCCACGACGCGAGTCAACTCCTGGAGCCGGACCTCGACGCCTACCGTCTGCCTGGGCTTTCTCATTCCTTCCAGTCATTCCTGCCTGCTCTTCCCCTTTCATGTAAGTCTGTGTGTTTGTCCTGGGCGTTGATAATTAAGACTGTTTTAAGGTTTGCCCTTTGTATCTGCTTTTTCCTACTTGTAAATGCCTTTCTTTCGTTTCCTCTTTTAGTATAGAAATAAACCTGTGTTCTTCCTTTACCCTTTTTGGTTCTTTGGCTTCCTCTCATCCATTCGCTTTAGGCGTTTCCCCATTGGTACCTGTGGCACGATTTGGCCAACGCTCAGAATCGGGTTAGTCGATTGCTAACGGCTCGAATCGCGGATTGCTAAACCGCTCGGCAAATGCCATCTTGTCCGTGGTTCGAGCGGTACTTGTCTCCCTGCTTTGCGGAGGGATTGGTAAAGGTATTCGGGAGGATACCTTGACCAATAACCCTGACCAATTTCACCCCGCAGAGGAGCGTTATAAGTACCAGGACTAGAGACGGCCAGCTTAACAGGCCAAGGGGATTAACCCCCCCTTGCTAAGGGGAGTGCCGTCTCTGAGATCCGTAACAATATATATATACACACACACACACACACACACACATGCACACAGACACATAACCCCCCCCCCCCACCCCACACACACACACACATACATGTACACACACACACACACACACACACCTTGCCCTGGTTCCCTGTTTGTAAAACACCAGGATAACTGTTTATATCTGTGTCGAGATTCGAGCCCTGGAACGGTACCTGCAGGAGAGTGTGCACACAGCTCGGCGGTTGGACGATCCATGCAGACCGAAAACTCTCATGAATTGTGATTTCATGTGTAGTTTATAATTTGCTTCCATTGTGAGTACAAACACTTTACATACATCCTGTGTTGTAATATCCCAAGTGATGTATTTGGGTTTCTTTGAAATGTAAATGTGTGTTTGGTATTTTCTGCTTTGTTGGAGCATTCAGCTTTACCTGGCATTGATTTACTAACAAATTGAGAAGATACAAATCGGGTATTATCAGCAATTTGGTTTCTGATAAAAAGAGGTTCACTCAGATCCACAGCACTCGGAGATCATCTCAACACCTGTTCACCTGCTGTTGACCCATCCTGTTCATTTGATTGAAAACAGTCGGTAAGTTTAGGGAAACGTTCGTTCTCGTGTGATTCGTTTCCTTATCTAAGATTATCGTGTTTGATACATCGAGTTCTGCTGTTTCATAATAATATATTTTATCATGTTGAGACTTTCCTTTTCTTCTCCATAAGCAAATCAGTCACCGACTTGTCATCCCCCGTCGTGCAAAGTCATTCCTTGGTTCACCTGAACTCCCATCTACCTGCATGGTCTTCATCCGCAGCCTGCCCGTGACCTCCTCCTGGTGAAACTCCCCAAATCCAGATTCACTACTCACCTCCACTCATTCATTCCTCTTTTTCCCTCCTGTTTAACCAACTTCCTGAGTTTCTTCAATCTCATTCTTCACTCAAGATCTTCAAGAGAGCTGTTCACTCCAACCCTCACATTTCCACCACAATTAACTCTCCCCATGTCCACCTCTTCCAGTTTACAGTTTTTTCTTCCATTTCTGAGTGAGAGTTTCCGGCTGTGTCCATCCTGTTCACACCTGTGTTGGGAAACTGTTCTCTTGATGGAGTACTTCTCTCCCCTACGGCCTAGCACACCTGCCTCACACCTTGCTCAACATGATTCCATGGAAACCAGGGTCTTCCCTCCATTGTCCTCATTCTTCCCCACATCCATGATGTCTCCGAGTCTCCCGCTATTTTGTCCCTCAACCCTCCTCCAGGTGTGTTCCCACCTCTCTTTCTGTTCTTCTTTTTGTTCTGTTATATCCTGGTCCATTCTGTGTTCTCGTTCTCGCTCCTCCATGAGCCTCGACTCTGCAGACAAAAAACAGGTACAAATAACCTCTTCTGTTACGATGAGACAGGATCATTGGGTTACGTCATCATGGTTATCTGAAAACTGTCCGGAAATGGCAAAAATAGTGAAGAAATTACCAGAAGATAAGAAAACACAGACACAAGGATCTTGTGGTTCATGAAGAATGATAATTGTTTAATCTTCAATTTGATAAACAAGAGAAGAAAATCTCAAACAAAGATGATTTTATTTACCATATTGATCACGTGTTGTGTCCTGTTCCTGTATTTACGATGAGGCGAATCCCACTTTGGACACCTGGACCTTCGATGATTGAGGTTAGTTTTGGAAGAAGAAGAAGAAGAGTAGAGAGAACATGGCGGTGATTGAGTGAAGCGTGTTTAATGTGCACCTGAGATCCCTCAGTGCTGTAAATTCCTCTGACAGTATGCACAGGTGTTGAACGATGGGTGCACTAATTATGTCTGGAACTGATGTGAAGTTTACCTGGACTGCTGAAGTTGAGCAAGGTACACACCATGATATTGAAATGATAATTATTAGTCTATTATACAGTTCATATTTTGTGGATCTTGCACAGAAACCTCGTTATTTAGACATTTGTACTGTGTGGAAAACTCTTCATCAATAACCTCGTTTAGAAACATTTCTGCACCTCAGAGCAGGTAACCACAAACACGTGATTAAGGGAGAAACCGACATAAAAATAACTTAATTGATTATATTTCAATTGTAGTTACAAAAACAATCCAAAAGTTCAATATTTGTGGAACCGAATGTTCTCAACTTGGTCCTTCTTCCCTCAAATCCCAGCTACTCTGTTAAATAAGAGAACCTACTCGATATCGACACAACTACAGGTATTCTTGTTTGATAATACAGGTTAACACGGGGATTCCATGTTCTACAAACCTTCGTTGTTGTTCTAAAATAACACCAATAATCTCTGGTATAACTCCATTACAAACCCCACTCCAATGTGGCTGCAGGATCATGAAGTTGCTGATATTGAGTGCGATGCTCCTTACCATGGTCTGCATTGGGTCTTCAACCTTGATGGACGAAACAGAACCAGAAGAGGATGCACTGGAACAGCGAGGGGGATTAAATGTGCCTTGTGATTCACCACTTTGTAAACGTGGAAACACGCGACAGAGGAGGAAGGCCACCCATGATATGAGGTAGATAGGTGCAAACAACACTCCCGATAATATAATGCTTCCATATTGTATATTTTTACTTCTGCCAGGGAGTAATGCATTCGATCGTGTGTGTGTTCGTGTGTTCGTGAACAAGATGTCTGGAAAAGTTCTGAACGGATTTGGATGAAAGTTGGTGTGATGATTGCCCTTGGGATAAGGAAGAATTGATTAGTTTCTGCTGAAGCTCAGGATATTATTCCGGATCCAGGAATTTTTTTGGGGAATTTTTTTTCCTGTTTTACTGCATTAAAGCTTTTATTCTTATTCTTAAATGATGTTTTTCTCCTCTAATTCCGAGATATATCAAAATTAATTCTCTGACAGTTAGGGCCTACCTTCTTTTTCATTTACTGTTTTGGGGAGAGGGGATGTTAAACAAAACGTATTATTCCAACTTGACCCACGGCGAGAGTATGCGCTCTGCTGAGTGGCGTTCTCGTCCTTTATTGTTTCACAAAATTTCCCTTCCACACAACATTTCGGATGAATCAGAATCAACAACAGTATATCTTTTCATTTTCCTCTCCTCCTCACCCGGCATCTTGTTTTCCTACCCCACTCCCACCTGCTTCTGCTCTAATAATAATCAATGTCTTGTTTCCTCAGGTGGAAAAACCTTCAGTGTATCGTCAAAGGAAATGATTGTTACATTTGGATTCCCAGGTTTGTGGATCTCCAGTTTGTATCTCAAACCTTCCAAATGAGGGATTATTGAATGTTTCCATCATTTACTCACAATTTGAATTTTCGTTCACTTACTTTTCAAAAATATTTATTATTTAGACCAGCGTGGATTGGTTCACTATGCTCACCTTGCCACACGTCACTGCAGAGGCACAGGCTTGTTTTAACTGAGGATAATGACCTGACTGAAGTTGAGTCACTGTGTTGTCCTGAGTTACACCAATCATAATGCAAACATTTCTTTTGTACAAATTTATTTGTAACTAGCCGAAAGCACCCGGCATTGCCCGGGTTCTTTTTGAAAGGATTTACTACTATAATTCAGCTTTTACTCGTGGCCGTAGAAGACTGACTGCTATAATTCAGCTCAGCTTTTAATTGCGAAATGGGCCCAGCCTGGCCGACGCGGCCTTGACCGGCCTTGCCACATAGCCTATAACCTTCCCAGGAACTGTCCCGACATTTTTTGTTTTCGAGGTTTCCTCCTATCTTTCACCGTTCAGGAGATTAGCGCGTGCAGACAAACAAACAAACAAAAACTTTCTAATATAAATATAGACGAAGATATTGGTGATATTATTTATTTGAATTTTTTTTGTAATATTGGTGATATTATTTATTTGTAATTTATTTGTAATATTGGTGATATTATTTATTTGTAATTTATTTGTAATATTGGTGATATTATTTATTTGAAATTTTTTTGTAATATTGGTGATATTATTTATTTGAAATTTTTTTGTAATATTGGTGATATTATTTATTTGTAATTTATTTGTAATATTGGTGATATTATTTATTTGTAATTTATTTGTAATATTGGTGATATTATTTATTTGTAATTTATTTGTAATATTGGTGATATTATTTATTTGTTATCTAAATATAAAGTCTCTGGTGTAAAGCTCTAAATGGTCAAGGGTCCACGCTGTCTAATCGGTCTGAAGGGTGCAAGGGGTCGAAATCGTGTTAAGTTCTAAGGATGTCGAAAGGGAATTAATGGGACAAAAGGGAATTAAGGGGTGTAAAGGTTTAAAGGGTACAGAAGGTTGGAAGGGTAAAGGGATCTCAAGGTGTCTAAAGTATTGAAAGGATCTTTAAGGTAAAAGTGCTCTTTAAGGGTCTTGGGGAGTCTTCAGGATATTGAGGTTTAATGTGTCCAAAGGGTCTTTTGGGTCTTTTAGTCATTTTGGGTCTTCAGGGTCTGTTAGGTATTTTGCGTCTTTTTGGGTCTTTAAGGTATTGGTGGTATTTTGTGTTTTCAGGGTGTTTTGGTCCTTTTGGGGGCTTTTTGGTATTTTTGGTCTTTGGGGTCTTTCGAGTCTTCAGGATATTTTGGGTATTCATGGTATTTTGGGTGTTTGGGGTATTTTGGGTCTTCAATGATCTTCGGGGTATTTTAGGGTCTTCGGGATCATTTGGATCTTTAAGGGTCTTCGGGGTCTTTGTGGGTCGAAAGGTTTTTTTCCAACAGTACGTAATTAATAGACGTACATAATTAATGGACAGGAGCAGGATGCAACCAGCGTTCAAACAGTGCATAAGTAAGAGACATATCACATGGCTTCACGGACCTTGATTTTCGTTTATATATAATAATTTCATGTAAATAGAGGGGGGGGATATAATTTTAGATATATATATAGTACGGGCATGCCCTAGTATATAATAATATACGGATACATATCGAGAGAGGTAATTCCAAATTTCTTTGCCATGAATGCAATTGGGTAAAATTATACGTCTCGATCATTGATCAACTCATTGACAGCAATAGGACAGGTAGCTTGGTACTTTACTCGGCATTGAGGTGTGTTCGAGTTGGTTCAAGTCCCGATGCTGTGAAAATTAAATAAAACCAAGATTCTCATGCTGTGAAACGGGTAGTGCTGCATACAGGAGCACACCATGCTCTGACAGGTATATCAAGCGCCAGCGCCAGTATATGTGTTTAGTTTAGACACTCGAGTCGGAGCGGGCACGGGGTCTCCGAGCAGGGGTTTCACCAGGCGCGGACCATTGTTTTGCCTCAGTCAGTACGGTTATTTATTTAATTATTGGTGTGAAAAAGTTGATTTCTCACCTCAGTAAGACTTGTATTTCGTCATGATGCTCAGTTTGGAGTTTCCCTTTAACCTAAGTGGCTTTTGTTGGCAGAGCCCGTAAACCAATTCGAAAACCACCACGTGCACAACGTCGAGGCTAAAATGTGCAGAAGACCACGTAATGAGATCATCCAACCCCGATCACACCCCACAAAAAGGTGAGTGACCAACGAGCTTGTGCTGTATCTGTGTCATGTACATCGTCTTACATTCCACAATGTGCTCATCATCAAAATGGCGACCACACCCCGTGCACCAAAGTAGTGGTCACTCAGCAAAACTGAAACGGTGAACACCTTTGAAAATTAGAGACACAATCTTCTTCATATTTTATCACTTGATCCCAACTTTACTCCATTCCTTACCGAGGGTGTCACCCGGGACAAGAAGAGCAGAGCGTCCCCCTGTGTGGAGTTGTTGAAGCACTTACTGCCCAACAGAAAGTCACTCTACTGAAACTTATTCCGGGTCCGATTGCAAACGACTACCCTGTGATGTCCCGTAACACCATGGTCCGAAACTCGACCTCCATAGTCCGTCAACATCTTGCATTCCAGTTGATGGGTGCACACTTCATTAGCCCATCCCTTGTACAGCCGGTGATGGGGTATTGTAATCACGTAAGTGTGTGTGTGTGTGTGTGTGTGTGTGTTTGTGCACGCGCGTGTGTGTGTGTGTGTGTGTGTGTGTGTGTGTGTGTGTCGAGTTATTGTCATCAAATTTTCACCAAAGCTCGACGATTATAATACGGAGAAGGCAAATCATGAATGTCAAAAGGTCAAAGGTCAGCGTCGCATAAAATCATCAATTTTCATCCAATTGACCTGGAATTTAAGGAATTTTCATAGTGTCACATAATTGGTTCACCAATCAAAAGCGAGAAGCTGATTTTTTAAATTTTATCTAAAGCTCAAAGGTCAAGACTGCATAAAATCCAAATCCAAATCATTTTGTATTTTTTTTAAACTGTTTTCGTTATTTTGAGCAGATGGAAGAAGCAGAAGACATCTGGATCCAAATGGACACGGACTGGCTTTGCATTTTCAGATGATTTCTCGTTGACTTTGCAGCGATACGTCATAATCCCGACGAACGCCATGAAGACTTGTGCCAATTTGCCCACCTAGAAGACATGCAGGTTACCGCAGAATCGCTGAATCCCTCATTCCGTCACGGCCCTTGCTGACGTGGGTCGGCACAGTGAGCCCCAAATCTCTCTTGCCAACCGTAGATTCCATCCTCCACCAAGTTTCTCAGTGGAAGTACCTCATTGTGAACGACCTCACGAGTGCCTTCTATCAAATTGATTTACCCCGTCAGTCCATGAATGTAGCCACACCCTTCCATGGAATGCGCGTGTATTCCAGATCCGCGATGGGAATGCCTGGATCAAAAACAGCACTCGAATTACTCGTGATGCGTCCTTCGTGATCGCTTAGAGAAGGTGACACTCACCAAACTCACTGGTGACCTCTATTGCAACGGTGGCACATCAGATGAGCTTCTTCAAAACTGGAGAATGGTTTTACATGCCTTGTACTGGTGTCGACAACGCCTCTCTGCTCCGAAGACAGTTATATGTCCGAAGAGCACCACCATCTTGGGCTACATCTGGTCTAGTCGTAGGATCCAGGCCAGCTCACACCACATGGGTAGGCTCTCCACTTGCTTGGCTCCTGAGAATGAGATCCTTTATCGGGGCAAATGAGGTTCTCGCTCATCACTGGCTGCTCCACACTGCTATCCCCCTTGGATGAGGTCATTGCTGGATGCCAAACATTGGATGGATGACGCTATGACTGGATGCCAAACATTGGATGGGTGATGCCATGACTGGATGCCAAACATTGGATGGATGACGCTATGACTGGATGCCAAACATTGGATGGATGACGCTATGACTGGATGCCAAACATTGGATGGGTGATGCTATGACTGGATGCCAAACATTGGATGGATGACGCTATGACTGGATGCCAAACATTGGATGGACCACTTGCTGTCATCCGCACCAATTCTGCCCCCCGCTTGTTATGTCTGGTTCACGAAGATCTTCTTAAACATAAATGTTTGTGCATCAAGAATTATCACTTTAAAAATCCCAACAAGAATCCCTTCGCCAAGAAGGCAGTTCACGAATTTGAGGACGAACCTTTACGAGAGGAGCCCATGGGACCAGTAACCCCACTGACACTCACACTGGCCACCGCCACTCTTCGTTCGTGAATTTGTGGACGAGGCCTCTCTGCCCATGAGATGTGGTGCCAGCGGGATCAGTTCACAAATCCCCAAATCTCATTCTCTGATGTGCAAATGATACAAATCCAACATCATCTTAGCTCCACAAATCACCGTTAGATTGAGAAATCTAATGTGCCCATGGGGTCTGTCAGGCCCAACATATCGGTGGAAGTCTGCTATTTGGTCTCCACTCTGACCATAACAAGTCATGCGCAGGAAACCACGACCTGTCTCTGCCATCGATGAACCCTTGTGTAACATACGCAAGTTGTGGTGTCCCAATTGAGGAGTGCAGCTTAACGGGTCAAAAAAATCAGAATTCCACAAGGTCCCCGAGTACTGGGAAAGAACGTCCCAATTCCCTCACAATCGGGTAGATGGAAGTTCATTACACACTGAGGAGGTTTTCCTCCAACCAGCATCAAAACCACCAGACACACTCATGCAGCCCCTATGACGTGTCTTCACCTGCCAATGGTGCTGAATCCTTCCAAATCCCGATCATCCAAGTACCACATCACGTCTCCGATACATCCCGAAATGTTGATTCCTGTCGACCAGATCACTCCCAATTTGTTGAGACCATCCATGACACCAGTGAGGATCATCAAACAATGTCCCCATCCAGGTGTACACCAAGACGCTCCAACCCTCGACACTACCAGCGCAAACACTTCAAGGATTACATTTTGGGTACTTAGGATCACATTGTGGTCACAACACCTGCGTAAATACCGTCATGGGGCAGAATAATACCTGAGGCTGGAGGGCAGTCTACCCCTGCGATGCCCTTACCTGTAGTTGGTACATTTATTATAAATTTATTTGAAATATTGACTTTATTTGGAATTGTAATTTACCTGAAAAGTTTTGATCATTCATTTTATTATGTTTGTGATTTATTCCTGTTGTAAAGCGTGTTGTTTCAATTTGTTACCTTCAAAGTGTTTTTGTTCACCTTGTGCTCTCAATGTGTTGGTGCATGATGTCCGTGACCTACACCATCTTAAGTTATCATTATCTTTGTTTGAGTGTTTGTACTCAGCCCCCAATATCAGGAGCTGCTTACTCTCACCTGGTTTCTTCATGTATAACACTGGGAATTATAATAGATGAGTACGTGAACGAAAGGATGAAGAGAGGAAAGAAGAGGTCACACCAGCAGGTGATTTGGACCCTCAGATTGGAGTGGGTACGGGGTTACCGAGCACGGGCTTTACCAGGAACCGACATAGTTTTACATCGATAAACACGGTTGGTATTGGTGTGACTAATGATTCTCAGCTCAGTAAGACTGGTGTTTGGTCCTGGTGCCCCGTTTGGAGTTTCACTTTAACCGAAGTGTCGTTGGGTTTGAGTCCTGACTCTGAAACTTCAATAAAACAAACATTCTGATGCCAACAGGTAGTGCTGCATCTGGGAGCACACCATGAATCGTAAGGTATAAACCAGGATAGTTTTGGGATTATAGTTGCTGGGTCCTTCCGTCTTTATTTCGGGTTTGGTTGTGAAACCCCAATTGTATCCTGTCGTGTTAATATTTGTTGATCCGGTTTAAGGGACGATCTGCTTGTAATAGTTAATTGACATGATCAACCAATCTCATGAACAATACAAATAATTCCATATTTCCTTCTCACCCCAAGTGTTTTGTGGGGTTGAATAAGAGTTCATGGACCAAGACCGAGTACAGCACCTTACGGCTTCTCATCTCCTCTTCCAACAAGAAAACTGCTTCAACATTTCCTCTTCTTTGTGTTTCTGCTATTTGTTGATGTTTAACAATGATTATAAACATTAACAGTTTCTCATCAAATATAAACTCTTCATCAAATCAATGAATGTAAAATCACAATTTCATGTCTGTCCATCGATCATGTACCTGTTGCTTGCAATAAACACTTCAGCTCGTTACCTTTGTGTTTTCATTGGGAAAGGGGAAAGTAAAACAAAACCTGAACCTGCCATTAAATTTTGTTGTTTTGCACAATTGTTATCGTGATTTTGTATCAGGTATTGTTCATTTGGCATCACTCAAGGTTGCAGTTGTGTTTGTAGCAGATCAGTGGATCGTTGTATTCGTTTTATTGGAAGCGGGAGGGTGAGTCCTACTTATTTGTCGCTCCATGTAAAGCGGACAAGTCTTTTTAATATATGGTTGGGATGCAGGCAGTGGTGAGGGTGTAGTGAGTGCAGGCAGTGGTGAGGGTGAAGTGAGTGCAGGCAGTGGTGAGGGTGTAGTGAGTGCAGGCAGTGGTTTGGGTGTAGTGAGTGCAGGCAGTGGTGAGGGTGTAGTGAGTGCAGGCAGTTGTTTGGGTGTATTGAGTGCAGGCAGTGGTTTGGGTGTAGAGTGCCCGGCAGTGGTTTGGGTGTAGTGAGTGCAGGCAGTGGTTTGGGTGCAGTGAGTGTCGGCAGTCGTGAGGGTATATCGAGTGCAGGCAGTTGGGAGGATGCAGTATGTCGGCAGGAGTGAGGGTTTAGCGAGTGCAGGCAATGGTGAGGATGTAGTGAGTGTACTGTGTAAGCAGTCGTGAGGTTTGGATATTTAAAGCTCGATGGTCATGATGATTAACGTTTTAGAGATTGAAGTACAGTATGGTGGTTCCCGCTCCATGCTAAAGTCTGAAATTGCAGGAACAATCCAAGTCAAATTGGATATCCCGATACATTTTCATGATGAAATAGAGCACCATCTGGTATATCTGATTTTAAATAAACCATGGTCAAAATGAATAAATAAACAAGAAAGATGTTGTGCACAGCATGATACTTGTGAAATCCAAATAAAAATTAGTTGCCATGGAAACAGCAATTTCTAAACTTTGCCTTGCCAAATGTTTTCCATGATTCATCGTTACGCAAAACGAATTTTGTTGACAAATATTACTACAACCTAATCGGTGTTTTATATGTTTTAGACGCCTTGACCTTGTCTAAGTTTGACTAACTTTTACATGAGCAGACGTGTACAAATAAGCTGCGCACAAATAAGCTGTGTAAGTGTCAATTTAATGTCTTGCAAACTTTTTGAGATGTGACAATAATAAAATCACAAAGTCCCATTTGATGATAATGTGGTGAAATTGTCATGGAAACAGTTGATGTGTCAAAACGGCTAAATCGATCGCTCCTATTTTGGGGTAATCATTTCTTTGATTTGATGTGCAAACCCTGTTCAAATATCAAGTAAATTGGATGAAAATTTGAGATTTTAGAAATTCGACTTGAGATCTTGAGATTTGACCTTGAGATCCAATTTCTTTGGTGTTTGACCACTTGAGAAATTGGCTGACTATAAGTGATCGTCCAACCACTGATTTTTAAAGCGCTGGTCAAGTGTAATGTAGCGATGCAAACCGGAAGCCTCAACAACGACTCTGTGACAATACGGGACTTTGAAAATGACGTAATCTGCTCCAGAATGCTTGGCGTGCAAGAAACCCCAAGAAACGGCGGTGTTCGGGGCACCTTAAAGTATATCGTCCTTGTGAGATAAGGATTGTCACCAAAAATGGCTCACATAATGACTAAAAGAAGCCGGAAATACTTGGAAAAGTACCTGAGAGAAAGGGCTGTGCCTCTGCACAATGAAAGACTTGGATAACCTAGCTCGCCGAATGGGCAACTACTCAAAGTGAAAACTCCCGACCATGTGGGCAAGGCCCGAGTGGACGGGCCTGTGCTTCGCAAACCCCTGATGGATCATTACCAGGAAATGGACTTTCCATCTTGAGAGAGTGCCTTCTGTGAACATGGCAGGTTTGGTTATTTATTTAATGGACGTCTGCAATTTGAAAAGATGCTGTACGTCATTACCAAGTAACGGTAACCAACTATTCGACAAAGGACATCTTCGTGACGTGAAAATACACAAACCTTGTGTCAGCTATATTTACGTGCGAGCTCGATGTACCAGGTAGAATTATCTGAGGAAGACACCATTTGTGCGCATCTGAACACGAATGAGGACATCTATGGGCTTGGGAATGTAAAGAGTAAGTTTTAAGTTGACTTCTAAAATGATATTTACTATTAATCATGTTGGGAGGGATGGGAGCTGTGAGGGCTGTTTATAAATGTTTATTTGGTTCCGGGCCCAAAAGAGAAATTATACTATATTTTTGCATCTATTGCTAAAAGAAGTGTGCACGTCCGCTTGTGCAACCGCTTGCTTTTAAAAACAGGAAATGATAGGAACTCGACACATTGCATCCTCAGATATTTCTCGTACTTGTGTGAGTCCAATTTGCATTTTGGAACAGAACAGTTACGGTTAACCATACCGAAATTGCCATTCTTTCATTTAAATGCTGAAGATTATGTTAAATGATTATTTGAATTACAGATTTCACGCCAGAACATTTACGGTTAACTATATCGAAATTGCCACTCTTTCGTTTAAATGCTGAAAATTATGTTGAACGATTATTTGAATTACAGATTTCACGCCAGCAACGCCAGTTTAAAAGTGCCCGGCTAAAGGAAGTAAGTCACTAAAAACAACCACACACACACGAGTAGTGAGTGTAGTGGATAACTTCCAGTTATCTTCTCTGCCGCTCCTAAAATTGGGTTATTCTCTATGTTGCCGTCCCATTAATTCTCTGTATTCAATAGCATTTCCATATATCTCTTCCATCTTCCTTTAATTCCATCTGGGTCCACAACGATTTGTCCCACTTCATCCTTCAAGCAACTCACCCCCATCACACCGCACCTCTTTCGCTATTTGCTTTGCAATCCTGAATACTGCTCTCTGATCCTCTTCCGAATCCAAGCGTTCTCCGAACATTTTCCTGGATGCCTCCTGCGCCTTTGCTACCTCTTTCTTTGCAGCCTTCTTGGCTGCCTTACAACTTTCATGCGCTGCCTTTTCTTCCCCCGTACCCATCGCCTTCTGCCACTCCTTGAACTTCTTCCTGTTCTCGTCAATCCTCTTTCCAACCTTATCATCCCACCACCATGTTTCGAGTGCCTCGGTGGTCCTTTTGTCCATCCACATACCTCAACAATGGCTCCCAGCAGACTATCTTTCATTGACATCCAACCACTTTCAACCTCAACCACATCATCCTCTGCCATACTCAGCGTCTCTTTTAATGCCTCCCTCACTGTCACCTCTTTCAACCTCCACACCTTCATTCTCGGTTGGTACTTCACCCGCCGAGCTCTCCTCGCACCTTTCACCCTTATGTCGCAGATAACCAAGTGGTGCTGTGAAACAGCCTCCTCCCCCGGGATCACCTTGTGTCCCGGAGGTGCCCCATACCTCGCCTACGCACCATCGGGAAGTCAACGGTTCTCGTCGACCCACCTGACGTTTATGTAACAAGCTTATTATCCGCTTTCTGGAACTGAGTATTACAAATCAACAAACCAGCTCCATCAGCAAACTCCCAAATCCTATCACTGTCTCCATTCCTCACACTACATCCGTAACCCTTATGGACTTCTTTAAAACCATCTGTACTCCTTCCCACATGTCTATTTAGGTCTCCTACCACAACAACTTCCTCATCGTTCACGTTTTCCATCAGCTTCTCGATTGCACAACAGAACTTGTCCTTCTCTTCATTGCTCCGACCGGCCTGCGGGGCATATCCGGAGATGACGTTCACCAAGAGCTTTCCAATCATCCTTCTCACCATCATCAGCCTTTCACTCACTCTAGTCACTGTTGTAAAAACGGAGCCAGAAAACCTCTCAAGGACGAAGGGAGGCTTCAATGCAATCGACCTGGTGCATCTACCAACATAGCACCATAAGCATAACATTAATCTACATGATACAAGGAATACATTGCAATTCATTTTAAATTAAGCAACTACTACTAAACAGCAAATCCTTACCCAGCTCGCATAGAATCATGGAATCGACTATCCGTCTACCACTCTCACAGCAGGTTACATTTGCAATACTCCCATCTCCACAGGGACCCCCCCCATCAGACATCAGACATCAGAATGTGTATCAGCCCAACAACTGGCTTTATGTAGACTTTTCATATCATTCTCCCTGCCTTAAGAATACCACTAATAGGAATAGTCGAATCCGAAGCGGGTTGGAGGTTGACACAGTCGACCACCGCAAGTGCGATACACACTGTCGTCATAGGCCCCGACGCTAGGCATAGACTGCTGCTCACCATCACCCTGCGATCTCCTATCAGAACCGGGCGAGTCCACAGCCGGAGGCAAGGGAGACATGATTTTGTACAGCGAGGCAGTGTCATCCCACGTAGCATCGGTGGGGTCCGAGTCGGGCACGACGGGGGTATTCGAGTCAGCCTCCATTTCATCCATCTCACCACAAGGTGCTCGGTGGCGCAGAGGAACCATAGTTTGCCTGCTGTCTGGCAGCCAAACATGTGCATGCTGCGGATTCGCTTCCAGTATGTCTACCCGGTCAGCAAGTGGCTCATATTTTCTTTGACGAACCACATGTCTTAGAAGTGCATGTCCGGGCTCAGCCAGCCACGTGGGTAAGGGGCCCGTATAGCACTAGAACCTCTACTTTGGTATCGGAAGAGTCTCTCATGAGGCATGGAATTATTGGAGGTGAATAACAAGGAGCGGATCGCGTGTAAAGCCTCCGGGAGCACCCGTTCCCACATGGTCGGGGCTAAGCCATGGGTCCGCAAAGCCATCATAACCGCACTCCAGATAACACCATTATATTTTTCGATTTGTCCATTCCCTCAGGGGTTATAGGCGGTGGTATGACTGGAAGCGATGCCACATTCGAGGAGAAACTGCTAAAGCTCCCGTGACATAAAATCTGTCCCACGGTCACTGTGTATGAAGGCAGGATATCCGAACATCAGGAACAGCTGCCTAAAGCAACGAATCACTGTCAGGGCAGACGTGTCAGCACATGGAAATGTGAATGGGAACCGAAAGTACTCGTCCACTATAGTCAGCATGTACCGATTACCAGGCGGGGGCCCCTTGAAATTGACATTCAGTCGTTTCGACAAATCGACATGCATGGTTTACCAGCGTGTATGAGATTACCCACCGCCGGCTGGTAGAAACTCTGTTTTAGTTCTGCGCAAACCCTGCAGGTCTTGCATAAATGTCGTATTTCCTCCACAGAGAAGGGTAAGTTCTTTCTCCTCACAAAGTGAACCATCCGCGTCATGCCAGTGACAGAGCGCCGCGTGGATATCACGCAGGTCGCCGACGGTCATCCCAGCACAGACGGGCCTTGATAGCGCATCAGCAGCGATGTAGAGCATACCCGGCCTGTACTTAATGACAAAGTGATAGTCAGCCAGTTCTATGCACCAACGAGAAATCTTCTTGTTCTTTATCTTTTGAGAATGCTTCCGGTCATACATGAACGAAACAGACTGTTGATCGGTTATGACAGTAAAACGACGTCCAAGAAGGATATGCCTTGATCGGCGGATTGATTCTACCACGGCATACGCTTCCTTTTCGATGGAGGAGTGGCGTCGCTCACTATCAGTTAGAGACAGTGAGAAGAATGTTACTGGTTGGTCTCCCAGGCTCAGTGTCGCTGTGATTGCGCAATCGGATGCATCTGTTTCTATCACAAAAGAAATTGTCTCGTAGATTGAAGTCATGACCGAGCAGGCGACGTCACCCTTTAATTGTTGAAATGCCATCAGCGCGGCCAAGGGCAAGGGAAATGTTTTGCATTCCACAAGCGGCCTTATTTTCTCTGAGAAGCGTGAGACTCACATGCTATAATAAGCGAGTAGTCCCATTGTACATCGGAGAGTCGCACGGTCAACGGGTGGGGCAAGGTTGAGTAGGGGCAGCAGGCGAGCAGATCAGGCCTTATCTCTCCTCCAAACACCGTGTACCCCAACAGATTTATGGTTCCCACAGAATAGCTACATTTAGATTATTTGAAGGTCAGTCGGTATTTACGAGCAACATCCAAAAACCGACGTAAGTTCGAGTCGTGGTCTGTTTGATTCCAGCCACAAACGGTCACGTTATCAACGTAGATGAATACATCTTTCACTTGTTCTTTTGCCAAAATCTCGTGTATCTCCCTCTGGAAACATGTTACTCCATTAGTAACACTGAACGGGGTTTTTTTCTACGGAATTGATACAGCCTCTGGCCTGATTTGAAAGCCGTGTAAGGTCGGTCGGCAGTGCGTATAGGAATCTGATTATATGTGCTTTTGAGGTCGAGCATGCTGAAGACTATACTTAGATACCGCTCTTACCATGTCATCCATTCTGGGTAAAGGATACACGTCGAGCTGGGTAAACCTATTAATGGTTTGGGAATAATCTGTTACCATGCGTTTCCTGTGGCCTGGGGTGTCGACGACCAGGACTTGTGCACGCCACGGCGACCGGCTGGGATCGATAATGCCTTCGTGTAAAAGGTGTTTAGTTTCAGCGGCTATAAAGATTGCATCCGGCTGGGAATACCTTCTAGATTTCACGGCAACCAGATGATAATCGGCAGTCAAGCTCGGGAATAGTCGAGGCGGTTCGACATCTATCTTGATGAGGGCGCAAATCAGGCGTGGCTCTGAGCCCACAGATAGCGTGTGAGTGCCGCCGTACTGCATCCCGAAACGTTTGTGCCGATTCAAAAAATCGTGACCCAGGAGGATGTTGGAGCAGATGTTAGGGAGCACCAGCAATTTAACATCACGATAAGTAACATCATGACCACCATACAACATCATGCAACCATCATGCAACCAGCTCCACCATACACAATCCGCACGCTTTCTGCCATAAGGCTCCCGAGGCCATGTACACGCGCTGAGTCGAGGCGGCGGGAGTCCACCCGAATCGCTCCACGAGACGAGGGCTGATGTAGCTTCCATCGCTCCCCATATCAACCAATGCTTCCACCGTCTGTCCGATGATTACGACCGACACCAAGGCACAATCGAGTCCGCTCGGAGCTCACCGGGTTCCCGTCGACAAGCGCGCGCCTGCGAGCGTCGCTTGTTTGGTCTTGGGCATGCACCATACTTTAGCAAAATGTCCGCGCTTCCCACAATTATGGCACACTGATTCCCTGGCGGGGCAAGTCCTGCGAGGATGGCGATGATTGCCGCAGAAAAACATTTGCCAGTCTGACTAGCGGGCGAGGTCACCGAGGCTGTACGGTGCTCGTTAATTTCATCATCAGAGCTATCGTTGCATACTGCGCATCAAGTGGCCACTCGAGCAGGCGCTCACCCGGCATCAACTTCCAGGTCGCTGTGGTCGTGTGTACGAGTCGTGTCATGAGCAGTAGCACCAGCAGCCGTGAAAGGTCGACCATAAGTGTCGGATATGTCTTGATCCGACTGCAGCACCCGAGCCTGGTCGAAGGCTTCTTGATAAGTTAGCGTCTATTTCTCAAGCAAACGTTGTCTCATGGTAGAAGACTGCAGACCCATTATAAAGGCGTCATGGAGCAGATCATCTGTGTACTGCAGAGCCGTTCTGTCTTGATTAGCGCAATCCTGTGCCAGCGGGTGTCGAGCCTGGCCATACTGATGCATGGACTCGGAGCTGTCCTGCCGGCGTGTCACCAGCAAATGTCTCTGCGCGGTAAACAGCATAAACAGTGCTGCACAGTTTTATGAAGAGTGCTTTCAGGGTCGCAACTGCTTCGTCGTCCGTCAGACAACGAGCGATGTATCTGTAGATAACATGAGAAACGTTGCTCGATAATACATCGAATTTCTGTGCCTCTGTAATCTCCGAATCCAGTTCCGTAAAGAGTCGTAGCGAGTTCAACCAATGATTGAGCTGATCAGTGGAGTCCGGTGTGTTCGGATCTCCAGAAAATCGCTCGAGGCGGATCAGCTTTTCCATCCTTCAGAGGTCGTCTCAAGAAAGGAAGATTGCATAACATTGTTGTAAAAACGGAGCCAGAAAACCTCTCAAGGAAGAAGGGAGGCTTTAATGCAATCGACCTGGTGCATCTAAAAACATAACACCTTAAGCATAACATTAGTCTCCATGATACAAGGAATACATTGCAATTCATTTTAAATGAAACAACTACAACTAAACAGCAAATCCTTACCTAGCTCTCATAGAATCATGGAATCGAGTATCCGTCTACCACTCTCACAGCAGGTTACATTCGCAATATGCCCATCTCCACAAGGACCACCCCCATCGGACAGTAATGTGTATCAGCCCAACAACTGGCTTTATGTCGACTTTTCATATCAGTCACACTCAACACACCGTCGAAAAACTCCTCAGGAAACAGGACACCAACACCATGGACGCCTTCTGGGCACCCTTGCCACACAGAATTGTATTTCTGTCCCTGCCTACCCTTCACCATTCTCACACCACTTCCTTCATCATCTCGTCTCCTGCACACAACATATGTCCACTCTTCTTCTGACCAATACTTCCACTTCTCCTGATCTCCCTGTCATGTCTTTCAATCCTGACAAATCTCACACTCTTACTTTGTCTCTCAGAAAAGATCGACTGGACAACCCTCCCATCTACTTTCTCAACAATCCTCTCCAAGAAGTTCTGTCGCTCAAGCTTTTGGGTCTCACAATCTGCCATGATCTTTCTTGGGAAAACCACATTTCCAAGCTGGCCTCCAAAGCCAGTCGCCGACTGGGCATCCTCCGTCGTGTGAAGTCCTTCCTCGGCACACCTGAGCTCCTCACCACATACAAGGCTTTCATCCGCAGCTCAATGGAATACTGTTCTCGCCTATGGGCCGGTGCTCCTGCCTCACACCTAGCTCGGCTTCACGCTGTTGAAACCAAAGCTTTCAGAATTATTGGAATCTCCCGCAATGAAGCTATCTCTGAGGGCCTTTCACTCACTCACCGCAGGCAGGTAGGTGGTCTTTCTGTCTTCTACCGACTCCTCTCCGGCCTTGCCCCCCCAGCTCTCTCTGTGCTCTGTCCCGCAAATATTCCTACAGGTCGCACAAGATCTGCCTGCAACCCTCTTATGGTCAAACTGCCAAAATCAAGACTCTCTGCTCACCTTCACTCCTTCATTCCTCTCTTATCCCGCCTCTGGAACAAACTCCCTCACTCTCTTCAATCCCACTCCACCCTCCAGGTCTTTAAAACTGCTGTTCACCACCATCTCTTATCTTCCCCCATCCAAAACCTTGATCATTTCTACCCCCGCTTATTTCACCCCAATTCCACTTTTTTGAAATACCATCTTCTGTCCTGGAAGTCCTTGGTGTCCTTGTGTTTTATACTTCTCCCTCCACCCCCCCCCCTTCCCACGCCTCCTCCCCCCAAGCCCTCTCCCTTCCACACATCTCCCTGCTCTCAAATGTTGTGTTTGTGTGCTTCCCCTTCTCTCCCCATCTTGTTTTCCGCTCCCTCTTTTTGTGTGTTTTGTTTGTCTGGTTGATTTGTTTGTGAAGTAAATGTTAGCTCTTTCACGAGCCTCGATTCAGTATACAAAAAAAAATAAAAAAAAATAAATCCAAAACCTTGATCTTTTCTACCCCCGCTAATTCACCCCAGATCCACCTTGTTTGAAATTCCAACTTCTTTCCTGGAAGTCCTGGCAGTGTCCATATGTTTTATACCTCTCCCACCGCCCCCTTCCCATGCCCCTCCCCCCCCCCAAAGCCCTCGCCCTCTCTCAGATCTCTCGATGTCTCCATGTCTCTAGGTCCCTGCTCTTAAATGTTGTGTTTGTGTCCTTCCCCCTCTCTCCCCATCTTGTCTACCGCTCCCGATGTTATATGTTTTATGTGTCGGTTTGTCTTTCTGTGTGATTAATGTTCGCTCTTTCACGAGCCTCGATCTTGTATACAAAAAAAAAAAAAAAAAAAAAATTGTCCCGACATTCCATGTCCCAAACCTCAGAAATCCATCTCTACGTGGGGCATCAGACGTTTCGTCGTCATAAATGGAGTGATTTCCTCCCTTGCTTCGGGAGAGAACCTCACTCACATAAACTCAAAAGAAGAACCTCACTGTGATTTTAAAAACCATCCCCGGGAATATTACCACAAATGAACTACAACTGGAGGCAATCCGGGGTTTGGTGACGATCCGGAAAAGAGAACTTGGGACAAAACTCTGAAAAAGTTGAACAGTTTGATCCATGTACTGTGATCCCTTCCTGAAGATGAGGTGGATACTAGAAACCAAATTGCTGATAATACCCGATTTGTATCTTCTCAATTTGTTAGTAAATCAATGCCAGGTAAAGCTGAATGCTCCAACAAAGCAGAAAATACCAAACACACATTTACATTTCAAACAAACCCAAATACATCACTTGGGATATTACAACACAGGATGTATGTAAAGTGTTTGTACTCACAATGGAAGCAAATTATAAACTACACATGAAATCACAATTCATGAGAGTTTTCGGTCTGCACGGATCGTCCAACCGCCGAGCTGTGTGCACACTCTCCTGCAGGTACCGTTCCAGGGCTCGAACCTCGACACAGATATAAACTGTTATCCTGGTGCTTTACAAACAGGGAACCAGGGCAAGGTGTGTGTGTGTGTGTGTGTGTGTGTGTGTGTGTGTGTGTGTGTGTGTGTGTGTGTGTGTGTGTGTATGCACACATCACGATGCCCAGCTGATGATCCATGCAGTCGGGAAACGAGTCAATTGCTTATAGGTTAAGGTTCTTGCTTTAGGTAGGGGAACTTTGTTTTGAGATTTACAATTTAAATAAAGTTGAATATGGGATGTTGTGAAATTAACATCATTTACAGCAATCCTTTAAATTATTTATATTTAAGTTTACGAACAACCGATACTGTACAATTAATTAAATGCATTTTAAAATAATAATTAAATAAGAGAAATAAGATATGAAAATCATAAGAGAAAGAATTGTGAGGAACAAACCCAAAAAAAAAAGAAGTGTGTGTGTGTGTGTATATGTATATGTATATATATATATATATATATATATATATGTATATATGTATATATATATATATATGTATATATGTATATATATATATATATGTATATATGTATATATGTATATATATGTATATATATATATATATATATATATCAGTCACTATGCGACCTTCATATCATCAGTGGAGAACCGCCAGCAAGGTGTCCCATACAGCTGCTGCTGCACCTTGCTGGGAGCGATACGCACCGCCTGCCACGCGGTGACGTTATCTCTGGTATCCACTCATAATATGGAGTCGACCTATATATATATATATATACGCTATATATATATACGCTATATATAGCGACTACCCGATAGTCGACCTATATATACGCTATATATATATATATATATATATATATACACACTCAACCCTCGGCTATCGCGAACGCGAACTCAGCTATCGCGTTTATCTGCTATCGCGGCTACCTAAAAAACTGCACAAACACGACTATCGCGCCCCAAATACGCGCTATAGCGCACCAGAAATGGTGGGGGGGGGGGGGGGGGGGGGGAAATAATCAAACAGTCCGGGTGCTACGTCATCACCGAGCGTTGGGTGATTCACGTGCTGATTGGTTGTGACGTCAGGACGTCAGGAGCACTGTGATTGTCCGCCCGGCGCCATTCAAGTGCGCGTCGCCTCAGAGTGAATACTGTATGTACTGTAAGAGCAGTGTCTAAACCTTTTTTTGTGATATAACAATGGCCGATATACCCCGACCCCCCACCATTGCCCAGCGTAATGCAGCGGCACCTGCAAGGGAAATCAAGAAGAGGAAGAACTTAACTTACGCTCAGAAATGCGAAATTGTGCAGTTGATCGACAATGGTGAAACAAAGCGAAGTGTTGGAAAGAAATTTGGGATAAATGAGTCAACAGTGCGAGGTATTTACCAAAACCGTGACCATATCAAGGCCCATATGAATCTTGCCTCATCAGATGCAGGTGCCCAAGCTATGCGAAGCCGTAATCAATTGCTCCTCAAGCCAGAACAATTACTCGGACGATATCTGGAGAGGCAAGCAAAGCGAAACTTGGCGATTGATACTCGTGAAATTATGGACACTGCCAAGGACATTTATGCTGCTGTGGCTCGTAAGATGGGTGTGCAACAACCTCCAGTCTTTCTTGCATCCAAAGGGTGGGTAGATAAGTTCATGTCCCATCATAAAGTGAAAAGTGTGAAGATATCTGGCGAGGCGGCAAGTGGGGACAAGTCTGCAGCCCGTGAGTACCCTGAATCTCTAAAAAATATTATTGATGAAGGCCAGTCCACTCCCGATCAAATTTATAATATGGACGAAACCAATTTCTATTGGAAAGCAATGCCTCGGCGAACATTTATCACTACCAAGTCAGCCAAAGTTCGTGGAAGGAAGGCCATAAAGGAGCGTTTCACCCTGCTGTTCGCTATGGATGCGTCAGGAACGTGCCGCCTTAAACCCACAGTTGTGCATCGAGCTAAACGACCCAGGGCCTACAAAGGATGCAACATGAACAAATTAAATGTGCACTGGTTGACATCAAAGAAGGGGTATATGTCGGCCAAACTTTCCCAGGACTGGCTCAAGGAGGCATTCATTCCCGAGGTTGAGGATTTTTGCAAGTCCCAAAACATAAGGTTGAACATTCGCCTGCTCCTCGACAATGCCCCTGGACATTCGCCACTTCTAAGGGCCGAGCATCCTAATGTGAAGGTCGAGTTTTTGCCACCAAACACGACTTCCTTGATCCAGCCCCTCGATCAGGAGGTCATATCAGTTGTGAAGGTGTCCTATTCCACACGGCAATTTAGGAAGATGCGGCAGGCAACTAAAGACACCGCCGTTATCCAGCAATTGCTCGACAGTGAGGATGAGGATGACATGGTTCAATGGGATACTGAGGCAGAACAAAAAGTGATTCGGTATTGGAAAAACTACAATGTGAAACAGGCTATCGACTTAATGGTAGACTGCTGGAACAATGTTACCCCAGCCACTATCAATCATGCCTGGCGTAACATTTTGGAAGGTCTCCCTGAGGACCGCCAGGTGGCTGTGCCAGGTACGCCACAGACTGTTGAGGCAGAAGTAGAGGCAGCGGTGGAAGAGGCACGCCAAATCCCTGGAGCTGGTTTTGCTGAGACGACTGGTGAGGACATCCGAGAAATTATACAGCCTGCTGCAGTTACTGTCGACGAAATAATTGAGGAAGATGATGTGGAACAAGAAGAGGACAGTTCAGGAGAGGATGAGGAAGGTGTAAATGTGAGGCGTGAGGGATTATCCATGGCCGACATCAAGAAGATGATAGACTTGGGTTGCCAGCTTCGCCACCTCCTTGAACAAGATTTAACAATCAACAGCGAAGCAAGGTGCTCCTTTATTAATAAGGCACTGGCAGGTTACGAGGAGCAGTATCACGCTCACATCAACTCCCTCCGCCAATGCCAGATCACCGAATTCTTACGGCGTCGCAACGAGGCACAGCCCTCTGTCTTTGACGAGCCATCTGACGTTGAGGGCTTCTCTGGTGCTACAGCTGACGCAATCCTGGATGAGTTAGAGGCATGTAGGGGTGGTCAATAAGACTCCACCCAAGCCTGGGAACCTACCCAACCATCTAAGCCCCTCATCGTCCCCAAAAAGCAAATAAAATGGTTAAAGAAAGTACTTTTTTATCATTTTATTTTTATTTACATATTGTGATTCTTGTTTTAATGTTTCTTTATATGTAAATGTTTCTTTATATGGTAGAAACACTTGGTAAAAAAAGTGGCAAAAATAGGTTAAATATGTGGTCAACTTGGGGGTCCTGGCACCAATTAGAATTATTACCATACGTTCTTCAGTTCGGCTATCGCGATTTCGGCTAACGCGCACCGATGGCGGCACCAATTAGGCGCGATAGCCGAGGGTTGAGTGTATACATATATATATATATATATATATATATATATATATATATATATATATATATATATATATATATATTTTATATATATTTTATATATAATATATATTGTAACGATTTTGAGAAGTGTGTAACGAATTTGAGAAGTGTAACGGTTTTTGAGAAGTGTAACAATTTTGGAGGAAGTGTAACGAATGTGGAAACGTTACAATGTGAACGTTACAAACGTACGGTACCACCCTGTAATGTAAATAATGGTCGCAGTCAGCGTCCTAGTTAAATTGCATGAAAAGTACACGCAGGCCACGATATATCTTTTAAATAGTGTATTTCCTTATTCCATGTAGGCTAAGTATGTGTTTTCCCACTAGATTGACTTTGCATTGTATCAAACAAAATAAGCGTAGGCCCTTCCAATTTCCCCAAAACCTCCCTTCCAATTGCCTTCCGCATTTTGGCCGGTTTTCTTCAAACCACCATTGGCCACGAGGTAAGGTTGGGGAAGAAAGGCGTGTCTCCACCTCGTCATAAGAGGGAAGGAGTGAACCAGCCCTAACAGCCAATCAACACCGCGGTGAGTGACCCGGTAGGCGTGCCCTCGGAGTCGGCGGCTTGATTTCGCTCGAGGTGATAAAAGCGACTGCAAGGGACTGCTTTACCAGATGACTGGAGATGAGCTGGAGATGACCCTGGGAGAGGAGCAACGAGGCTGCACCAAAGAGAGGCGGTGAGATGCGAAACGCTCCAAGCCAAAGAGGAGAGGTACTCGGCAAGGAGACCAGCTTTGGAGAGACGCGCTGAAAGGAGGGAGACGGCCCCACCTCAGAAGAGGAGCAGGTGTGCCGAACCAGCGCGTGCCGTCGACCACAGCGGATACACGACGAGGGTTTCCCGCCAAAACCGTGAGGAATTGCGAACGGCGGCCTCCCGACCTTGCCTCCATCTCAAGCCTTACCTGCCTGCATTATCCCCTGTGTAAGTGTGAACGTCCTGTCCTGCTCGTTTGTCTTGGGGCTAAGTAAAAATGAATAGTGTAAGTTAAGGATTCGCTGTGTTACTGCTTCTTCCATCCATTGCTTGTGTGTGTATAATAAAACCTGTTCTTCCTCCGTATTCTTCTTCTTCTTCTTTTTCATTCTCTTTCGGTCGCTTTAGAGATTTCCCGATTGAATATCTGTGGGGCGATCTGGTCAACGTCGGGTGGAATCGGGTTTTAATCGGGGAGGAACTGTTCGGACGCGGTTAAATACACCACCGCTCGGTCAATATAACATCTAAAAGCCGCGTCTGTAACATTTGGTTGTCAGGAGTTGGATTCGGACCTGGGCCTAAATTTGTTAGGCCCAAATTTTGGAACACCAATTGTGTTATAGCAGTAACATTTGGTGTCGAGGAGGGAGATCGGACCCGAAATCGGACCCGAAGCACGCTTAACGCGCTCAAAATTACAAGCTGCCGAAATTTATTTTGTTTTATAAAGCAAAACCCGAATTTTGAGATCGCGCCATGGACAATCAAGGCGATCGGATGTCGGTGGGAGAAATAGACAGGGTGGAATCGACCCAGGACCTCGGGGAAATTTATATGGAGGATAGGGAGGAGGAGAAAAATAGCAATGTGGTTGCGGAAGTATCAGACGCGCAAAGTGGCGTCCTCACGCACGTGGGTGAAGCGGCACCAAATTTTGCCGCGACCGTAGTAGCGCCGCTGGTAGATTTGGACCTTTTTTTCATACAAATGAAGGCCCTTATGGCCCAGAATAGCGAGGAAATGAGGGAGGAAATGAGGGCTCAGAGTGAGCAAATGAGGGCTCAGAGAGAGCGAATGGGGAACCGGATGGATGCTCAGAGTGAGCGATTGGAGGGCCAATTGGGGGTAATGGGAAACCAATTGGGGGTAATGGGAAACCAAATGGGGGTAATGGGGAACCGGATGGATGCTCAGGGTGAGCGATTGGAGGGCCAAATGGGGGTAATGAGGGACGAAGCGAGGGGTACCGGTGAGGAGTTAGACAAGAAATTTGGGAAGTTCGACAATAATTTTGAGGGGTTAGACAACGGGATAAAAGAGGTAAAGAATGGGTTAACGGGGGTGGAAAACAGAATGGCTGCCCAGGAGAATCAGTTAGAGGGGGTGAAAAATGGGTTAATGGGGTTAGAAAATAGGATGGAGGACAAATTGCGGGAAATAGGGGAACAATCTGCCAGGGAAATCAAACAAATGGGAGAGCAGATAGAGGAGGTGAAAATCGGGGTAGAAACCAAACTGGATGCTCAGAGGGATGAATTGGGACAGATGAGGGTGGCATCTACAAAAGAGATGGAGGAAATACGACGAGGGGTAAGTGAGGAGGTTTCGGGGCTGCGCAAGGAGGTAAAGCGAGGTGAGAGGCGTATGGAGAAAGAGGTGAGAAATAATACGGCTAAGTTACAAGGGGGAATAGAGGGTCTGACGGAGGAGGTGGAACAGCTGACAGAGGGACAAACTAAGTTAGTGGAGCAGGTTCAAAAGAACACTGCGGTACTCGGAGGGTTAAAGGCGACACAAAAAGAAATTAAAAATGACTTGATAGCGACACAGAGGCAATGTCAGATGGTACGTGAGGGACTGACAATGAGGATGGACGAGGTGACAGAGATAATGGAGACAAAGGACCGGCAGGTGAGGATGCACATAGAGACGGTCACGGTAGCCCTAGAGGACGAACTTGAGGGGACGCACCGAGAAATAAAAGAGGTTAAACAAAAACTAGACGAAGTGGAAGAAGAGGTGAGTGAAATTAAGAAGAGACGGACAGAAACTAAGAGAGAAATCCAGGAGGAGGTAATGGAATATGTACAAGGTCTGTGTTCAAATCATGATGTGATGCTCACTAACCAAATAAAGAGTTTGCAGGTGGCAAAGGAGGTGCGGAGACGAAGTACGGAGGTGAGTGGCAATGTATATGATGTGAGGAAAGCTTCAGTCGGCTTGGGGATTGGTTTGGATCCGGGTGTTCGTGAAAGGCCGTTGGTGAAGTGTGTGACAGGTCAGGTGTGCAAAAAAAGAGGTGTGCGAGAATGTCCGACCATGGGGTGTGTGAGGAAAAAGTGCACGCCGAGGAGTGAGTGTGCCGTCAAGAGTGAGTTGGTCGAAGCGCGTGTGCGAGGGGGTACATGGAAGCGCGGTGTGGTGAGTGTTACGGAGGAAGTAACGAGAGAGTGTACACCTGTGGTGAGTGTTACGGAGGAAGTAACGAGAGAGTGTACACCTGTGGTGAGTGTTACAGAGGATGTAACGAGGAAGTGTACGCCTGTGGTTAGTGTTACAGAGGATGTAACGGGAGGGTGTGGGCGAGAAAGGTGTGTAACGGACGGGTGCATGAGGAAAGAGTGCGTTGTCAAGAGTGGAGGTGAGAGTAGTGAGAGTGAAACGGAGCGTGAGTTGGTTATGACAGGTGAGCGAGGATGTACACCTGGAATGGAAGGATGCACACCTGGAATGGTAGAGCGTGTGTGGGAAGGCACATTTGAGTTGGTGGTGAGGCACGTGGTTGGGTGTGCGAATGAGAGCACACCTGTGATTGTCACAGAGGAGGTGACGGAGAAAGGGGCGCGAAGAGGTGTGTCGGTGAGGTGTGCGACCAACGAATGTGTGCCAAAGTGTTCGGTGGTCAGGTGTGTGACCACGTCGGCGAACGGAATGAGTGTACCGAGGTGTGTAAGGAAAGGTACGAGGAGAATGGGAACAGCTGCATGTATGAGCAAGAAAGGGGTAGCGTATGCATGTCAGCGTCCAGGTGAAGCGTCGACGGTAACCGGTTTAGCGGTTAGGGCGACTTATAGCCGAATCGGGCCCTCGGTGCGTGCCGGGCTTCGCGTGCCGCGAGAACCAGCGGGGATCCGAGCCACGGCGGGTTCGAAAGGACCGCCGTGCGCGATCCACGCTGGGCCTCGCGTGGAACGGCCGCGTCCGTGCTCCACTAGGCGGAACGGGCAGCTGGATAGGAAGGGTCGTTATGGCGACCACGTTTTGTTGAGACGTGCCGGCAGGTCGAGATCGGGACATTGGATGGCTCCACGCCGAGGTGGTGCGTGGGATCTCGGGCCGGGTAAGCCCCCGCCCCTGCCCCGAATGCGGGACGCATCCAGCCGCCAGCACAAAAGAATTCGCGTTCATTGCTCGGCTGTACGAAGCCAGGCTGTAGATGTGAATTGGCGCACCGAGAGGATGTAATAAGTAGACGGATGATGATGGTAGTGATTTGAAACGAAATTTAGAAAAGTGAATAGAATTGGCAGTAAATGGAAAATTTTTGAATTGGTTGGAATTTGGAAGAGCAAAATTGATAGTGAGAGACCCCCGATGTGGTGGGATGGCAAATCCACCATCCCTCACAAGTGGGGGCAAAGGAGCAATAGCTTATGGGGTGTATGGCAGTGAAAACTAGCCCGGGTGGGTTAGGTTATATTGATAGGGCCCTAGCGAAGATGACATTAGGTGACGTTAAGGTTAGTTAGTGACTGATACCTGTAGTGGGGACGCAGGTAGATTAGTGTGGATTATAATGACGTGGGAGCGCAATAGTTTAAAGGGACGACTGGGAAGCGCAAGTTTCAGAGGGGAGTAGTTAGCTGAGATGATGCCGTGTGTGTGAGAAGTGAACAGGTGAGAATGGAACAGGTGTGATTGCACAGGTGTGCAACTGACAGGTGAATGGAGCAGTGTATGAGGGAGTAGTGGTGATTGCGTGTTGTGTTGACCAAATGGTCCAGGAAGAAAGGAGGGTGCAGGTGGCACCAGGTATGATTGCACAGGTGTGCAACGACAGGTGAATGAAGAACAGGTGTATGTGGCTGTGTGGAATAAATGGTAGTGTGGGATATCTGGAGTATTGGAATGGATGGTCGTGGAGTGAGAATGGTGGAAATTGTGGAGTGGAGTGGATGGTGCGAAGGTGTGAATGGGGGAAGAGTGGACCCCCATCACGGATACCCGGGGCGGGTAGTGTAAGTGTTAGGTAGAGGGTACAGGTAAATTGTGGTTGGATATTGGCATCTGTGGTGCGGGTGACAGAATGGTATGTGGATGGGTGCATTGGTGTTGTGGAAATGGCTGGGCGTGTAGCCTGTTAGTGTGTGTAGTTGGTTTGGGCACTCCACCACTGTGAGGATGTCGGCCAGGTGAGGCCGCAGGTGGGCTCTGGGAGCCGGTAGTAGTTGTTGTGAATGGGGCCCGAGGATCCGGAGGACGGACCCGGGTAGCCCAGTGCCAGAGGGCACCATGGGGTGACAGAGCCAGGAGAGGGGCTGTCCCCAGGTAGTTAGGTTAGTGTGAGGAGCTAGGTAAGCTCGGGTGGCAACTACAGTGGTGGAGGTGTGCAGGTGGGTAGACCTGTTGGGAGAGGTACACGTCGCAGCCCAGAAATTGTGCTAGAGCACCGGGAGATGAATCGGGGGAGTGAGACCCCAAATTGAGGAGCACCACAGTTTGGCCAATGGGAATTGGTTATTAGAACCCATAGTGTAAGTTGGCCAATGGATTGGCAGGGAAAGACCCCGGGTAGTGTAAAGTGTGTTAAAGTCATTTAGAGGATAGTTAGGATGAAGGATCTCCTCGCACCATCTGCATCCACTCACCTGAGGTGACAGGTACTCCACACCATGCCATGTTTTGATTATTTTTTATGATGCAAATGTTTGGATTGTGAGACGCATCATGACGTGGGTGTGACATTGTGCGTAATTCCATCTCTCCCTCCTTATGAGGATTGATGATGAATTGGTGATGGCAAATTTTGAAGTAAAGGGATTGTGGAGACGAATTTGGTATAGGGGAAATATGGGGAAGACGTGACGGTAGTGACGAATTTGTAAATGTGTAGATTTTTGTACATATGGGGTGAGAACAAGGGTAGGGTAGGTGACAGGGGGGTGACGTACGGTAGGGACGAGCTTTCTCACTTCGGCCTCCGTACGCATTTCACCTTGCATTGCCTTATTGACGTGTACCCTTGTGACCTTACCCCTCGCTCAATTGTCTTTCTTTTGTCTCCCACATGACCTGTGCGCCATTGGGTGCCGATGGGAGCGTGCGTGAGGTGGCCATTGTGCGCCCGAGATTCCCAGAACCAGCATGCATTGCGTTGATGTACCACTTTATGGACCGCTGTTCTGCGGCCAAGTACCACTTGATGGACCCCAGGTTCTGGGGCAGGGCACCTCTGTTGGAAACCGGCCATAGTGGCCAGGGAATCTTGCTTGCGGACCTCGGTAAGGTGGCACCTATGCCAAACAGGTGGACCACCCTTAGTTGGCCCCTGAGGCCCTAAATAAAAATGGACACAAGTTGTGCTTTTTATTATGTCCAAATAGGCCGCATGAAGCCAGAAGACGTCGGGAAGAACATCGGCCCAGCAGAGAAAGAGAAGACCACCACCAGTTGTTTTGTTGTGTTTATTATGAGCCATGGTGACTGCGCACTGGATGGTGCTTTTGGGTGCTTTGTGGTGCTTTGTGGTGTTTGGTGCTTTTGGGTGCTTTGATGGTATTGGTACTGGTGCATCGATGCAATGCGTGCTGTCTCCTCCCTCCCAACAGGAATTTCTTTCTCTTGTTCCCTAAAAAAAAACAAAAAAAAAAAAAAAACACAGGTCCTGGGTTGCGTTGTAAATAAGAAATCACGTCATTGTAAATAATGCTCCCCACCGTAAATGTATAGTTTGAGAATAATTCCGTAATTCGGTTAGCTGTGGGCTTGAGTCTGTTAGACAGGATGCAATGCAATAGGGGGACATACTTATTTGTGTTTTAAAATTGTCACACTCAGGGTCAGGTTAATTGTAGAGGGAATTACACCTACGTGTCACACTAAGTTAAAGTTTAATAGGCCCGAGGACGGACCTGAAGAAAGGGGGGTGCAGTGTAACGATTTTGAGAAGTGTGTAACGAATTTGAGAAGTGTAACGGTTTTTGAGAAGTGTAACAATTTTGGAGGAAGTGTAACGAATGTGGAAACGTTACAATGTGAACGTTACAAACGTACGGTACCACCCTGTAATGTAAATAATGGTCGCAGTCAGCGTCCTAGTTAAATTGCATGAAAAGTACACGCAGGCCACGATATATCTTTTAAATAGTGTATTTCCTTATTCCATGTAGGCTAAGTATGTGTTTTCCCACTAGATTGACTTTGCATTGTATCAAACAAAATAAGCGTAGGCCCTTCCAATTTCCCCAAAACCTCCCTTCCAATTGCCTGCCGCATTTTGGCCGGTTTTCTTCAAACCACCATTGGCCACGAGGCAAGGTTGGGGAAGAAAGGCGTGTCTCCACCTCGTCATAAGAGGGAAGGAGTGAACCAGCCCTAACAGCCAATCAACACCGCGGTGAGTGACCCGGTAGGCGTGCCCTCGGAGTCGGCGGCTTGATTTCGCTCGAGGTGATAAAAGCGACTGCAAAGGACTGCTTTACCAGATGACTGGAGATGAGCTGGAGATGACCCTGGGAGAGGAGCAACGAGGCTGCACCAAAGAGAGGCGGTGAGATGCGAAACGCTCCAAGCCAAAGAGGAGAGGTACTCGGCAAGGAGACCGGCTTTGGAGAGACGCGCTGAAAGGAGGGAGACGGCCCCACCCCAGAAGAGGAGCAGGTGTGCCGAACCAGCGCGTGCCGTCGACCACAGCGGATACACGACGAGGGTTTCCCGCCAAAACCGCGAGGAATTGCGAACGGCGGCCTCCCGACCTTGCCTCCATCTCAAGCCTTACCTGCCTGCATTATCCCCTGTGTAAGTGTGAACGTCCTGTCCTGCTCGTTTGTCTTGGGGCTAAGTAAAAATGAATAGTGTAAGTTAAGGATTCGCTGTGTTACTGCTTCTTCCATCCATTGCTTGTGTGTGTATAATAAAACCTGTTCTTCCTCCGTATTCTTCTTCTTCTTCTTTTTCATTCTCTTTCGGTCGCTTTAGAGATTTCCCGATTGAATATCTGTGGGGCGATCTGGTCAACGTCGGGTGGAATCGGGTTTTAATCGGGGAGGAACTGTTCGGACGCGGTTAAATACACCACCGCTCGGTCAATATAACATCTAAAAGCCGCGTCTGTAACAATATATATATATTGTTACGGATACGGGGGACGGCTCTCCCGTTAGCAAGGGGTGATTAGCCCCTTGTCCTGTTAAGCTGGCCGTCTCCCCGGTCCTTGCACTTGTAACGCTATCCCGCGGGATGGAACGGATCAGGGTTATGGGCCCAGGGTCTATCCCGAATACCTTTATCCGTCCTTCCGCAGACTAGGGAGACAAGTACTGCTCGAACCCCGGTTTGGATGGTCTAGTTAGTTGCCGAGCAGTTTTTAGCAACCCGAAGTTCGAGTCATTAGCCTTCACTAAACCCGATCCTGAACGTTGGCCGAATCGCGCCACGTACACTCAATATGGAAACCTCTAAAGCGACCGAACGAGCATGAAGAAGTAAAGACAAAGTAGGGAATAACAAGATTTATTACTATTTATACACACTAAGCAGAAAGGAAAAGAAAGATGATTTATAAGGCAATTGACGGAGCAGGAGACATAGTGCAATGATTAGCTTATATATATGGCAGTCTTAATTAATACCCCAAGACAACATGAAAGACGGACAAACGGGCACACTTACACGGGGAAATGATGGCAGGAATCACTGGAGGGAGGAGAAGGTCCAAGCCGATGGCAGGGCAGGAAGGTCCGGGCAATTCCACACCGTCGAGGTCCACGTTCCGTGCTCGAAGCGAACAGCAGCTGGCAGCTCCGCGTCTCCACAGCCGGCAATAGGGCCTAGAGGGTCTCGGCGTATTGCTCAGTATCAGCACCCCCTCACGTCTCGTTCTCTCTTGGCTGCTTTAGCTGGATCGCGCATCTGCCGCACCTCTCTCTCAATCTTCTTCGGACCTAAATCTTCTCCAAAAAGCTCATCTGCGTGGGGAGCGTCGCGCTGCGGGTTTTATAGGCCCCGCCCTTCAAACTTTGTGAACCTCCCCCAAGTGTTCTCTCTCCGCCCTCTCAAGCCAAACCCCTCGTTCTGGGTTGGATGAGCGGGGCCGACTTACTCCTCCCCTCTATGACGAGGTGGAGACCCGCCTTTCTTCTTCGTCGTTACCTCATGCGTAATGGAGTCAAATGCAGCAAAGTGGACGGGAGATGAAAATGCAGCAAAGTGGCTAAAGAGTCAATTGCAGCAAACCTGGCAAACCTGGCACTTGGAAGCTGCCATGGGGCTTCGGAGGGGCCTACTCTTATTTAATTCGGTGCAATGAAGAGTCAAACTATTGGGAAACACATCCTTAACCTACAGAGAATAAGGGACTAACTATTTAAAAGGATATATGGTGTCCTGTGTGTAGGTTTATGGAATTAACTAAGAGGACGAGCTTCGACCTTTCTTCACATTACGGAGGGTGACAGTTACACACAACAAAACAATAATTCTCACTTTCGTTACACTTTCTCAAATTCGTTACACTTCTCAAATTCGTTACAATATATATATGTGTGTGTGTGTGTGTGTGTGTGTGTGTGTGTGTGTGCGTGTGTGTATGTGTATATATATATATATGTGTGTGTGTGTGTGTGTGTGTGTGTGTGTGTGTGTGTGTGTGTGTGTGTGTGTGTGTGTGTCTGTGTGAATAAGAGAGAGACAGAATCGTGAGGAACGGAAATGAAAAAACGAGATATGTGTGTCTGCTGTGTGTCTCTGTGTCGCCATTTTTCTCAGAGATGGCTGAACAGATCTTCGTCAAACTTTCAGAGGTTCATCAGTGAATGCTTGGGAGTGGTTTATAAATAAAATAAAATAAAAAATACACACACACGTACACACACATGTACACCCACACACATGCACACACATACATGCACATACACACATATACACCAATTTTAGGAAGGGCATCACGATGCTCAGGCATCGCATTCCAGGTAGCCTTTTCTGTTATCTTAAGGTGCCAAACAAATGTGGAAACCATGTCATATCCTGCAAGTGCAAGGCACACTTCTCATTTCAGGAATAGATGTTTCATGCATCTTGTGACCCCAAAACCAAATAAACTAGATATTGTTGAGGAAATGATCCTTAGTGGTTAAATAATCTTTAGTGTAACGTACTCCATGTGAATAGACATGTGTTGCTTATGTAATATATAGCCATCTCCCTACTGGGTGCTTCTCTTCCAGACCAAATTTCCCATCTCGTTCTGTGTATTCTTCACATTCTTTCCTGTCCTTGTTCATAAAATAACTCTTCTGGCCCGAGCGAGTCATACCAGGTGTTACCGCAGGGGGGGTGGGGGGGGGGGGGGTGTTACCGCAGGGAGTCAGGGCGTCCAAGCTTGTGCAACACCTGAGATGGACTTGGAAGGCTTCCCAGAATCTTGCGCACCAGCACAAGAAGGGAAATTTTATTTATCCCCAATTGTATCTCAATAAGATAATTTTCATTTGATATTCTCCAAGGACGCGAGTATCTCTTTAAATCACTGTTACGTACAAATCCTGTTTATTTGATTTATTTCTAAGACAAGTATAAACCTGAATTGGTCTCGGACTCATCCTGCTTGCCCCGACCCCAAGGTACTTGCTTGCCCAAGGGCTTTCTCCTCAGATGACAGGCAGACGATCACACTGGTTTACAGCCGATATCTGGCTTGTTAGAGCAATACTTTCTCCTCAGATGACAGGCAGACGATCACACTGGTTTACAGCCGATATCTGGCTTGTTAGAAGCAAGACTTTCTCCTCAGATGACAGGCAGACGATCGTCCGAGTTCACAGCTGATCGTCTGGGTTCACAGCGGATCGTCCGGGTTCACAGCGGATCGGCCGGGTTCACAGCGGATCATCCGGGTACACAGCCGATCATAGGGGTTCACAGCCGATCGTCCGGGTTCACAGCCGATCATAGGGGTTCACAGCGGATCATCCGGGTACACAGCCGACCATAGGGGTTCACAGCCGATCGTCCGGGTTCACAGCCGATCGTCCGAGTTCACAGCAGATGGGCCGGGTTCATATCGGATCTTCCGGGTTCACAGCGGATCGTCGGGTTCACAACGGATCGTCCGGGTTCAAAGCCGATCGTCTGGGTTCACAGCAGATCGTTCGGGTTCATAGCCGATCGTCCGGGTTCACCGCCGATCGTCCGGGTTCACAACGGATCATCCGGGTTCACAACGGATCGTCCGGGTTCACAGCCGATCGGCCGGGTTCACAGCCGATCGTCATAGTTCACAGCAGATGGTCCGGGTTCACAGCCGATCGGCCGGGTTCACAGCGGATCGGCCGGGTTCACAGCGGATCGGCCGGGTTCACAGCGGATCGTCCGGGTTCACAACGGACCGTCCGGGTTCAAAGCTGATCGTCTGGGTTCACAGCGGATCGGCCGGGTTAATAGCCGATCATCAGGGTTCACAGCCGATCATCTGGGTTCACAGCGGATCGGCCGGGTTCACAGCGGATCGGCCGGGTTCACAGCCAATCGTCAGGGTTCACAGCCGATCATCTGGGTTCACAGCAGATTGGCCGGCTTCACAGCGGATCGGCCGGGTTCACAGCGGATCTTCCGGGTTCATAGCCGATCGTCCGGGTTCATAGCCGATCGTCCGGGTTCATAGCCAATCGTCCAGGTTCACAGCGGATCGTCCGCCACAGCCGATCATCCGGGTTCACAGCCAATCGTCCAGGTTCACAGCGGATCGTCGTGGTTCACAGCGGATCTTCCGGGTTCATAGCCGATCGTCCGGGTTCATAGCCGATCGTCCGGGTTCCCAGCCGATCGGCCGGGTTCACAGCCGATCGTCTGGGTTCACAGCCGATCGTCCAGGTTCACAGCCGATCGTCCGGGTTCACAGCGGATCGTTCGGGTTCACAGCCGATCGTCCAGGTTCACAGCCGATCATCCAGGTTCACAGCCGATCGTCCGGGTTCACAGCCGATCGTCCGGGTTCACAGCCGATCGTCTGGGTTCACAGACACGCAGATTTTCTGGGATCACGACACGACATCCCCAGAGTAGGCAACCATTTTCCATGCTGAGTTCGTTTTTACATGCTTTAAAAGCCGCAAAAGCTGGGTCACCCTCCGGTAGAAAATGCCATCCAAGCTGTACAGCCTGGACAGTTCTGGACAGAACGGGGTCTCGTCTAGTATGAGTGCGGATCTGGCTGGAATCGACAGCACAATCATCCAGATGATCCATCAGTGCGATAATGGATCCTGGTGTAGGCGAATCATCAACGGATTCTGGAAGGGGTAACCGACTCATGGCATCTGCATTTGTGATAGACGAACCGGGCTTATAACGTATGGTGTAGTCATAAGCAGCGAGAAACAGGGACCAGCGGATGATCCTAGGCGGTAGTGTGTCAGATGTCGCCTTAGTTGGACCAAACAGACTGATCAGCGGCTTGTGATCAGTGCGAATCGTGAAATGATCTCCAAGAAGGTACTGGCGAAATTTGCTGATGCCGAAAACGATTCCCAATCCTTCCTTGTCAAGTTGGGAATAGTTCTTCTCTGCCGGGGACAACGTTCTGGATGCAAATGCAACAGGTCTTTCCGTACCATCAGGCATCACGTGTGATAATACACTCCCCACTCCATACCGACAGGCATCGCATGTCAGCACAAGATCCTTCTCTGGATCAAAATGAACGAGAACATTGGACGATTTGAGCAGATCCTTGGAGGTCTGGAATGCTGATTGTTCAGTGGACCCCCAGCTCCAGGAGACTCCTTTCCTCAAAAGCCGATAAAGGGGGCCCAAAACGTTGGTCACATTCGGGATGTAACGACCATAGAACTGAAGCAAACCGAGGTATGACTTCAATTCGGTTACGTCTGGTGGAGCAGGAGCATCCTTGATAGCTCGGACTCTATCAACTGTCGGGTGTAGACCCTCGGCATCAATCGTATGACCCAGGTACTTGACTGATGACACCATAAACGTGCACTTGTCTCGACGCAAACGTAGGCCGGAGTCCGAAATCTTCTTCAGAACTCTACCGAGGTTTTGTAGATTTTCTGCGTCCGTCCGACCAGTAACCAGAATATCATCCTGGTAACAAACAATGTTGCGTTCGGCGGCAAACAAACTGTCCATGACACGCTGATAAATTCCAGGTGCACATTTCACTCCAAAACGGAGTCGGTGGTACCTGTACAACCCACAATGTGTGTTCATGGTAAGATACTATTTCGAATTCTCGTCCAAGCAGAGCTGTAGATAGGCGGATTTGAGATCGAGTTTCGTAAAAGTTTTGCCTCCCGTGAGATGAGCATAGAGGTCTTCAATCCTCGGGATTGGATATTTATCCAATGAAGAACACTTGTTCACAGTCATTTTATAATCTCCACATATGCGGATGCACTGGTCCGATTTTATGACCGGAATGATGGGCGCCGCCCATTCGGCATACTTGATTTGCTCGATGATGCCCAGATTTTCAAGATGATCCAGTTCCTTGCCCATCCGCTCCCGCAGGGCGAAAGGGACTGGGCGATTTCTGTAAAATATAGGATAGGCATCCTGGTCAACACTGAGCTTAGCCGTATGTCCTTTCAAGGTTCCAAGCTCATCCTTGAAGACATCCGGGTACGTATCCAGCACATTTTTGAGTGTGTATGCTGCGGTAAGAGAAACGTTGGCTGCCCGTAGTTGATGAATGCTTTTCCACTTCAGTTGAATTATGCTCAACCAGTTCCTGCCGAGTGAGGAAGGGCCCTTTCCAGAAATGACGATCAGGGGTAGGTGAAACTCGCGGTTATCGGAGCCCACCATGACGTCACATGTACCGCAGGGAACAATCTTCTCACCTGTATAGGTGGTAGTAGGTTTCAGGTAGTAGGTTTCAGATGGGGTCAGTCAGCATCACTCCACAGGTTTGTGAAAACAGCATGGCTGATGAGCGAGACGGCCGCACCAGTGTAGACCTCCATTTGCAATGGTCGATTGTTGACGACAATAGTGGCAAGAAGAGGGTCCCGCTTATGGTGAGAATCAATATGAAACATGTCACACGATTCTGAGTTGTCGGAAACAGAGCTCACCTGGTCAAGCTCAGGTTCCTCCGAACCGATAAACTGATGAATCTTCTTGTCAGCAGCTTTCCCTTTTCCCGATTTGCGAGTGATGCAAGCTGGAGCAATATGGCCAGTTTTCGTACAGAAATGGCAGGTTGCATCTTTGAACCGACACGTCTCCGGAAGGTGCTTTCCGTTGCACCGAAAACATTTGTTGTGTGTTTGAGACTGCACTGGCTTCTGACGAGGAGCCTTGTTCCAACGTTTTGGCTGATCATGATCCAACCGATTCCCAGCAGGGCTGGTACCAGACGAGCAAGTGGCACCGATGCTTGTAGCGTTGCGTTCAGCACTTTCCATGGAAATGGCGGTGTCTCTGGCATTTTGGAAGGTCAGTCTTCTCTCAGCAAGCAGGCATCTATGAGTGCGGTCATCGGACATGCCAACCACCAGCAAATCACGAAGCATGTCATCAATCGTGTCGCCAAACTCACACAGATGTGACAGTTTTTTCAGGTGTGCAATGAAGTCTGCGATCGACTGACCTTGATGCTGTCTGCACATGTAAAAATTCAACCGACACAGGATGATTGAAGGAGATGGATTACAATGTTCCTTCAAAGTGGCCTTGAGCTCTGCATACGTGAGCTCCTGGATGGTCCGAGGCCGAATCAGGTTTTTAACGAGTGTGAACGTCCCACCCCCGCAAACGGACAGGAAGACGGCCTTCATCCGGGCTTCGGTCGCGATGCCGTTCGCCTCGAAGTAGAAAGACAACCGCTCAGAATACGTGTCAAAATCTCCCGCATGAGGGTCGAATTCATCGATATGGCCGAAAGAAGTCATGGTCTAGATGTTTATCCTCGTCGCCAGGTAAGGTAACTCGACAGACTACGATCGATTGGAGCACACGTTTATTGACTCTCCCGATACAGGCCCGAATTAAAGCAGCGCCATCAGAGCTGGGCCGTATCTTCCGGGAAAACGGAAATAAACCCGCGGTCACGGTGTCGGGATACAACGGTGATAATTTGCAGCTTCATACATGACAGTTACACAGAACTAATTTTGTTGACAACTGTAACGACAACCCAATAGGTGTTTTACATGTTTCGGATGGCCTTGACCTTGTCTAACTTTGACTAACTTTTACAAACACGGACTTGTGTACAAATAAGCTGCGTTCAAATAAGCTGCGTAAGGTTCAATTTAATATTTTAAATACATTTTAACCCAGGTGCTCCTGGACTCTGTGTCCTTCTCTCCTCCAAGGTGGAGAAGTTTTTGTCAAACCTCGACTCTGATTCTGCAAATGGACCGGACGGCATCAGCCCACGGGTCCTAAAATCCTACTCTGCCGCTCTATCTCACCCTCTCTCTGTTCTCTTCACCCTCTCTTTTGCTCAAGGTCATCTGCCATCTGCTTGGAAATCAGCCAACATTACAGCTTTACACAAAAACGTGCAAAAATAGATCCTTGCAACTACAGACCAAATCGGCCTGCTCCCAATAATCAGCGAGGTCATGGAATCCATCATTGCTTCTGACAGCAAATCCTTCTTCTCCTCCAATGGCTTGATCCCGGATCATCAATTTGGATTCAGACCAGGTCATTCTATTCTGGATATGCTGCTTCAGCTGTCTCGACAATGGATGGAGGTCCTCAATGTCAAACAAGAAATCAGAGCTGTCTCTCTTGACATATCATGTGCTTTCGATACAGTCTGGCACCCTGCTCTGCTCACCAAACTCTCCCCCTATGGTATCCATGGAAATCTCCACGCTTGGCTTGCGGACTTCCTCTCTGGTCGTAGTCAACGTTTGTCCCTGAATGGATTTCTCTCATCTCCCCTTCCTGTTCAGGCTGGAGTTCCCCAAGGCAGTGTTCGGGGCACCCTAAAGTATATCGTACTTGCGAGATAATGATTGCCACCAAAAATGTCTAAAAGAGGCCGGAAATACTTGGAAATGTACCTGAGAGAAAGGGCTGTCTGTGCCTCTGCACAATGAAATACTTGGAAATGTACCTGAGAGAAAGTGCTGTCTGTGCCTCTGCACAATGAAAGACTTGGAAATGTACCTGAGAGAAAGGGCTGTCTGTGCCTCTGCACAATGAAAGACTTGGATAACTTAGCTCGCCGAATGGGCAACTACTCAGAGTGAAAACTCCCGACCATGTGGGCAAGGCCCGAATGGACGGGCCTGTGCTTCACAAACCCCTGATGGATCATGACCAGTGAATGTACTTTTCATCTTGTGAGAGTGCCTTCTGTGAACATGGCAGGTTTGGTTATTTATTTAATGGACGTCTGCAATTGGAAAAGATGCCGTGCGTCATTACCAAGTAACGTTAACCAACTATTCGAGAAAGGACATCTTCGTGACGTGAAAATACACAAAACTTGTGTCAGCTATATTTACGTAGGAGCTGGATGTACCAGGTAGAATTATTTGAGGAAGACACCATTTGTGTGCATCTGAACACGAATGAGGACATATATGGGCTTGTGAATGTAAAGAGTAGGTTTTAAGTTGACTTATAAAATGATATTTATTATTAATCATGTTGGGAGGGATGGGAGCTGTGAGGGCTGTTTATATATTGTTGCGGATATGAGGATTGTATTTTTTTTTTTTGTGTTGTATTGTGGTAAATTGTTGTGTGACATTGTTTGATTCTGCGCCTTCCTGCCTCCAGTCTGTTGTATAAAGGTCAAAGGGCGTCCCGGTAGTTAATTCCATAAAGCATCCATTGAAGGACACTATAATACCCTTGTTCAGTAGTTTATATCCTTATTATGTGTTTTAGGGTAAGGCCTTGTCTTCCATTAAAATGACACTCCATTGCACCAAGTGAAAAAGATAGATTCCCTTCATCCTTCATTCCCATTCCCAAAAACCTCCATTTCCCCTTTCGTCAATTGCCATTCGCATTGCCAACTACAATTGCCGCCATAGAACATGTGCTTTGGTTGGGGAAGAAAGGCGTGCCCGCCCGTCGTCATCGAGGGCGGAGCCAGAGGGTCGCGCGACCAACCAGGGCCGAGGTGAGCACACCGATGGGCGTGTCCTGAAGGCCGGCGGCTTAATCGCCGGCGGCGTTATAAAAGTGCGCGCGCAAGAGTCGTCAGAGCTGAGCTGCGTGGTGAGGTCCATGAAAAGAGCTGAGTCGTCAGAGGAAAGCTGCGTAGAAAATGGTCCAAGAGAGAGCTGGGTTGTGAGGTCCAAGAGGGAGAAGGGAGATCATCCAGCAGCGATTCTTGTCCAAGAGAAGAGATCATCCAGCAGCGATTCTTGTTCAAAGGAGATCATCCAGGAAAGCACAAAGCCTGCTATCCGTCGCCTTGCTCGCCAGCAGCAGCGTCCACAGCAGCAACAACACTCAACAGCCGCTTGGGGCCTGGACGGCGGTTTTGAGCAGGGCCGCGAAGGAACGGCGGCTGCCCAACGCGCCGATCGTGCAGCCGGACCCGTTGGACCTCCCTCTCCTTCCAGCCAATCCACTCTGCAATTCCCCGTGTGAGTCCGTTTCTGTTTGTTCTGTCCTGGGTAGTTAATTAAGTTTGTATAAGCTTGTATTTTCACTGTGTCTCTAAAAGCTTCTGTATATTATTTTATTATCTTTCCTCCTCCTTGGTTTATTTGAGCCTGTAAATAGTAATAAATAGTAATCGTATTTCAAACCTTTTTTTGCCTTCGTCTTCCTCTTCTTCACATCCGTCTTGTCTTTGTCTTTTCCCTCATTGAATATCTGTGGCGTGATACGGCCAACGTTCGAGTGAATCGGGGAAACTGTTAGGTCGCGGGGCCTCCGCTCGGCAAACATAACATCCTTAACCGCGAACCATAACAATATGTTTGTTTGGTTCCGGGGCTGCAAGAGAAATTATACTATATTTTTGCATCTATTGCTATAAGAAGTGTGCATGGCCGCTTGTTTCACCGCTTGCTTGTACAAACAGGAAATGGTAGGAACTCGACACATTGCATCCTCAGATATCTCTCGTATTTGTGTGAGTCCGATTTGCATTCAGGAACAGAACAGTGCAGTTAACCATCTTGAAATTGCCACTCTTTCATTTAAATGCTGAAAATTATGTCAAACGATTATTTGAATTTCTGATTTCATGCCAGTCATGCCAGGTTAAAAGTGCCCGGCGAGCATATTAAGTCACTGAAAACAACCACACACACACACACACAAAATGGCGTCGGTTTTGCGAGCGGCTTGCCTCTCCAGCTGTGTCGTCAGTTCCCCCATGCACAACTGCTGAACGATATCTGTGGTGTTGACGACAGATGAGAGAATTGTTGAGAGAGGATGTATGAGTCATGGAGCGTGCCTCCGAGAGGAAATGCAGAGGGAAAATCGGTTTACAGCATATGAATTGCGGCATATGAATAGGCCTCAGCCTGCGGCCTATGAGCGACGTTGTGAGGCGGACCGAGTTATCGGCACGACTGCCGGGACATCAGGTGGTTTTGGAGTGTATGCCATTGCGGTGAACATCGAGGACCGTTATCAAGAGAGAAACATCAAGAAAAAGACGAATGTAGTCCGTTGCCATTTGAATTGGCGCTGCGAGGCGGGCAGAACAGCAGGCACGTCCACCGGGAATTTACGGGATGCTGGAGCCTCTTCCCTGAAGGCAGACACCGGCAGGACAAACGAGGTATGCTGCAGTGTGGATTGTGTATGAAACGGACTCTTGCGTGGGATACCTGGCTGACCCGGGAGGGAAGGCGTCTTTGATGGAGAGGGGGAGGGTGTCGGCATTGAGAAGGGGAGGGGTTGTGAGTGGAGACGGAAAAGTGAATGCATGTGAAGCACTGCTAACACCGGGTCTGATAGATTTAGTTGGGGCGTTGTGAACAGACGTGGCTCCGGTGAACCACGGTAAACTCCGGATGCCAGAAGCGAAGGTTTGAAGGGGAAGGGAAGAGGATGCGAATGGAAAGTGAAAGTAAATGCACACGAAGTGCCGCCACCACTGAGTATGATTAATCAAGACGGCGCTTTGTGAATAGATGTGGCTCCAATGAATCACCAAAATCGAGTTATTGCGTCGGTGTCACATACGCCACATCTCTGCCAAATTTCGTCCGAATCCGTCCACAACCTTTTGAGAAATTTTGTTCACAAACGGACAGAAAGACAGACAGACAGGGTTGAAAACATAACCTCCATCCACCTTTGGTGGCGGAGGTAATAATCAAATTTTAGAAAACAATGGAGCTCTGGAATACCACATTGATATTACAGCACTCAGAAGGAAATATAGAAATACGAGATGTGAAGATATGGCGTGGAATCTTCCAGGGAGAATCTTCCCCAGCCTTTCCTCCTTTCTCTTTTGTCTCGTTCTGGACCCACAAAGTAACCTCATCAATGAACAACGACACAGACACACCCTAACAACCAATAGACGAACATCCAAAGAAATAGGAAAGGTGACACATGTACTATACATGGATGATTTAAAGCTCTTCTTGCCAAATGACAGAAAATTGACGGAACAACTAAAATGAGTAAAACGGTTTTCCGAGATCATTGAAATGGAATTTGGATGAGATAAGTGCACATTTGTACAAGATAAACCAACAAAAACAGACAACATAAAAATTGACCTTGAAACAACAATACAGCAGTTAGAAAACGAAGCATCATACAAATACCTCGGCGTAGAAGAGGGCCGCCAAACGTCACAAACAAATTCGCAAAACAATCACCAAAGAATACCTATGTAGAACAAAGCTGAACCTGAAAACATACCTCTCCCCAAGAAACAAAATCAAAGCCATAAACCAGCTCGCAGTACCATTGTTCCAATACAGCTGTGAATAATAAACTGGGTCCCAATCAGAAATCAACAAGTTAGACATCAAAACAAGAAAACTCCTTACCTTGCACAAAATGTTTTACAAAAACTAGTGCATCCCAAGAATGTACCTGCCGAGACGAGAGGGAGGGGCGGCCTGATGGAACTCAACCAGGTGCGCAGAGTGACGTGTGTAGGAATAGCTGAGTATGTGAAATGCTCAACAGATGATCAGATGCAGGTTATAAACAAACATGAACCCAATAAACCAGAAAAGTATCCCTAACTCACCTTGCAAATAATTTCCAAAAACAGGTGTGAATAGATGATGCCACAAAAGAAAAAGACAAAATAAATATCAAGAAATATACACCAACAACTGGGAGAATGACAAAAGAGCAGGAAAATACAAAAAAAGAATTGGACAGAGTGGGGATAGATAAAGAAGGCTCATTGGAATGGCTACGAAGAGATCAGCTCAACTGGGACGGTGAACTAATCATAATAAATGACCAAGATCAAGGACACTACACCAATGGATTAAAAAAGAAAAAAGTACTAGTCACCTGCTCTCGGGATGCAAAAAACTATTATCAGAACTGCTGTACACACAACGACACAACAAAGTATGCAAAGAGATTCATTGGCATATCTGCAAAACTTTAAACATCCCAGCAGCAGAAATCTCATGGAAACACGAACCAAGGGCAATCATTGAAAATGAGGACGTTATGCTTACGTACGACCTGATGATTCTATCAAGAGTGAACATAGAAACAAAGCATTGTGTCCGGACATTGTACTCAGGAACAACAAGGAAAAGACAGCATTGATCATTGAGATATCAGTACCCAGCGATTTTGGCCTAAACATCGAAGAAATCAGGAAAATGACCAAATACCGGGACCTCAAAAATGAGGTCAAGAGATCTTGGAAGCTGAAGAGCATCGAAATTGTACCAGTGATAATTGGAGCAACAGGAATGATGAAGAAGAACCTCACTGAGATTTTAAAAACCATCCCCGGGAATATTACCACAAATGAACTACAAATGGAGGCAATCCGGGGTTTGGTGATGATCCTGAAAAGAGAACTTGGAATAAAACTCTGAAAAAGTTGAACGGTTTGATCCATGAACTGTGATCCCTCAACGAAGAGGAGATGGATACTTTGGGTTCTGGGAGGACTCTGTTCCTCCTCCTGAAACCAGCAAATGGAGATAACAACCAACGACACACACACATATATACACACACACACATACATACACACATACATACACAGACATATATATACACACACACACATATACACACACACACACACACACACACATATATATACACACACACACATACATACATACATACATACATACACACATACATACACACACATATATATGGTTACGGATCTGGGGGACGGCACTCCCGTTAGCAAGGGGGGGTTAATCCCCTTGTCCTGTTAAGCTGGCCGTCCGCTGGTCCTGGAAGTATGACGTCACTTCCGGTCGGTAGTGAGTAGGGTTGTAAGCCCAATCTATCCGAACTACCTAATTACCACCACCGGCCGTAAGTGAGGAGATACTCCAACCCGGGCCGCAGCGTGAATGGATGTGCCGAGTGAAGCGAGCTGCGACTCGGGCCGTTAACAAGAGACTAAACCCGATTCCGAGCATTGGCCGAATCGTGCCACAGGTACTCAATTGGGAAACGGACTAAAGCAACCGGGGGAAGAAGAAACCAAAGTAAAGGAAGAACAGATATTTATTAATTATGTACACGAAACCCGAAGAGGAAATGAAAGAAGGGAATATACAAGGAGAGGAAGAAGCAGATACACAGGGCAGCCTTAAAACAGTCTTATATTACCATACGCCCAGACAGAACAAACAGACTTACACTGATAGGGAATGGCAGGAAGGAATGGCTGGAAGGGGGAGAAGGTCCAAGCAGATGGCAGGCAGGAAGGTCCGGGCAGATGCACAGCGTCGAGGTCCGCTCCAGTCCACGCTCCGGTCCACGCTCCGGGCTTGAGGCGAAACCCAGCGGCAGCTGCACGTATCGGTTTCACGCGGTCGGACAATGCGTATATACTGCGGTATTGTCGTCGTCAACGGACCCACTCGCCTGCCTTATGATTCAGCGTGTTCTCATCTGGTACCTTGTATTTCGGACCTTCGCACTCATCTCCTCAAGCAGTCCCTCGCAGCCGCTTTTATTGGGCGTTCTTGTATCCAGCCGCCGGCTCTTAGGACACGCCTACCGGTCGGCTCACCTCGGCCCTGGTTGGCCGGCGAGGGCTCGCTGGCTCCACCTCTTGAGGAGACATTGACAGGCCACGCCTAGTTCCTGGCACTCGAACCCACTCCTCCCCTTTTTCCTCCAGATTACCGCGTGCGTAATGGCGGCTTGGGGCCAGCAAACAAAACCAAAACAAAGGGCAGCGAAAGCTGCCATACCGCTACTGCACTTTGAAGAGAGGGAGATGATTGGGCATAATTGAAGGGGCCTATCTTATTTGATTAATACAACGCAGATTCAACTATTGGGAACAGATCCTTAACTAAAACACATAATAATGAGATAACTACAGAGAGGTCCTATTGTGTTCTACTTGTTGTACATGGACTAACTAGGGTGCGATCTTTAATACTAGCCAAATAATGGGGATATTTACAGGGGATTATTTATAAGGGAACATTTACCAAAATTTACAAAGTGAAGGTTCTAAAAACCATAACAATATTGTTTCGGAAACGGAAGATGGCGCTACCCTTAGCAAAGGGGGGGGGGGTTAATCCCCCTTCTATTTGCACTGGCCGTCTCCGATCCTGAAGCTACCCCGCTCCCCTGAGGGGTGGGATTGGCCGAGGCGATTGGTCAAGGGATTCCTGTACACCCCGCCAATCCCTCCACAAGGCAGGTGGGTAACTCCGCTCGAAACCGCGGCCAAGATGGTATTTTGCTGAGCGATTTTAGCAGCCCGCGGTTTGAACCATTAGCAAAGACTAAACCCGATTCATAAAGCGTTGGCCAAAATCGTGCCACAGGAACTCAATGGGGAAATCTCTAAAACGATCGGATGAGGAAGAAGGAAATCAAAGAATGGAGGAACAGATATTTATTAATTATTTACACTCACCAAAATCAAAGAGAATAAAAGAACTCAAAGTAATATACGGAAAATGGAAGGAGCAGAAGGACACAGAGCAATTCTTCCTTATACAGCTTAACTTATACCCAGGACAATACAGACAGAATGAACTCACTCACACGAATGGGGGTAGATGGATGCCAGGGATCGATGGCATGGGAAGGCAGAGAAAGGGCCAGGCAGATGGTAGGCGTCGAGGTCCGGCTCCAAGCGCGCGCTCCGATCCACGCTTTGGGGTCGAGGCGAAAACCGAGCAAACAGCTCCGCTCCGGGCTGGCAGCGAGGAGCCGGCAGCTCCACGTATTCGGCTTCACACCGGCAGCTTTCTTATTCGTCCTCCGCCTCCTACGTCTCCGAAGTTTCTCAACACTCCCCAGAATCTGCCTCTGGTCCAGCGCACCTCCCTCAAAACTCTCTCTCTCGTCTGGCCCCTTACGCATCTCTCAAGCAGTCCCTCATCCACCCTTTTTATGGTCCTCCCCGAGATGAAGCCGCGGGCTACAAGGGCACGCCTACCGGGTCGCTCACTGCAGTGCCGGTTGGCTGGCACGGCCTCTTCCTGGCTCCGCCCACGATGACGAGGGGCGGGCCACGCCCTTCTTCTCCGTGATGACCGCGTGGTCAATGGAGTCAAATGCAGTTGGCAATGCAGTTGGAAATGCAGTTGGCAAAGCAGTTGGCAATGCAGGTTTTGGGCAATTAAAAGGGGATTCTACCTTATTTCATGTGGTGCAATGCAGAGTCAACTAATGGAAAACAGAGCCTCAAACTGGAACACATAATAATGATATAACTATTGAGGGATCCTATGGTTCTCTACGTGTGTGCGATGGACGAACTAAAAGGACGACCTTTGATCTTTACATGAAACGGAGGTATTTACAAGAATCATTACATTTACAAAAACTACCACAGGGGGTATATTTACAATCATTTACACACACACAGTGCACGGTTTCCCAAAACCGTGACAATAAATATACACACACACACACACACACACACACACACACACACACACACACACACACACACATAGCTTGCCCTGGTTCCCTGTTTGTAAAACACCAGGATAACAGTTTATATCTGTGTCGAGGTTCGAGCCCTGGAACGGTACCTGCAGGAGAGTGTGCACACAGCTCGGCGGTTGGACGATCCGTGCAGACCGAAAACTCTCATGAATTGTGATTTCATGTGTAGTTTATAATTTGCTTCCATTGTGAGTACAAACACTTTACATACATCCTGTGTTGTAATATCCCAAGTGATGTATTTGGGTTTCTTTGAAATGTAAATGTGTGTTTGGTATTTTCTGCTTTGTTGGAGCATTCAGCTTTACCTGGCATTGATTTACTAACAAATTGAGAAGATACAAATCGGGTATTATCAGCAATTTGGTTTCTGAATAAAAGAGGATTCACTCAGATCCACAGCACTCGGAGATCATCTCAACACCTGTTCACCTGCTGTTGACCCATCCTGTTCATTTGATTGAAAATAGTCGGTAAGTTTAGGGAAACGTTCGTTCTCGTGTGATTAGTTTCCTTATCTAAGATTATCGTGTTTGATACATCGAGTTCTGCTGTTTCATAATAATATATTTTATCATGTTGAGACTTTCCTTTTCTTCTCCATAAGCAAATCAGTCACCGACTTGTCATCCTCCGTCGTGCAAAGTCATTCCTTGATTCACCTGAACTCCCATCTACCTGCATGGTCTTCATCCGCAGCCTGCCCGTGACCTCCTCCTGGTGAAACTCCCCAAATCCAGATTCACTACTCACCTCCACTCATTCATTCCTCTTTTTCCCTCCTGTTTAACCAACTTCCTGAGTTTCTTCAATCTCATTCTTCCCTCAAGATCTTCAAGAGAGCTGTTCACTCCAACCCTCACATTTCCACCACAATTAACTCTCCCCATGTCCACCTCTTCCACTTTACAGTTTTTTCTTCCATTTCTGAGTGAGAGTTTCCGGCTGTGTCCATCCTGTTCACACCTGTGTTGGGAAACTGTTCTCTTGATGGAGTACTTCTCTCCCCTACGGCCGAGTACACCTGCCTCACACCTTGCTCAACTTGATTCCATGGAAACCAGGGTTTTCCTTCCATTGCCCTCATTCTTCCCCACATCCATTATGTCTCCCAGTCTCCCTCTATTTTGACCCTCAACCCTCCTCCAGGTGTGTTCTCACCTCTCTTTCTGTTCTTCTTTTTGTTCTGTTATATCCTGCTCCATTCTGTGTTCTCGTTCTCGCTCCTCCATGAGCCTCGACTCTGCAGACAAAAAACAGGTACAAATAACCTCCTCTGTTACGATGAGACAGGATCATTGGGTTACGTCATCATGGTAATCCGAAAACTGTCCGGAAATGGCAAAAATAGTGAAGAAATTACCAGAAGATAAGAAAACACAGACACAAGGATCTTGTGGTTCATGAAGAATGATAATTGTTTAATCTTCAATTTGATAAACAAGAGAAGAAAATCTCAAACAAAGATGATTTTATTTACCATATTGATCACGTGTTGTGTCCTGTTCCTGTATTTACGATGAGGCTAATCCCACTTTGGACACCTGGACCTTCGATGATTGAGGTTAGTTTTGGAAGAAGAAGAAGAAGAGTAGAGCGAACATGGCGGTGATTGAGTGAAGCGTGTTTAATGTGCACCTGAAATCTCCCAGTACTGTAAATTCCTCTGACAGTATGCACAGGTGTTGAACGATGGGTGCACTAATTATGTCTGGAACTGATGTGAAGTTTACCTGGACTGCTGAAGAAGAGCAAGGTACACACCATGATATTGAAATGATAATTTATTAGTCTGTTATGCAGTTCATATTTTGTGGATATTGCACAGAAACCTCGTTATTTAGATATTTGTACTGTGTGGAAAACTCTTCAATAACCTCATTTAGAAACATTTCTGCACCTCAGAGCAGGTAACCACAAACACGTGATTAAGGGAGAAAGCGACATAAAAATAATTTCATTGATTATATTTCAATTGTAGTTACAAAAACAATCCAAAAGTTCAATATTTGTGGAACCGAATGTTCTCAACTTGGTCCTTCATCCCTCAAATCCCAGCTACTCTGTTAAATAAGAGAACCTACTCGATATCGACACAACTACAGGTATTCTTGTTTGATAATACAGGTTAACACGGGGATTCCATGTTCTACAAACCTTCGTTGTTGTTCTAAAATAACACCAATAATCTCTGGTATAACTCCATTACAAACCCCACTCCAATGTGGCTGCAGGATCATGAAGTTGCTGATATTGAGTGCGATGCTCCTTACCATGGTCTGCATTGGGTCTTCAACCTTGATGGACGAAACAGAACCAGAAGAGGATGCACTGGAACAGCGAGGGGGTCTGCCTACGGGTCTGCCTTCCCCCACCCGGCAACGCCGGTACTGGAGGGCGTCACAGGAACGGTGTCTCCAAAATCCACTTCATGCTATTGCGAAGATTCAGGACGATGTCGCGATTGTTGTGCTGCTCTCCGACCATGAGAACTGCAACATCATTGTTGACTGGCCCTCCCCTTCCCTCCCCCCTTCCCCCCCTTCCCCACCCCCTCCCCCTCCCCTCCCCCTCGCCCTCCCACCTCCCCCTCGCCCTCCCACCTCCCCTCCCCCTCGCCCTCCCACCTCCCCCCTCCCCCTCCCCCTCCCACCTCCCCCCTCCCCTCCCCCTCGCCCTCCCACCTCCCCCCTCCCCCTCCCCCCCCCCTCGCCCTCCCCCTCCCCCACTCCTCTCCTCTCCCATCCCTCCCCTCCCCCCCTCTCCTCCCCTCCCCCCCTCCCCCTCCCCCCTCACGTTTATACACGGAATGCCGGGTACTTCCCCCCCCTCTTCTCCCCTCCCCCCCCCCTCTCCTCCCCCCCTTTCCTCCCCTCCCCCCCATTGCCCTCCCCTCCTCTTCCCCCTCCCCTCCCCTCCCCCGCCCGGCAATGCCGGGTACTTCTGCTAGTTTATTTATAATATTGGTGATATTATTTATTTGTAATTGATTTATAATATTGGTGATATTATTTATTTGTAATTTATTTGTAATATTGGTGATATTATTTATTTGTAATTTATTTGTAATATTGGTGATATTATTTATTTGTAATTTATTTGTAATATTGGTGATATTATTTATTTGTAATATATTTGTAATATTGGTGATATTATTTATTTGTAATTTATTTGTAATATTGGTGATATTATTTATTTGTAATTTATTTGTAATATTGGTGATATTATTTATTTGTAATTACTTGTAATATTGGTGATATTATTTATTTGTAATTTATTTGTAATATTGGTGATATTATTTATTTGTAATTACTTCTAATATTGGTGATATTATTTATTTGCAGAAGCAGAAGTACCCGGCATTGCCGGCGGGGGAGGGGAGGGGGAGGGTAAGAGGGGGGAGGGGAACGGGGGGGGAGGGGAGGAGAGGGGGGAGGGGAGGAGAGGGGGGGAGGGGAGGTGGAGGGGGCAGGGGGATGGGGAGGGGGAGGAGGAGGGGCGGGGGGGGTAGGAGAGGGGGAGGGGGGAGAGGGGAAGGGGGTGAGGGGGGAGGGGGAGAGGGGAGGGGGAGGGGAAGGGGGGCAAGGGGAAGGGGTAGGGGGAGGGGGAAAAGGGAGGGGGAGGGGGAAAAGGGAGGGGGAGGGGGAGGGGAGAAGGGGAGGGTGTAGGGTGGAGGGGGAAGGGAGGGGGAGGGGAGGACCGAGGGGGGAGGGGGAAGGGGGAGGGAAGGGGAGGGCCAGTCAGCAATGACGTTGCAGTTCTCATGGTCGGAGAGCAGTACAACAATCGCGACATCGTCCTGAATCTTCGCAACAGCACGAAGCGGGTTTTGCAGACTCACCGATCCTGTGACACCCTCCAGTACCGGCGTTGCCAGGTGGGGGAAGGGAGACCCATACATTCCCAACCCGTACATTCGCCCTCTCGACTCAAGCTCACTCGGACAAAAGCCTCGCACAAATTACACCGTGAAGGCCCAATGGCCATGTCTATGCCACAAATCAAGTACGTGAGCGAGTCGGGCGCACTGAATTGAAAATATATAGAACGCTCATACTCCGTGAAAAGTGAAGCCAACTGGCGGCGGGCATGGAACATCACATGCTTGCTCTGAGCGAATCAGCGCGCTGCTCTGCCACCGGTCAGAATCCGTGTATAATATTCCTCGCTGAAAAAAAATCTATGTGAAACATGCTACTATCGATGCTAAATCATGCTAAATCATGCTAAATGCTAATCATGCTAAAATCTATGCTACTTGCTGTGAGTTTATGGCGGCAAGGAACATCACGTGATCGCGTCACGAACATCATTCGTGATCGTCATCAATGAGCGCGAATGAGCGAATCAGCACGCTGCTCTGCCACCGATTCAGATTCTGTGTATAATATTCCTCGCTGAAAAAATATGGATCTAAAGATGAAAGAAAAAAAATCCTATGTGGTGTGAATGGCAATGTTCCTCGCTGAAATGTGAAAAAACGCAATCGCTTTTCGCTCTGAAATACGTGCGAACGCGTAACTGAGTTAATGGCGGCAAGGAACATCACGTGATCGCTCTGAGCTAATCAGCGCGCTGCTCTGCTACCGGTCAGATTCCGTGCATAATATTCCTCGCTGAAATGCGCTGAGGTAAACATATGGGGAAAAAATATTATGAAATAAATTTTTAGGTCGGCCATGTTCTTCCCAGGCTCAATGGCCATGTCTGTGCCAAATATCAAGTACGTGAGCCTCTCCGTTTAGGAGTCTATCGGTAACATTACACACACATACACACACACACACACATACACACAAACTGTGTTTTATATATATAGATAAACACACACACACACAAACTGTGTTTTATATATATAGATAATATACATATACCTATCGAGACAGATATTTCCAAATTTCTTTGCCATGAATGCAATTGGGTAAAATTATACATCTCGATCATTGATCAGCTCATTGACAGCAATAGGACAGGTAGCTTGGTACTTTACTCGGCATTGAGGTGTGTTGGAGTTGGTTCAAGTCCCGATGCTGTGAAAATTAAATAAAACCAAGATTCTCATGCTGTGAAACGGGTAGTGCTGCATACAGGAGCACACCATGCTCTGACAGGTATATCAAGCGCCAGCGCGAGTATATGTGTTTAGTTTAGACACTCGAGTCGGAGCGGGCACGGGGTCTCCGAGCAGGGGTTTCACCAGGCGCGGACCATTGTTTTGCCTCAGTCAGTACGGTTATTTATTTAATTATTGGTGTGAAAAAGTTGATTTCTCACCTCAGTAAGACTTGTATTTCGTCATGATGCTCAGTTTGGAGTTTCCCTTTAACCGAAGTGGCTTTTGTTGGCAGTGCCCGTAAACCAATTGGAAAACCACCACGTCCACATCCACGTCCACTTGGCAGTGCCCGTAAACCAATTCGAAAACCACCACGTCCACATCATCGAGGCTAAAATGTGCAGAAGACCACGTAATGAGATCATCCAACCCCGATCACACCCCACAAAAAGGTGAGTGACCAACGAGCTTGTGCTGTATCTGTGTCATGTACATCGTCTTACATTCCACAATGTGCTCATCATCAAAATGGCGACCACACCCCGTGCACCAAAGTAGTGGTCACTCAGCAAAACTGAAACGGTGAACACCTTTCAAAATTAGAGACACAATCTTCTTCATATTTTATCACTTGATCCCAACTTTACTCCATTCCTTACCGAGGGCGTCACCCGGGACAAGAAGAGCAGAGCGTTCCCCTGTGTGGAGTTGTTGAAGCACTTACTGCCCAACAGAAAGTCACTCTACTGAAACTTATTCCGGGTCCGATTGCAAACGACTACCCTGTGATGTCCCGTAACACCATGGTCCGAAACTCGACCTCCATAGTCCGTCAACATCTTGCATTCCAGTTGATGGGTGCACACTTCATTAGCCCATCCCTTGTACAGCCGGTGATGGGGTATTGTAATCACGTGTGTGTGTGTGTGTGTGTGTGTGTGTCGAGTCATTGTCATCAAATTTTCACCAAAGCTCGACGATTATAATACGGAGAAGGCAAATCATGAATGTCAAAAGGTCAAAGGTCAGCGTCGCATAAACTCATCAATTTTCATCCAATTGACTTGGAATTTAAGGAATTTTCATAGTGTCACATAATTGGTTCACCAATCAAAAGCGAGAGGCTGATTTTTTAAATTTTATCTAAAGCTCAAAGGTCAAGACTGCATAAAATCCAAATCCAAATCATTTTGTATTTTTTTTAAACTGTTTTCGTTATTTTGAGCAGATGGAAGAAGCAGAAGACATCTGGATCCAAATGGACACGGACTGGCTTTGCATTTTCAGATGATTTCTCGTTGACTTTGCAGCGATACGTCATAATCCCGACGAACGCCATGAAGACTTGTGCCAATTTGCCCACCTAGAAGACATGCAGGTTACCGCAGAATCGCTGAATCCCTCTTTCCTGATCAAGAAGCCCAATGGCGATTTTTGCTTCGTCACGGCCCTTGCTGACGTGGGTCGGCACAGTAAGCCCCAAATCTCTCTTGCCAACCGTAGATTCCATCCTCCACCAAGTTTCTCAGTGGAAGTTCCTCATTGTGAACGACCTCACGAGTGCCTTCTATCAAATTGATTTACCCTGTCAGTCCCTGAATGTAGCCACACCCTTCCATGGAATGCGCGTGTATTCCAGATCCGCGATGGGAATGCCTGGATCAAAAACAGCACTCGAATTACTCGTGATGCGTCCTTCGTGATCGCTTAGGGAAGGTGACCCTCACCAAACTCACTGGTGACCTCTATTGCAACGGTGGCACATCAGATGAGCTTCTTCAAAACTGGAGAATGGTTTTACATGCCTTGTACTGGTGTCGACTACGCCTCTCTGCTCCGAAGACAGTTATATGTCCGAAGAGCACCACCATCTTGGGCTACATCTGGTCTAGTCGTAGGATCCAGGCCAGCTCACATCACATGGGTAGGCTCTCCACTTGCTTGGCTCCTGAGAATGAGATCCTTTATCGGGGCAAATGAGGTTCTCGCTCATCACTGGCTGCTCCACACTGCTATCCCCCTTGGATGAGGTCATTGCTGGATGCCAAACATTGGATGGATGACTCCGTGGCAAACATTGGATGGATGACGCTATGACTGGATGCCAAACATTGGATGGGTGATGCCATGACTGGATGCCAAACATTGGATGGATGACGCTATGACTGGATGCCAAACATTGGATGGATGACGCTATGACTGGATGCCAAACATTGGATGGATGACGCTATGACTGGATGCCAAACATTGGATGGGTGATGCTATGACTGGATGCCAAACATTGGATGGGTGATGCTATGACTGGATGCCAAACATTGAATGGATGACGCTATGACTGGATGCCAAACATTGGATGGGTGATGCTATGACTGGATGCCAAACATTGGATGGATGATGCTATGACTGGATGCCAAACATTGAATGGATGACTCCGTGGCAAACACTGGATGGATGACGCTATGACTGGATGCCAAACATTGGATGGATGACGCTATGACTGGATGCCAAACATTGGATGGATGACGCTATGACTGGATGCCAAACATTGGATGGATGACGCTATGACTGGATGCCAAACATTGGATGGATGACGCTATGACTGGATGCCAAACATTGGATGGATGACGCTATGACTGGATGCCAAACATTGGATGGGTGATGCTATGACTGGATGCCAAACATTGGATGGACCACTTGCTGTCATCCGCACCAATTCTGCCCCCCGCTTGTTATGTCTGGTTCACGAAGATCTTCTTAAACATAAATGTTTGTGCATCAAGAATTATCACTTTAAAAATCCCAACAAGAATCCCATCGCCAAGAAGGCAGTTCACGAATTTGAGGACGAACCTTTACGAGAGGAGCCCATGGGACCAGTAACCCCACTGACACTCACACTGGCCACCGCCACTCTTCGTTCGTGAATTTGTGGACGAGGCCTCTCTGCCCATGAGATGTGGTGCCAGCGGGATCAGTTCACAAATCCCCAAATCTCATTCTCTGATCTGCAAATGATACAAATCCAACATCATCTTAGCTCCACAAATCACCGTTAGATTGAAAAATCTAATGTGCCCATGGGGTCTGTCAGGCCCAACATATCGGTGGAAGTCTGCTATTTGGTCTCCACTCTGACCATAACAAGTCATGCGCAGGAAACCACGACCTGTCTCTGCCATCGATGAATCCTTGTGTAACATACGCAAGTTGTGGTGTCCCAATTGAGGAGTGCAGCTTAACGGGTCAAAAAAATCAGAATTCCACAAGGTCCCCGAGTACTGGGAAAGAACGTCCGAACTCCCTCACAATCGGGTAGATGGAAGTTCATTACACACTGAGGAGGTTTTCCTCCAACCAGCATCAAAACCACCAGACACACTCATGCAGCCCCTATGACGTGTCTTCACCTGCCAATGGTGCTGAATCCTTCCAAATCCCGATCAACCAAGTACCACATCACGTCTCCGATACATCCCGAAATGTTGATTCCTGTCGACCAGATCACTCCCAATTTGTTGAGACCATCCATGACACCAGTGAGGATCATCAAACAATGTCCCCATCCAGGTGTACACCAAGACGCTCCAACCCTCGACGCTACCAGCGCAAACACTTCAAGGATTACATTTTGGGTACTTAGGATCACATTGTGGTCACAACACCTGCGTAAATACCGTCATGGGGCAGAATAATACCTGAGGCTGGAGGGCAGTCTACCCCTGCGATGCCCTTACCTGTAGTTGGTACATTTATCATAAATTTATTTGAAATATGGACTTTATTTGGAATTGTAATTTACCTGAAAAGTTTTGATCATTCATTTTATTATGTTTGTGATTTATTCCTGTTGTAAAGCGTGTTGTTTCAATTTGTTACCTTCAAAGTGTTTTTGTTCACCTTGTGCTCTCAATGTGTTGGTACATGATGTCCGTGACCTCCACCATCTTAAGTTATCATTATCTTTGTTTGAGTGTTTGTACTCAGCCCCCAATATCAGGAGCTGCTTACTCTCACCTGTTTTCTTCATGTATAACACTGGGAATTATAATAGATGAGTACGTGAACGAAAGGATGAAGAGAGGAAAGAAGAGGTCACACCAGCAGGTGATTTGGACCCTCAGATTGGAGTGGGTACGGGGTTACCGAGCACGGGCTTTACCAGGAACCGACATAGTTTTACATCGATAAACACGGTTGGTATTGGTGTGACTAATGATTCTCAGCTCAGTAAGACTGGTGTTTGGTCCTGGTGCCCCGTTTGGAGCTTCACTTTAACCTAAGTGGGTTTGACTCCTGACTCTGAAACTTCAATAAAACCAACATTCTGATGCCAACAGGTAGTGCTGCATCTGGGAGCACACCATGTATCGTAAGGTATAAACCAGGTTCGTTTTGGGATTATAGTTGCTGGGTCCTTCCGTCTTTATTTCGGGTTTGGTTGTGAAAGACCCCAAGTTACTTCTTCCAAAATACGAGGTGTGATAAGAGTGTGGGGTGTGAGACCCCAATTGTATCCTGTCGTGTTAATATTTGTTGATCCCGTTTAAGGGACGATCTGCTTGTAATAATTAATTAACATGATCAACCAATCTCATGAACAATACAAATAATTCCATATTTCCTTCTCACCCCAAGTGTTTTGTGGGGTTGAATAAGAGTTCATGGACCAAGACCGAGTACAGCACCTTACGGCTTCTCATCTCCTCTTCCAACAAGAAAACTGCTTCAACATTTCCTCTTCTTTGTGTTTCTGCTGCATGTTGATGTTTAACAATGATTATAAACATTAACAGTTTCTCATCAAATATAAACTCTTCATCAAATCAATGAATGTAAAATCACAATTTCATGGCTGTCCATCGATCATGTACCTGTTGCTTGCAATAAACACTTCAGCTCGTTACCTTTGTGTTTTCATTGGGAAAGGGGAAAGTAAAACAAAACCTGAACCTGCCATTACATTTTGTTGTTTTGCACAATTGTTATCGTGATTTTGTATCAGGTATTGTTCATTTGGCATCACTCAAGGTTGCAGTTGTGTTTGTAGCAGATCAGTGGATCGTTGTATTCGTTTTATTGGAAGCGGGAGGGTGTGTCCTACTTATTTGTCGCTCCAAGTAAAGCGGACAAGTCTTTTTAATATATGGTTGGGATGCAGGCAGTGGTGAGGGTGTAGTGAGTGCAGGCAGTGGTGAGGGTGAAGTGAGTGCAGGCAGTGGTGAGGGTGTAGTGAGTGCAGGCAGTGGTTTGGGTGTAGTGAGTGCAGGCAGTGGTGAGGGTGTAGTGAGTGCAGGCAGTCGTTTGGGTGTATTGAGTGCAGGCAGTGGTTTGGGTGTAGAGTGCCCGGCAGTGGTTTGGGTGTAGTGAGTGCAGGCAGTGGTTTGGGTGCAGTGAGTGTCGGCAGTCGTGAGGGTATATCGAGTGCAGGCAGTTGGGAGGGTGCAGTGTGTCGGCAGGAGTGAGGGTTTAGCGATTGCAGGCAATGGTGAGGATGTAGTGAGTGTACTGTGTAAGCAGTAGTGAGGTTTGGATATTTAAAGCTCGATGGTCATGATGATTAACGTTTTAGAGATTGAAGTACAGTATGGTGGTTCCCGCTCCATGCTAAAGTCTGAAATTGCAGGAACAATCCAAGTCAACTTGGATATCCCGATACATTTTCATGATGAAATAGAGCACCATCTGGTATATCTGATTTTAAATAAACCATGGTCAAAATGAATAAATAAACAAGAAAGATGTTGTGCACAGCATGATACTTGTGAAATCCAAATAAAAATTAGTTGCCATGGAAACAGCAATTTCTAAACTTTGCCTTGCCAAATGTTTTCCATGATTCATCGTTACGCAAAACGAATTTTGTTGACAAATATTACTGCAACCTAATCGGTGTTTTATATGTTTTAGACGCCTTGACCTTGTCTAAGTTTGACTAACTTTTACATGAGCAGACGTGTACAAATAAGCTGTGTACAAATAAGCTGTGTAAGTGTCAATTTAATATCTTGCAAACTTTTTGAGATGTGACAATAATAAAATCACAAAGTCCCATTTGATGATAATGTGGTGAAATTGTCATGGAAACAGTTGATGTGTCAAAACGGCGAAATCGATCGCTCCTATTTTGGGGTAATCATTTCTTTGATTTGATGTGCAAACCCTGTTCAAATATCAAGTAAATTGGATGAAAATTTGAGATTTTAGAAATTCGACTTGAGATCTTGAGATTTGACCTTGAGATCCAATTTCTTTGGTGTTTGACCACTTGAGAAATTGGCTGACTATAAGTGATCGTCCAACCACTGATTTTTAAAGCGCTGGTCAAGTGTAATGTAGCGATGCAAACCGGAAGCCTCAACAACGACTCTGTGACAATACGGGACTTTGAAAATGACGTAATCTGCTCCAGAATGCTTGGCATGCAAGACACCCCAAGAAACGGCGGTGTTCGGGGCACCTTAAAGTATATCGTCCTTGCGAGATAAGGATTGTCACCAAAAATGGCTCATATAATGACTAAAAGAAGCCGGAAATACTTGGAAAAGTACCTGAGAGAAAGGGCTGTGCCTCTGCACAATGAAAGACTTGGATAACCTAGCTCGCCGAATGGGCAACCACAAAGTGAAAACTCCCGACCATGTGGGCAAGGCCCGAGTGGACGGGCCTGTGCTTCGCAAACCCCTGATGGATCATTACCAGGAAATGGACTTTCCATCTTGAGAGAGTGCCTTCTGTGAACATGGCAGGTTTGGTTATTTATTTAATGGACGTCTGCAATTTGAAAAGATGCTGTACGTCATTACCAAGTAACAGTAACCAACTATTCGACAAAGGACATCTTCGTGACGTGAAAATACACAAGCCTTGTGTCAGCTATATTTACGTGCGAGCTCGATGTACCAGGTAGAATTATCTGAGGAAGACACCATTTGTGTGCATCTGAACACGAATGAGGACATCTATGGGCTTGGGAATGTAAAGAGTAAGTTTTAAGTTGACTTCTAAAATGATATTTACTATTAATCATGTTGGGAGGGATGGGAGCTGTGAGGGCTGTTTACAAATGTTTGTTTGGTTCCGGGGCCAAAAGAGAAATTATACTATATTTTTGCATCTATTGCTAAAAGAAGTGTGCACGTCCGCTTGTGCAACCGCTTGCTTTTAAAAACAGGAAATGATAGGAACTCGACACATTGCATCCTCAGATATTTCTCGTATTTGTGTGAGTCCAATTTGCATTTTGGAACAGAACAGTTACGGTTAACCAACACCGAAATTGCCATTCTTTCATTTAAATGCTGAAGATTATGTTAAATGATTATTTGAATTGCAGATTTCACGCCAGAACATTTACGGTTAACTATATCGAAATTGCCACTCTTTCGTTTAAATGCTGAAAATTATGTTGAACGATTATTTGAATTACAGATTTCACGCCAGCAACGCCAGTTTAAAAGTGCCCGGCTAATGGAAGTAAGTCACTAAAAACAACCACACACACACGAGTAGTGAGTCTAGTGGATAACTTCCAGTTATCTTCTTTGCCGCTCCTAAAATTGGGTTATTCTCTATGTTGCCGTCCCATTAATTCTCTGTATTCAACAGCATTTCCATATATCTCTTCCATCTTCCTTTAATTCCATCTGGGTCCACAACGATTTGTCCCACTTCATCCTTCAAGCAACTCACCCCCATCACACCACACCTCTTTCGCTATTTGCTTTGCAATCCTGAATACTGCTCTCTGATCCTCTTCCGAATCCAAGCGTTCTCCGAACATTTTCCTGGATGCCTCCTGTGCCTTTGCTACCTCTTTCTTTGCAGCCTTCTTGGCTGCCTTACAACTTTCATGCTCTGCCTTTTCTTCCCCCGTACCCTGCGCCTTCTGCCACTCCTTGAACCTCTTCCTGTTCTCGTCAATCCTCTTTCCAACCTTATCATCCCACCACCATGTTTCGAGTGCCTCGGTGGTCCTTTTGTCCATCCACATACCTCACCAATGGTTCCCAGCAGACTATCTTTCATTGACATCCAACCACTTTCAAGCTCAACCACATCATCCTCTGCCATACTCAGCCTCTCTTTTAATGCCTCCCTCACTGTCACCTCTTTCAACCTCCACACCTTCATTCTCGGTTGGTACTTCACCCGCCGAGCTCTCCTCGCACCTTTCACCCTTATGTCGCAGACAACCAAGTGGTGCTGTGAAACAACCTCCTCCCCCGGGATCACCTTGTGTCCCGGAGGTGACCCCTACCTCGCCTACGCACCATCGGGTAGTCAACAGTTCTCGTCGACCCACCTGACGTTTATGTAACAAGCTTATTATCCGCTTTCTGGAACTGAGTATTACAAATCAACAAACCAGCTCCATCAGCAAACTCCCAAATCCTATCACTGTCTTCATTCCTCACACGACATCCGTAACCCTTATGGACTCCTTTAAAACCATCTGTACTCCTTCCCACATGTCTATTTAGGTCTCCTACCACAACAACTTCCTCATCGTTCACGTTTTCCATCAGCTTCTCGATTGCACACCAGAACTTGCCCTTCTCTTCATCGCTCCGACCGGCCTGCGGGGCATATCCGGAGATGACGTTCACCAAGAGCTTTCCAATCATCATTCTCACCATCATCAACCTTTCACTCACTCTAGTCACTGTTGTAAAAACGGAGCCAGAAAACCTCTCAAGGACGAAGGGAGGCTTTAATGCAATCGACCTGGTGCATCTACCAACATAGAACCATAAGCATAACATTAATCTACATGATACAAGGAATACATTGAAATTCAATTGAAATTAAGCAACTACTACTAAACAGCAAATCCTTACCCAGCTCTCATAGAATCATGGAATCGAGTATCCGTCTACCACTCTCACAGCAGGTTACATTTGCAATACGCCCATCTCCACAGGGACCGCCCCCATCAGACAGTAATGTGTATCAGCCCAACAACTGGCTGTATGTAGACTTTTCATATCATTCTCCCTGTATCAAGAATACCACTAATAGGAATAGTCGAATCCGAAGCGGGTTGGAGGTTGACACAGTCGACCGCTGCAAGTGCGATACACACTGTCGTCATAGGCCCCGACGCTAGGCATAGACTGCTGCTCACCATCACCCTGCGATCTCCTATCAGAACCGGGCGAGTCCACAGCCGGAGGCAAGGGAGACATGATTTTGTACAGCAAGGCAGTGTCATCCCCCGTACCATCGGTGGGGTTCGAGTCGGGCACGACGGGGGTAGTCGAGTCAGCCTCCATTTCATCCATCTCACCACAAGGTGCTCGGTGGCACAGAGGAACCATAGTTTGCCTGCTGTCTGGCAGCCAAACATGTGCATGCTGCGGATTCGCTTCCAGTATGTCGACCTGGTCAGCAAGTAGCTCATTTTGACGAACCACATGTCTTAGAAGTGCATGTCCGGGCTCAGCCAGCCACGTGGGTAAGGGGCCCATATAGCACTAGAACCTCTACTTTGGTATCGGAAGAGTCTCTCATGAGGCATGGAATTAGTGGAGGTGAATAACAAGGAGCGGATCGCGTGTAAAGCCTCCGGGAGCACCCGTTCCCACATGGTCGGGGCTAAGCCATGGGTCCGCAAAGCCATAATAACCGCACTCCAGATAACACCATTATATTTTTCGATTTGTCCATTCCCTCGGGGGTTATAGGCGGTGGTATGACTGGAAGCGATGCCACATTCGAGGAGAAACTGCTAAAGCTCCCGTGACATAAAATCTGTCCCACGGTCACTGTGTATGAAGGCAGGATATCCGAACATCAGGAACAGCTGCCTAAAGCAACGAATCACTGTCAGGGCAGATGTGTCAGCACATGGAAATGTGAATGGGAACCGAAAGTACTCGTCCACTATCGTCAGCATGTACCGATTACCAGGCAGGGGCCCCTTGACATCGACATTCAGTCGTTTCGACAAATCGACACGCATGGTTTACCAGCGTGTATGAGAGTACCCACCGCCGGCTGGTAGAAACTCTGTTTTAGTTCTGCACAAACCCTGCAGGTCTTGCATAAATGTCGTATTTCCTCCACAGAGAAGGGTAAGTTCTTTCTCCTCACAAAGTGAACCATCCGAATCATGCCAGTGACAGAGCGCCACGTGGATATCACGCAGGTCGCCGACGGTCATCCCAGCACAGACGGGCCTTGATAGCGCATCAGCAACGATGTAGAGCATACCCGGCCTGTACTTAATGACAAAGTGATAGTCAGCCAGTTCTATGCGCCAACGATAAATCTTCTTGTTCTTTATCTTTTGAGAATGCTTCCGGTCATACATGAACGAAACAGACTGTTGATCGGTTATGACAGTAAAACGACGTCCAAGAAGGATATGCCTTGATCGGCGGATTGATTCTACCACGGCATACGCTTCCTTTTCGATGGAGGAGTGGCGTCGCTCACTATCAGTTAGAGACAGTGAGAAGAATGTTACTGGGTGGTCTCCCAGGCTCAGTGTCGCTGTGATTGCGCAATCGGATGCATCTGTTTCTATCACAAAAGAAATTGTCTCGTCGATTGAAGTCATGACCGAGCAGGCGACGTCACCCTTTAATTGTTGAAATGCCATCAGCGCGGCCAAGGGCAAGGGAAATGTTTTGCATTCCACAAGTGGCCTTATTTTCTCTGAGAAGCGTGAGACCCACATGCTATAATAAGCGAGTAGTCCCATTGTACATCGGAGAGTCGAATGGTCAACGGGTGGGGCAAGGTTGAGTAGGGGCAGCAGGCGAGCAGATCAGGCCTTATCTCTCCTCCAAACACCGTGTACCCCAACAGATTTATGGTTCCCACAGAATAGCTACATTTCGATTCTTTGAAGGTCAGTCAGTATTTACGAGCAACATCCAAAAACCGACGTAGGTTCGAGTCGTGGTCTGTTTGATTCCAGCCGCAAACGGTCACGTTATCAACGTAGATGAATACATCTTTCACTTGTACTTTTGCCAAAATCTCGTCTATCTCCCTCTGGAAACATGCTACTCCGTTAGTAACACTGAACGGGATTTTTTCTAGGGAATTGATACAGCCTCTGGCCTGATTTGAAAGCCATGTAAGGTCGGTCGGCAGCGCGTATAGGAATCTGATTATATGTGCTTTTGAGGTCGAGCATGCTGAAGACTATACTTAGATACCGCTCTTACCATGTCGTCAATTCTGGGTAAAGGATACACGTCGAGCTGGGTAAACCTATTAATGGTTTGGGAGTAATCTGTCACCATGCGTTTCCTGTGGCCTGGGGTGTCGACGACCAGGACTTGTGCATGCCACGGCGACCGGCTGGGATCGATAATGCCTTCGTGTAAAAGGTGTTTAGTTTCAGCGGCTATAAAGATAGCATCCAGCTGGGAATACCTTCTAGATTTGACAGCAACCGGATGATAATCGGCAGTCAAGCTCAGGAATAGTCGAGGCGGTTCGACATCTATCTTGATAAGGGCGCAGATCAAGCGTGCCTCTGAGCCCACAGATAGCGTGTGAGTGCCGCCGAACTGCATCCCTAAACGTTTTTGCCGATTCAAAAAATCGTGACCCACGAGGATGTTGGAGCAGAGGTTAGGGAGCACAAGCAATTTAACATCATGATAAGTAACATCATGACCACCATACAACATCATGCAACCATCATGCAACCAGCTCCACCATACACAAACCGCACGCTCGCTGCCATAAGGCTCCCGAGGCCATGTACACGCGCTGAGTCGAGGCGGCGGGAGTCCACCCGAATCGCTCCACGAGACGAGGGCTGATGTAGCTTCTATCGCTCCCCATATCAACCAATGCTTCCACCGTCTGTCGGATGATTACGACCGACACCAAGGCACAATCGAGTCTGCTCGGAGCTCCCGGGTTCCCGTCGACAAGCGCGCGCCTGCGAGCGTCGCTTGTTTGATCTTGGGCACGCAACCTACTTTAGCAAAATGTCCGCGCTTCCCACAATTATGGCACACCGATTCCCTGGTGGGGCAAGTCATGCGAGGATGGCGACGATTGCCGCAGAAAAACATTTGCCAGTCTGACCAGCGGGCGAGGTCACCGAGGCTGTACGGTGCTCGTTTATTTCATCATCAGAGCTATCGTTGCATACTGCGCATCAAGTGGCCACTCGAGCAGGCGCTCACCCGGCGTCAACTTCCAGGTTGCCGTGGTCGTGCGTACGAGTCGTGTCGTGAGCAGTAGCACCAGCAGCCGTGAAGGGTCGACCATAAGTGTCGGATATGGCTTGATCCGACTGCAGCACCCGAGCCTGGTCGAAGGCTTCTTGATAAGTTAGCGTCTATTTCTCGAGCAAACGTTGTCTCATTGTAGAAGACTGCAGACCCGTTATAAAGGCATCATGGAGCAGATCATCTGTGTACTGCAGAGACGTACTGTCTTGAATAGCGCAATCCTGTGCCAGCAGGTGTCGAGCCTGGCCATACATTTTTTTATTTTTTTATTTTTTTTGTATACCGAATCGAGGCTCTTGAAAGAGCTAACATTTACTTCACAAACAAATCAACCAGACAAACAAAATATATAAAAAGAGGGAGCGGAAGACAAGATGGGGAGAGAAGGGGAAGCACACAAACACAACATTTGAGAGCAGGGAGATGTGTGGAAGGGAGAGGGCTTGGGGGGAGGAGGCGTGGGAAGGGGGGAGGGGGGAGGGAGAAGTATAAAACACAAGGACACCAATGACTTCCAGGACAGAAGTTGGTATTTCAAAAAAGTGGAATTGGGGTGAAATTAGGGGGGGTAGAAAAGATCAAGGTTTTGGATGGGGGAAGATAAGAGATGGTGGTGAACAGCTGTTTTAAAGACCTGGAGGGTGGAGTGGGATTGAAGAGAGTGAGGGAGTTTGTTCCAGAGGCGGGAGAAAAGAGGAATGAAGGAGTGAAGGTGAGCAGAGAGTCTTGATTTTGGCAGTTTGACCATAAGAGGGTTGCAGGCAGATCGTGTGCGACCTATAGGAATATTTGCGGAACAGAGCCCAGAGAGAGCTGGGGGGGCAAGGCCAGAGAGGAGTCGGTAGAAGACGGAAAGACCACCAACCTGCCTGCGGTGAGTGAGTGAGAGGCCCTTGGAGTTAGCTTTATCGCGGGAGATTCCAATGATTCTGAATGCTTTGGTTTCAACAGCGTGAAGACGAGCTAGGTGTGAGGCAGGAGCACCAGCCCAGAGGGGAGAGCAGTATTCCATTGAGCTGCGGATTAAAGCCTTGTATGTGGTGAGGAGCTCAGGTGTGCCAAGGAAGGACTTCGCATGACGGAGGATGCCCAGTCGGCGACTGGCTTTGGAGGCCAGATTTGAAATGTGGTTTTCCCAGGAAAGATCATGGCAGATAGTGAGACCCAAAAGCTTGAGTGACAGAACTTCTTGGAGAGGATTATTCAGAAATTGGATGGGAGGGTTGTCCAGTCGGTCTTTTCGGAGAGACATCGTAAGAGTTTGAGATTTGTCAGGATTGAAAGACTTGTTCCACTTGTTTGCCCAGTCTGTGATTTTGTCCAGGTCTGCAGAGAGTGAGGAGGCTGCAGACTGCCGATCTGAGGGATGAAGAATGGAGCGACAGAGAGTAGAGTCATCAGCAAAGAGATACAGAGGATTTTCAAGAGAGTCAGAGAGATCATTGATGAAGACCAGAAAAAGCACAGGGCCCAGCACACTGCCTTGTGGAACTCCAGCCTGAACAGGAAGAGGAGATGAGAGAAACCCATTCAGGGCCACACGTTGACTATGACTAGAGAGGAAGTCCGCCAGCCATGCGTGGAGATTTCCATTGATACCAAAAGAGGAGAGTTTGGTGAGCAGAGCGGGGTGCCAGACCGTATCGAAGGCACGTGATATGTCAAGGGAGACTGCTCTAATTTCCTGTTTGGCATTGAGGACCTCCATCCATTGTTGAGAAAGTAGAAGCAGCATGTCCAGAGTAGAGTGTCCAGGTCTGAAACCAAATTGATGATCAGAGATCAATCCATTGGAGAAGAGGAAAGATTTCATATCTGAAGCAATGATGGATTCCATGACTTTGCTGATAATTGGGAGAAGGCTGATTGGTCTGTAGTTGCTGGGATCTGTTTTTGCACCTTTTTTGTGCAAAGCGGTGATGTTGGCAGATTTCCAAGCAGATGGAAGATGACCTTGAGCAAAAGAGAGGGTGAAGGGAACAGAGAGAGGGAGTGAAAGAGCGGAAGAACAGGCTTTTAGGACCGGGGTTTGGTGACGATCCGGAAAAGAGAACTTGGGACAAAACTCTGAAAAAGTTGAACAGTTTGATCCATGTACTGTGATACCTTGCTGAAGATGAGGTGGATACTAGAAACCAAATTGCTGATAATACCCGATTTGTATCTCCTCAATTTGTTGGTAAATCAATGCCAGGTGAAGCTGAATGCTCCAACAAAGCAGAAAATACCAAACACACATTTACATTTCAAACAAACCCAAATACATCACTTGGGATATTACAACACAGGATGTATCTAAGGTGTTTGTACTCACAATGGAAGCAAATTATGAACTACACATGAAATCACAATTCATGAGAGTTTTCGGTCTGCACGGATCATCCAACCGCCGAGCTGTGTGCACACGCTCCTGCAGGTACCGTTCCAGGGCTCGAACCTCGACACAGATATAAACTGTTATCCTGGTGCTTTACAAACAAGGAACCAGGGCAAGGTGTGTGTGTGTGTGTGTGTGTGTGTGTGTGTGTGTGTGTGTGTGTGTGTGTGTGTGTGTGTGTGTGTGTGTGTATATGCACAATTCCCTCCCTCTTCTGCTGGCGTTTCTGCGCTAATACGCTAATTTTAAAACCCGAAGTTTTTAAAATTTAAGGTGTGCTGTAGTTGCTCTGAGATGTACTGATTCCGAATATGCCTTTGGTTTTTCTCTGGGATGAGTAGTTCTCGAGTTATAAGAGGACAAACAAACATACTGTAACGAATGTGGAAACGTTACAATGTGAACGTTACAAACGTACGGTACCACCCTGTAATGTAAATAATGGTCGCAGTCAGCGTCCTAGTTAATTGCATGAAAAGTACACGCAGGTCACGATATATCTTTTAAATAGTGTATTTCCTTATTCCATGTAGGCTAAGTATGTGTTTTCCCACTAGATTGACTTTGCATTGTATCAAACAAAATAAGCGTAGGCCCTTCCAATTTCCCCAAAACCTCCCTTCCAATTGCCTTCCGCATTTTGGCCGGTTTTCTTCAAACCACCATTGGCCACGAGGTAAGGTTGGGGAAGACAGGCGTGTCTCCACCTCGTCATAAGAAGGAAGGAGTGAACCAGCCCTAACAGCCAATCAACACCGCGGTGAGTGACCCGGTAGGCGTGCCCTCGGAGTCGGCGGCTTGATTTCGCTCGAGGTGATAAAAGCGACTGCAAGGGACTGCTTTGGGAGATGAGCTGCGAGATGACCCTGGGAGAGGAGCAAAGAGGCTGCACCAAAAAGAGGCGGTGAGATGCGAAACGCTCCAAGCCAAAGAGGAGAGGTACTCGGCAAGGAGACCAGCTTTGGAGAGACGCGCTGAAAGGAGGGAGACGGCCCCACCCCAAGGAGAGGAGCAGGTGTGCCGAACCAGCGCGTAACGTCTACCGCAGTGGAGACACGACGGAGGGTTTCCTGCCAAAACCGCGAGGAATTGCGAACGGCGGCCTCCCGACCTTGCCTCCCTCTCAAGCAATCCATCTCAAGCCTTACCTGCCTGCAATATCCCCTGTGTAAGTGTGAACGTCCTGTCCTGCTCGTTTGTCTTGGGGCTAAGTAAAAATGAATAGTGTAAGTTAAGGATTCGCTGTGTTACTGCTTCTTCCATCCATTGCTTGTGTGTGTATAATAAAATCTGTTCTTCCTCCGTATTCTTCTTCTTCTTCTTCTTCTTTTTCATTCTCTTTCGGTCGCTTTAGAGATTTCCCGATTGAATATCTGTGGGGCGATCTGGTCAACGTCGGGTGGAATCGGGTTTTAATCAGGGAGGAACTGTTCGGACGCGGTTAAATACACCACCGCTCGGTCAATATAACATCTAAAACCCGCGTCTGTAACAATACTTTACTGCTTTATATATATATAAGTTGGTACGATTCGGCCAAGGAATCCCAGAGATAATTGCAATTAAGTGAGCCGTGACGTCACGGAACGCGCCGCCGGTAATATATTATAATTTATGGTAATCTATGCAGCACGACATGGTCATCACGGAAAACAAGGCGCCTTTGTCGGCTCAAAACGGCTCTCCCAGGGTCAAACTCGGTAGCCTTGTGAGCGCACGGTTCAGCCCTTCAAGAAAAAGTTTATTTTGTAAAAATCGAACCACGCGTTAAAAAGATATGACTGGTTTTGTTGGCCGGCACGGCGGCGCTCGAATCGGCTCGCGATAAAATCCAACACGTCCTTTGTCGGGGTCGTCTGAACCAACCACGGGGCCTAGAAGGCTGGGACTGGTCTCAAAAGTTAGGTCTCGATCATATCTCGTAATGCTGGAAGCTGCACGTCTCTGTGATAATCTTGTGGACCATGACAAGAGATCGTGCGAGTCGCTCGCAACGGCTTCAAGCACTTCCGCATTCGACCATTTCATGAACGCCATACGCCCCGCCCATCAAAGCGCGTACGTATTATACGAACATACAGTGGCCCATGTGTCGTCATTTGCGCATGCGCCAAAGTCTTTGCAGGAACATGAAGCATCGGAACAGCGCATTTGCGCATGCGCAAGAGTGAGAACCGCCTGTGCACCATTACGCTAACAGAAGCGCTGGCGCTGCGAAGCGCTAGAGGGAGCGCTGCGCTCCCTCCCTTCGATTCCCTCCCTCTTCTGCTAGCGCTTCTGCGCTAATACGCTAATTTTAAAACCCAAAGTTTTTTTAAAATTTAAGGTGTGCTGTAGTTGCTCTGAGACGTACTGATTCCGAATATGCCTTTGGTTTTTCTCTGCGATGAGTAGTTCTTGAGTTATAAGAGGACAAACAAACAAACATACTTTACTGCTTTATATATATATATATATATATATATATATATATATATATATATATATATATATATATATATATATACATATATATATATATATATATATATAGATATACATATATATGTGTGTGTGTGTGTGTGTGTCTGTGTGAATAAGAGAGAGACAGAATTGTGAGGAACAAAAATGAAAAAAACGAGATGTGTGTGTCTGCTGTGTGTCTCTGTGTCGCCATTTTTCTCAGAGATGGCTGAACAGATCTTCGTCAAACTTTCAGAGGTTCATCAGCGAATGCTTGGGAGTGGTTTATAAATAAAATAAAATAAAAAATACACACACACGTACACACACATGTACACCCACACACATGCACACACATACATGCACATACACACATATACACCAATTTTAGGAAGGGCATCACTATGCTCAGGCATAGAATTCCAGGTAGCCTTTTCTGTTATCTTAAGGTGCCAAACAAATGTAGAAACCATGTCATATCCTGCAAGTGCAAGGCACACTTCTCATTTCAGGAATAGATGTATCATGTATCTTGTGACCCCAAAACCAAACAAACAAGATATTGTTGAGGAAATGATCCTTAGTGGTTAAATAATCTTTAGTGTAACATACTCCATGTGAATAGACATGTGTTGCTTATGTAATATATAGCCATCTCCCTTCTGGGTGCTTCTCTTCCAGACCAAATTTCCCATCTCGTTCTGTGTATTCTTCACATTCTTTCCTCTCCTCGTTCACAAAATAACTCTTCTGGCCCGAGCGAGTCATACCAGGTGTTACGGCAGGGGGAGGGGGAGGGAGGGACGCGGGTGTTACCGCAGGGAGTCAGGGCCTCCAAGCTTGTGCAACACCTGAGATGGACTTGGAAGGCTTCCCAGAATCTTGCGCACCAGCACAGGAAGGGCAATATTATTTATCCCCAATTGTATCTCAATAAGATAATTTTCATTTGATATTCTCCAAGGACACGAGTATCTCTTGAAATCACTGTTACGTACAAATCCTGTTTATTTGATATATTTCTAAGACAAGTATAAACCTGAATTGGTCTCGCACTCATCCTGCTTGCCCCGACCCCAAGGTACTTGCTTGCCCAAGGGCTTTCTCCTCAGATGACAGGCAGACGATCGCACTGGTTCACAGCCGATATCTGGCTTGTTAGAAGCAATATATACACCAATTTTATTTGCAATATATACACCACCACCCCTCCCCTCCAAATCTTCCCCATCACCCATCTCTGTCAAATCTTCCCCCTTGCCCCTCCCCCCCAAATCTTCCCAAACACCCATCCCTTTCAAATCTCCCCCGCTGCCCCTTCCCTCCTAAACTCCCCCCACACCCCTCCCCTCCGAGACTCTCCCTCACTCCTCCCCTCCTAGACTCCCCTCTCACCCCTCCTCCTCAAAGCGTCCTCCCCGCTTCTTCCCCCTTCCAACTTTCACCTTCATCTTCCTCAACCTTCTGCCTCACTCTTCCCCCTCCTCAAATAACACCTCACTGCGCCTCACCCAAACACCATCAAACCTTTTGTCCGCCCAATTCTTCCCTTTCTCCAAGCTATTCTGTAATCTCTGACACACCTGCAACAGCTCTCCCTACCTCTTCCTCCTCTTCCACATCCTGCCCTACCGCTCCCCCCCCCCCCTGTTCTGTATCCGATGCTCCCCCTTCCTCTTCCTTAACAGTATGGACCTCAAACATCCGGGGCCTTCGCTCAAACTTAACTGATCTCTCCATACAGGTTGCTTCTGACAAACCAGACGTGATCTGCTTAATAATAATAATAATAATTCATTTATTTTGTATAGCGCTTTTCCAGAAGCCCAAAGGCGCTTTGACAGAGTGGAAAACATAATGCATAACAATACATGAAAACAACAATTGCAAAAAGACAAGAATCAAGAAAACAAACAGCAGCGATATACGGCATATATATAAGACAAGAATCAAAAAGACAAGACAAGAATCAATAGGGAAATATTTAAAGCAAAAGGAGGGAGAAGGAGAAGAGATAGTCAGGGGTTAAATGCTGTGGGTTGAATGTTGAATGCAGCGTTGAACAGGTGGGTCTTTAGTGATGTTTTGAATGTGGTGAGTGAGGAGGAGTCTCTGATGGTGTGAGGTAGTGAGTTCCAGAGGGTGGGAGCAGCGATGGAGAAGGCCCTGTCCCCCCAGGATCTGAATTTGGTCCGGATGGAGGGGGTCAGGAGGTTGGTACCAGCAGAGCGGAGGTTGCGGGTGGGAGTGTGTCTGGAGAGGAGGTCAGCCAGGTAGGATGGGGCCAGGTTATGGAGGGCTTTGTATGTCAAGAGGAGGATTTTGTACTGGATTCTCTGGGGGATGGGGAGCCAGTGAAGCTTGTAAAGGACGGGGGTGATGTGGTCACGGGTCCGGGAATGAGTGAGTAGACGGGCAGCGGAGTTCTGAATGTATTGGAGTTTATTGGTGATTTTTGAGGGTGAACCATAGAGGAGGCTATTGCAGTAGTCCAGACGGGAGGTGATGAAGGCGTGGATGAGGGTTTCTGCAGCCGTGGAGGAGAGGGATGAGCGGAGACGGGCAATGTTTTTCAGGTGAAAGAAGGCTGACTTTGTGATCTGTTTAGTGTATTTGTCGAAGGAAAGGGTTTGGTCAAAGATGACGCCAAGATTCCGGATGTGAGGGGAGGTGGATACTGGGATACCGTCGATGTTGAGGGCAAAGTTATGGGTGGATTTTGTGAGCGTTTTTGGGCCAATGATGATTATTTCAGATTTATCACAGTTAAGCTTGAGGAAGTTGATTTGAAGCCAGGATTTTATTTCAGTGATGCAGTTTGTCAGGATAGAGTGGGTGTCGGTGGAGACGGACTTGGTGGAGATGAAAAGCTGGATGTCATCGGCGAAGCAGTGGAATTGGAGACCATGACGGCGGATTAAGTGACCGAGCGGGGACAGGTAAAGGATGAAGAGGAGGGGGCCAAGAACTGAACCTTGGGGGACACCTTGGGGGAGGGGAGCAGTGGGGGATTTGCAGTTATTGATGGAGATGAACTGGCATCTGTCAGAGAGGTATGATTTAATCCAAGAGAGGGCAGTGCCGGTGACGTTAAAGGTGGATTCAAGTCGGGTGAGGAGGATAGTGTGATCGATGGTGTCAAAGGCAGCGCTGAGGTCGAGGAGGACGAGAATGTTGAGGTTGCCAGCGTCAGAGGAGAGGAGAAGGTCGTTGGTGATTTTGAGGAGAGCAGTTTCAGTACTGTGGTTGGAGCGGAATCCGGATTGGAATGTTTCATCCAAGTTATTGGCAGAGAGATGATGTTTGAGTTGAGTGGCTACAGCGCGTTCCAAAACTTTTGACAGAAAGGGTAGGTTGGAGATGGGTCTGAAGTTGTTTAGGGTGTCAGGGTTTAGACCAGGTTTTTTTAGAATGGGGGTAACAGCAGCAATTTTGAGGGAAGGTGGGACGATGCCTGTAGACAGGGAGGAGTTTATTGTTGCAATGATAAGTGGAGAGAGAGCAGGGAGGGAGGCTTTGACAAAGCTGGAGGGGATGGGGTCAAGAGTGCAGGTGGCAGTTTTCATTCCTATGAGGAGTTCAGAGAGGTCAGTAGGAGAGATTGGGGAGAACCGAGACAGGGGATGGCAGGACAAGGGGGGGCAGGTGGTTGGAGGGGGAGCGGGTGCGGCGGTGGTCAAGCTGTTGTAGATGTTGTCAATTTTGCGTTGGAAGAAAGAGAGGAAGGAGATGCAGTTGTCTACTGTGAATGACTGGGTGGTGGTGTTCAGGGGGCGGAGGAGTTTGTTTATTGTCGAGAAGAGTGCTTTTGGGTTTCCGGAGCCAGAGTGGATAATTTGAGAGTAGTAGGCAGAGCGGGCGCGGGAGAGGGCATCTTTGTAGTGTTGTATGTGGTCCTTGTAGGCTTGGGAGTGAACTGTGAGACCCGTTTTATTGCGGAGTCTTTCAAGTTGGCGAGCACGAGTTTTCATCAGGTGGAGTTCAGGGGTAAACCAGGGAGCAGAATGGGTGAAAGAAACTGTTTTGGTTTTTACAGGCGCAAGCTGGTCAAGGCAGGAGGAGAGAGTGTGGTTGTAGTAGTCAGTGAGGTCGGAAGGGGTGTGGAGGTCAATGAAGGGAGAAGTGGACATTTTTTCAGAGAGGGTGGATGAGAATGAGGTAGGTGAAAGAGCGTTTAGCTTACGGAAGTTGATTGTGCGATAATGCCTTGGTGTTGGGGCGGGGATGTTGATGGTCAGAGTGATGGCTAAGTGGTCAGAGAGGGTGAGGTCGGAGCCATAGAGATGGTGCAAATTTAATCCAGTGGAGCAGACAAGGTCCAAAATGTGACCACGGATATGGGTAGGAAAGTCGACATGTTGAGTGAGGTTAAAGCAGGTGAGTAAATCAGTGAAGTCAGTGGTTATTGTGGAGTCAGTGGAGTCCATGTGGATATTGAAATCACCAAGGAGGAGGATTGAGGGGGAGAGGGAACATAGCTGGGTCAGAAAGTAGGAGAAGTCAGACAGGAATGATGGGTGTGGTTTGGGAGGGCGGTAGACGACAGCCATGACTGACTGCGTGTGACCAGAGAGTTTTAAAGCCAGGTGTTCAAATGATGGAGCAGATGAGATGGAGATGAGGTTGGTCTTGATGTCTTGACGGTGGATAACGGCAATTCCACCACCTCGGCCCTCCGAGCGTGGTTTATTGACGTAGGAATATCCATTGGGTGTGGTGAGGTTGAGTGTGTAGTAGTCCAGAGGTTGTTGCCAGGTTTCGGTGAGACAGAGAAAGTCCAGTTTGTTATCCAGGATGTATTCGTTCAGGATGAGGCATTTATTGTTGAGGGACCGGGTGTTGAACAGGGTGAGCTTGATGTTGTTTTGAACAGCAGGGATGAATTCAGGTGATTTAGCCAGGGTTCGTAGGCAAGAGGTGCGATCGTGTGGGTTGCTGTGACCAGGTGCGCTGGGACGAAGAGTGAGAGTGCGCTGAGCCGACCAGAGGACGGGGATGGAGTGACCTGATTGCAAATAAACAAACTTGCGACCGGAGCCACGGTGAATGTACCTGGGTCGTCGGAGGAGTCCATTTGATTTGATGGCAGAGATGCATGATGGGGTGGAGCGGGTATTGAGCAGAAGAAGCCTTGCGGCGGAGTACTTCAGAGCCATGCCAGGCAGGAGCGAAGGGACGAGTACGAGGCCAAGGTCGAGGAGGCAAAGCGGCAAACGCAGCGGCAAACGCAGCGGCAAACGCAGCGGCAAACGACTGCAGCCGCTAATCAAGACCACAGCGGCAAACAAGGCCACAAGGCCACCGGCAAACAAGGCCACGGCCACAGAGGCCACCACAAGGCCACTTAACAGAAACCTTCCTCCTTCATGATGTCTCTGATTCCTTGGTATCTCTCCCAGGTTACTCCCTCCTCCGGTATGATAGACCTGACCCTCGTCCTGGAGGTGGGGTTGCTATCTTTATAAAAAACTCTCTTCCTCACTCGCCCTGCACTGCCCTCTCTCCACCTCACCCCCAGGAATACCTTTGGCTACGGCTTCCACTTCGCTCCCACCTTTTGTCATATGCGTGTTGTACCGTCCACCAAACAGTGATGACTCCATCTACATCTCGCTGTCTGATAATATGGACCAACTTCTATCTACCCATCCCAACTCTCTCTTCCTCATATGTGGTGATTTCAACTGTCACCATGCCAGTTGGCTGGGGGTGGGTACCTCTCTCACCAGCCATGGCTTTTCAGCAAAGGACTTCTGTGACTCACTGGGACTGACACAATCTGTCAATTTCCCAACCCGGATCTCAGTCAACGGAGTATCTTCTCTTCTGGACTTGGTTATGACTAACTTCCCTGAAAATGTCTGCTGCTCTTCTTCTGCTCCAATCGGCTCTTCTGATCATGTGCTTGTTAAAGTGGACATCTCTCTGACCATTTTCAGAGAGCCTCCTCAGCGTCGACGAGTCTGGCATTTCACTCAGGCCAACTGGCACGGACTTCAAGCAGCCATCAATCATCTGGACTGGTCTCCCATCTCTACTGCCTCTGACATCAACTCATCCTGGGAATTCTTCCAAAGTAAATTGCTCTCTCTCATGCACAGATTTATCCCTTCTCGTCTTCAGTTGTCATACCCTTCCTCCCATCCATGGTACACGGAATCTTGTGGTGAGGCTATTGCCCAGAAACAACTTGCTTTCGTCTCCTGGAAAGCAAATCCAACGGAAGGAAATCTCATTTCCTTTCACAAAGCCCGAAACAAGTGTGTGTCCACCCTCAGGAGAGCCAGGAAACAATATCTCTCCGTCCTCACGACCGAACTCTCTTATCTGTCTCCCTCTTCCAAATCCTGGTGGCGTCTGGTGAAATCTGTTTCTGGTGTTTGTTCCCCCTCCATCCCCTCCCTCACCTTAAATGGCCACACAGCTGACTCCGCACGTGAAAAAGCTGAATGCCTCAACTCTGTGTTTGCCTCTAAAACTTGTGTCCCAAACCCATCCCTCTCTGTACCCACCGTACCCAGTCATACCCAGCTGCTCCTGGACTCTGTGTCCTTTCCTCCTGACAAGGTGGAAAAAGTTTCTGTCAACCCTCGACTCTGATTCTGCAACTGGACCTGACGGCATCAGCCCACGGGTCCTAAAATCATGTTCTTCCGCTCTTTCACTCCCCCTCTCTGTTCTCTTTACCCTCTCTTTTGCTCAAGGTCATCTTCCATCTGCTTGGAAATCTGCCAACATCACCGCTTTGCACAAAAAAGGTGCAAAAACAGATCCCAGCAACTACAGACCAATCAGCCTTCTCCCAATTATCAGCAAAGCCATGGAATCCATCATTGCTTCAGATATGAAATCTTTCCTCTTCTCCAATGGCTTGATCTCTGATCATCAATTTGGTTTCAGACCTGGACACTCCACTCTGGACATGCTGCTTCTGCTTTCTCAACAATGGATGGAGGTCCTCAATGCCAAACAGGAAATTAGAGCAGTCTCCCTTGACATATCACATGCCTTCGATACGGTCTGGCACCACGCTCTGCTCACCAAACTCTCCTCTTTTGGTATCCATGGAAATCTCCACGCATGGCTGGCGGACTTCCTCTCTAGTCGGAGTCAACGTGTGGCCCTGAATGGATTTCTCTCATCTCCTCTTCCTGTTCAGGCTGGAGTTCCCCAAGGCAGTGTTCTGGGCCCTGTGCTTTTTCTGGTCTTCATCAATGATCTCTCTGACTCTCTTGAAAATCCTCTCTATCTCTTTGCTGACGACTCTACTCTCTGTCGCTCCATTCTTCATCCCTCAGATCGGCAGTCTGCAGCCTCCTCACTCTCTACAGACCTTGACAAAATCACAGACTGGGCAAACAAGTGGAACATGTCTTTCAATCCTGACAAATCTCACACTCTTATGATGTTTCTCCGAAAAGACCGACTGGACAACCCTCCCATCCACTTTCTGAATAATCCTCTCCAAGAAGTTCTGTCACTCAAGCTTTTGGGTCTCACTATCTGCCATGAACTTTCCTGGAAAAACCACATTTCAAATCTGGCCTCCAAAGCCAGTCGCCGAATGGGCATCCTCCGTCGTGTGAAGTCCTTCCTTGGCACATCTGAGCTCCTCACCACATACAAGGCTTTCATCCGCAGCTCAATGGAATACTGCTCTCCCCTCTGGGCTGGTGCTCCTGCCTCACACCTAGCTCGCCTTCACGCTGTTGAAACCAAAGCATTCAGAATCATTGGAATCTCCCGCGATGAAGCTAACTCCAAGGGCCTCTCACTCACTCACCACAGGCAGGTTGGTGGTCTTTCCGTCTTCTACCGACTCCTCTCTGGCCTTGCCCCACCAGCTCTCTCTGGGCTCTGTCCCACAAATATTCCTACAGGTCGCACAAGATCTGCCTGCAACCCTCTTTTGGTTAAACTGCCAAAATCAAGACTCTCTGCTCACCTTCCCTCCTTCATTCCTCTTTTCTCCCGCCTCTGGAACAAACTCCCTCACTCTCTTCAATCCCACTCCACCCTCCAAGTCTTTAAAAGAGCTGTTCACCACCATCTCTTATCTTCCCCCATCCAAAACCTTGATCTTTTCTACCCCCGCTAATTTCACCCCAATACCACTTTTTGAAATACCAACTTTTGTCCTGGAAGTCATTGGTGTCCTTGTGCTTTATACTTCTCCCTCCCCCCCCCCCCCTTTCCCACGCCTCCTCCCCCTGGGCCCTCTCCCGTCCACACATCTCCCTGCTCTCGGATGTTGTGTGTGTGTGCTTCCCCTTTTCTCCCCATCTTGTCTTCCGCTCCCTCTTTTTGTGTATTTTGTTTGTCTGGTCGATTTGTTTGTGAAGTTAATGTTAGCTCTTTCACGAGCCTCGATTCAGTATACAAAAAAAATAAAAAAATAAAAAAATACTTTCTCCTCAGATGACAGGCAGATGATCGCACTGGTTCACAGCCGATATCTGGCTTGTTAGAAGCAATACTTTCTCCTGAGATGACAGGCAGACGATCACCCTGGTTCACAGCCGATATCTGGCTTGTTAGAAGCAATACTTTCTCCTCAGATGACAGGCAGACGATCGTCCGAGTTCACAGCTGATCGCCCGGGTTCACAGCGGATCAACCGGGTTCACAGCGGATCGTCCGGGTTCACAACCGATCGTCTGGGTTCACAACAGATCTCCCAGGTTCACAGCGGATCGGCCAGGTTCACAACGGATTGGCCGGGTTCACAGCGGATCGCCCGGGTTCACAGCGGATCATCCGGGTTCACAGCGGATCGGCCGGGTTCACAACCGATCGTCTGGGTTCACAACAGATCGGCCGGGTTCACAGCGGATCGGCCGGGTTCACAACCGATCGTCTGGGTTCACAACGGATCGGCCGGGTTCACAGCGGATCGGCCGGGTTCACAACGGATTGTCCGGGTTCACAGCGGATCGGCCGGGTTCACAGCGGATCGTCCGGGTTCACAGCCGATCGTCCGAGTTCACAGCAGATGGTCCGGGTTCACAACGGATCGGCCGGATTCACAGCGAAATCGTCGGGTTTACAACGGATCGTCCGGGTTCGCAGCCGATCGTCCGGGTTCGCAGCCGATCGTCCGAGTTCACAGCCGATGGTCCGGGTTCACAGCGGATCTACCGGGTTCACAGCGGATCTTCCGGGTTCACAACGGATCGTCCGGGTTCAAAGCCGATCGTCTGGGTTCACAGCGGATCACGGGTTCATAGCCGATCGTCCGGGTTCACAGCCGATCGTCCGGGTTCACAGCCGATCGTCCGGGTTCACAGCCGATCGTCCGGGTTCACAGCGGATCGGCCGGGTTCACAGCAGATCGACCGGGTTCAAAGCCGATCGTCCAGGTTCACAGACGATCGTCCGAGTTCACAGCAGATGGGTCCGAGTTCACAGCAGATGGGTCGGGTTCACATCGGATCGTCCGGGTTCATAGCAGATCGACCGGGTTCAAAGCCGATCGTCCAGGTTCACAGACGATCGTCCGAGTTCACAGCAGATGGGTCCGAGTTCACAGCAGATGGGTCGGGTTCACATCGGATCGTCCGGGTTCATAGCCGATCGTCCGGGTTCCCAGCCGATCGTCGGGGTTCACAGCGGATCGGCCGGGTTCACAGCGGATCGACCGGGTTCACAGCCGATCATCCGGGTTCACAGCCGATCGGCCGGGTTCACAGCGGATAGTCCGGGTTCACAGCGGATCGGCCGGGTTCACAGCGGATCATCCGGGTTCACAGCTGATCGTCCGGGTTCACAGCCGATCGTCCGGGTTCACAGCCGATCGTCCGGGTTCACAGTGGATCGGCCGGGTTCACAGCGGATCGGCCGGGTTCACAGCGGATCATCCGTGTTCACAGCCGATCGTCCGGGTTCACAGCCGATCGTCCGGGTTCACAGCCGATCGTCCGGGTTCACAGCCGATCGTCCGGGTTCACAGCCGATCGTCCGGGTTCACAGCCGATCGTCCGGGTTCACAGCCGATCGGCCGGGTTCACAGCGGATCGGCCGGGTTCACAGCAGATCGACCGGGTTCAAAGCCGATCGTCCAGGTTCACAGCCGATCATCCAGGTTCACAGCGGATCGCCCGGGTTCACAGCCGATCGTCCAGGTTCACAGCCGATCATCCAGGTTCACAGCCGATCGGCCGGGTTCACAGCGGTTCGTCCGCGTTCACAGCCGATCGTCTGGGTTCACAGACACGCAGATTTTCTGGGATCACGACACGACATCCCCAGAGTAGGCAACCATTTTCCATGCTGAGTTCGTTTTTACGTGCTTTAAAAGCCGCAAAAGCTGGGTCACCCTCCAGTAGCAAATGCCATCCAAGCTGTACAGCCTGGACAGTTCTGGACAGAATGGGGTCTCGTCGAGTATGAGTGCGGATCTGGCCGGAATCGACAGCACAATCATCCAGATGATCCATCAGTGCGATAATGGATCCTGGTGTAGGCGAATCATCAACGGATTCTGGAAGGGGTAACCGACTCATGGCATCTGCATTTGTGATAGACGAACTGGGCTTATAACGTATGGTGTAGTCATAAGCAGCAAGAAACAGGGACCAGCGGATGATCCTGTGCAGTAGTGTGTCCGATGTCACCTTAGTTGGACCAAACAGACTGATCAGCAGCTTGTGATCAGTGCGAATCGTGAAATGATTTCCAAGAACGTGCTGGCGAAATTTGCTGATGCCGAAAACGATTCCCAATCCTTCCTTGTCAAGTTGGGAATAGTTCTTCTCTGCCGGGGACAACGTTCTGGATGCAAATGCAACAGGTCTTTCCGTACCATCAGGCATCACGTGTGATAATACACTCCCCACTCCATACCGACAGGCATCGCATGTCAGCACAAGATCCTTCTCTGGATCAAAATGAACGAGAACATTGGACGATTTGAGCAGATCCTTGGAGGTCTGGAATGCTGATTGTTCAGTGGACCCCCAGCTCCAGGAGACTCCTTTCCTCAAAAGCCGATAAAGGGGGCCCAAAACGTCGGTCACATTCGGGATGTAACGACCATAGAACTGATGCAAACCGAGGTATGACTTCAATTCGGTTACGTCTCGTGGAGCAGGAGCATCCTTGATAGCTCGGACTCTATCAACTGTCGGGTGTAGACCCTCGGCATCAATCGTATGACCCAGGTACTTGACTGATGGCACCATTAACGTGCACTTGTCTCGACGCAAACGTAGGCCGGAGTCCGAAATCTTCTTCAGAACTCTATCCAGGTTTTGTAGATTTTCCGCGTCCGTCCGACCAGTAACCAGAATATCATCCTGGTAACAAACAATGTTGCGTTCGGCGGCAAACAAACTGTCCATGACACGCTGATAAATTCCAGGTGCACATTTCACTCCAAAACGGAGTCGGTGGCACCTGTACAACCCACAATGTGTGTTCATGGTAAGATACTGTTTCGAATTCTCGTCCAAGCGGAGCTGTAGATAGGCGGATTTGAGATCGAGTTTCGTAAAAGTCTTGCCTCCCGTGAGATGAGCATAGAGGGCTTCAATCCTCGGGATCGGATATTTATCCAATGAAGAACACTTGTTCACAGTCATTTTATAATCTCCACATATGCGGATGCACTGGTCCGATTTTATGACCGGAACGATGGGCGCCGCCCATTCGGCATACTGGATTTGCTCGATGATGCCCAGATTTTCAAGATGATCCAGTTCCTTGCCCATCCGCTCCCGCAGGGCGAAAGGGCCTGGGCAATTTCTGCAAAATATAGGATAGGCATCCTGGTCAACACTGAGCTTAGCCGTATGTCCTTTCAAGTTTCCAAGCTCATCCTTGAAGACATCCAGGTACGTATCCAGCACATTTTTGAGTGTGTATGCTGCGGTAGGAGAAACGTTGGCTGCCCGTAGTTGATGAATGCTTTTCCACTTCAGTTGAATTATGCTCAACCAGTTCCTGCCGAGTGAGGAAGGGCCCTTTCCAGGAATGACGATCAGGGGTAGGTGAAACTCGCGGTTTTCGGAGCCCACCATGACGTCACATGTACCGCAGGGAACAATCTTCTCACCTGTATAGGTGGTAGTAGGTTTCAGGTAGTAGGTTTCAGATGGAGTCAGTCAGCATCACTCCACAGGTTTGTGAAAACAGCATGGCTGATGAGCGAGACGGCCGCACCAGTGTCGATCCTCCATTTGCAATGGTCGATTGTTGACGACAACAGTGGCAAGAAGAGGGTCCCGCTTATGGTGAGAATCAATATGAAACATGTCACACGATTCGGAGTTGTCGGAAACAGAGCTCACCTGGTCAAGCTCAGGTTCCTCCGAACCGATAAACTGATGAATTTCTTGTCAGCAGCTTTCCCTTTTCCCGATTTGCGAGTGATGCAAGCTGGAGCAATATGGCCAGTTTTCGTACAGAAATGGCAGGTTGCATCTCTGAACCGACACGTCTCCGGAAGGTGCTTTCCGTTGCACCGAAAACATTTTCTTGTGGGTTTGAGACTGCACTGGCTTCTGACGAGGAGCCTTGTTCCAACGTTTTGGCTGATCATGATCCAACCGATTCCCAGCAGGGCTGGTACCAGACGAGCGAGTGGCACCGATGCTTGTAGCGTTGCGTTCAGCACTTTCCATGGAAATGGCGGTGTCTCTGGCATTTTGGAACGTCAGTCTTCTCTCAGCAAGCAGGCATCTATGAGTGCGGTCATCGGACATGCCAACCACCAGCAAATCATGGAGCATGTCATCAATCATGTCCCCAAACTCACACAGATGTGACAGTTTTTTTGAGGTGTGCAATGAAGTCTGCGATCGACTGACCTTGATGCTGTCTGCACATGTAAAAATTAAACCGACACAGGATGACTGAAGGAGATGGATTACAATGTTCCTTCAAAGCGGCCTTGAGCTCTGCATACGTGAGCTCCTGGATTGTCCGAGGCCGAATCAGGTTTTTAACGAGTGTGAACGTCCCACCCCCACAAACGGACAGGAAGACGGCCTTCATCCGGGCTTAGGTCGCGATGCCGTTCGCCTTGAAGTAGAAAGACAACCGCTCAGAATACGTGTCAAATTCTCCCTCATGAGGGTCGAATTCATCGATATGGCCAAAAGAAGTCATGGTCTAGATGTTTATCCTCGTCGCCACGTCAGGTAACTCGACAGACTACGATCGATTGGAGCACACGTTTATTGACTCTCCCGATACAGGCCCGAATTAAAGCAGCGCCATCAGAGCTGGGCCGTATCTTCTGGAAAAACGTAAATAAACCCGCGGTCACGGTGTCGGGATACAACGGTGAATATTTGCAGCTTCATACATGACAGTTACACAGAACTAATTTTGTTGACAACTGTAACGACAACCCAATAGGTGTTTTACATGTTTCGAATGGCCTTGACCTTGTCTAAGTTTGACTAACTTTTACAAACACGGACTTGTGTACAAATAAGCTGCATTCAAATAAGCTGCGGAGTGCGTAAGGTTCAATTTAATATTTTAAATACATTTTAACCCAGGTGCTCCTGGACTCTGTGTCCTTCTCTCCTCCAAGGTGGAGAAGTTTTTGTCAAACCTCGACTTTGATTCTGCAAATGGACCAGACGGCATCAGCCCACGGGTCCTAAAATCCTGCTCTGCTGCTCTATCTCACCCTCTCTCTGTTCTCTTCACCCTCTCTTTTGCTCAAGGTCATCTGCCATCTGCTTGGAAATCAGCCAACATTACAGCTTTACACAAAAACGTGCAAAAACAGATCCTTGCAACGACAGACCAAATCGGCCTGCTCCCAATAATCAGCGAGGTCATGGAATCCATCATTGCTTCTGACATCAAATCCTTCTTCTCCTCCAATGGCTTGATCCTGGATCATAAATTTGGATTCAGACCAGGTCATTCTATTCTGGATATGCTGCTTCAGCTGTCTCGACAATGGATGGAGGTCCTCAATGTCAAACAAGAAATCAGAGCTGTCTCTCTTGACATATCATGTGCCTTCGATACAGTCTGGCACCCTGCTCTGCTCACCAAACTCTCCCCCTATGGTATCCATGGAAATCTCCACGCTTGGCTTGCGGACTTCCTCTCTGGTCGTAGTGAACGTTTGTCCCTGAATGGATTTCTCTCATCTCCCCTTCCTGTTCAGGCTGGAGTTCCCCAAGGCAGTGTTCGGGGCACCCTAAAGTATATCGTACTTGCGAGATAATGATTGCCACCAAAAATGTCTGAAAGAGGCCGGAAATACTTGCAAATGTACCTGAGAGAAATGGCTGTCTGTGCCTGTGCACAATGAAATACTTGGAAATGTACCTGAGAGAAATGGCTGTCTGTGCCTCTGCACAATGAAATACTTGGAAATGTACCTGAGAGAAATGGCTGTCTGTGCCTCTGCACAATGAAATACTTGGAAATGTACCTGAGAGAAAGTGTTGTCTGTGCCTCTGCACAATGAAAGACTTGGAAATGTACCTGAGAGAAAGTGTTGTCTGTGCCTCTGCACAATGAAAGACTTGGAAATGTACCTGAGAGAAAGGGCTGTCTGTGCCTCTGCACAATGAAAGACTTGGAAATGTACCTGAGAGAAAGGGCTGTCTGTGCCTCTGCACAATGAAAGACTTGGATAACTTAGCTCGCCGAACAGGCAACTACTCAGAGTGAAAACTCCCGACCATGTGGGCAAGGCCCGAGTGGACGGGCCTGTGCTTCACAAACCTCTGATGGATCATGACCAGTGAATGTACTTTGCATCTTGTGAGAGTGCCTTCTGTGAACATGGCAGGTTTGGTTATTTATTTAATGGACGTCTGCAATTGGAAAAGATACCGTGCGTCATTACCAAGTAACGGTAACCAACCATTCGACAAAGGACATCTGCGTGACGTGAAAATACACCAAACTTGTGTCAGCTATATTTACGTGGGAGCTGGATGTACCAGGTAGAATTATCTGAGGAAGATACCATTTGTGTGCATCTGAACACGAATGAGGACATATATGGGCTTGTGAATGGAAAGAGTAAGTTTTAAGTTGACTTATAAAATGATATTTACTATTAATCATGTTGGGAGGGATGGGAGCTGTGAAGGCTGTTTATAAATGTTTGTTTGGTTCCGGGGCTGCAAGAGAAATTATACTATATTTTTGCATCTATTGCTAAAAGAAGTGTGCACGTCCGCTTGTGTCACCGCTTGCTTCTACAAACAGGAAATGGTAGGAACTCGACACATTGCATCCTCAGATATTTCTCGTATTTGTGTGAGTCCGATTTGCATTCAGGAACAGAACAGTGCAGTTAACCATATTGAAATTGCCACTCTTCCATTTAAATGCTGAAAATTATGTCAAACGATTATTTGAATTACTGATTTCACGATAGCAATGCCAGGTTAAAAGTGCCCGGCGAGCAGATTAAGTCACTAAAAACAACCACACACACACACACAAAATGCCGTCGGTTTTGCGAGCGGCTTGCCTCTCCAGCTGTGTCGTCAGTTCCCCCATGCACAACTGCTGAAGGATATCTGTGGTGTTGAGGACAGATGAGAGAATTGTTGAAAGAGGATGTATGATTCATGGAGCGTGCCTCCGAGAGGAAACGCAGAGGGAAAATCGGTTTACAGCATATGAATTGTGGCATATGAATAGGCCTCAGCCTGCGGCCTATGAGCGACGTTGTGAGGCGGACCGAGTTATCGGCACGACCGCCGGGACATCAGGTGGTTTTGGAGTGTATGCCATTGCGGTGAACATCGAGGACCGTTATCAAGAGAGAAACATCAAGAAAAAGATGAATGTGGTCCGTTGCAATTTGAATTGGCGCTGCGAGGCGGGCAGAACGGCAGGCACGTCCACCGGGAATTTACGGGATGCTGGAGCCTCTTCCCTGAAGGCAGACACCGGCAGGACAAACGAGGTATGCTGCAGTGTCGATTGTGTATGAAACGGACTCTTGCGTGGAATACCTGGCTGACCCCGGAGGGAAGGCGTCTTTGATGGAGAGGGGGAGGGTGTCGGCATTGAGAAGGGGAGGGGTTGTGAGTGGAGACGGAAAAGTGAATGCACGTGAAGCACTGCTAACATCGGGTCTGATAGATTTAGTTGGGGCGTTGTGAACAGACGTGGCTCCGGTGAACCACGGTAAACTCCGGATGCCAGAAGCGAAGGTTTGAAGGGGAAGGGAAGCGGATGCGAATGGAAAGTGAAAGTAAATGCACACGAAGTGCCGCCACCACTGAGTATGATTAATCAAGACGGCGCTTTGTGAATAGACGTGGCTCCAATGAATCACCAAAATCGAGTTATTGCGTCAGTGTCACATACGCCACATCTCTGCCAAATTTCGTCCGAATCCGTCCACAACTTTTTGAGAAATTTTGTTCACAAACGGACAGAAAGACAGACAGACAGGGTTGAAAACATAACCTCCATCCACCTTTGGTGGCGGAGGTAATAATCAAATTTTAGAAAACAATGGAGCTCTGGAATACCACATTGATATTACAGCACTCAGAAGGAAATATCGAAATACAAGATGTGAAGATATGGCGTGGAATCTTCCAGGGAGAATCTTCCCCAGCCTTTCCTCCTTTCTCTTTTGTCTCGTTCTGGACCCACAAAGTAACCTCATCAATGAACAATGACACAGACACACCCTAACAACCAATAGACGAACATCCAAAGAAATAGGAAAGGTGACACATGTACTATACATGGATGATTTAAAGCTCTTCTTGCTAAATGACAGAAAATTGACGGAACAACTAAAATGAGTAAAACGGTTTTCCGAGGACATTGAAATGGAATTTGGATGAGACAAGTGCACATTTGTAAAAGATAAACCAACAAAAACAGATAACATAAAAATTGACCTTGAAACAACAATACAGCAGTTAGAAAACGAAGCATCATACAAATACCTCGGCGTAGAAGAGGGCCGCCAAACGTCACAAACAAATTCGCAAAACAATCACCAAAGAATACCTATGTAGAACAAAGCTTAACCTGAAAACATACCTCTCCCCAAGAAACAAAATCAAAGCCATAAACCAGCTCGCAGTACCATCGTTCCAATACAGCTGTGAATAATAAACTGGGTCCCAATCAGAAATCAACAAGTTAGACATCAAAACAAGAAAACTCCTTACCTTGCACAAAATGTTTTACAAAAAGCAGTGCATCCCAAGAATGTACCTGCCGAGACGAGAGGGAGGGGCGGCCTGATGGAACTCAACCAGGTGCGCAGAGTGACGTGTGTAGGAATAGCTGAGTATGTGAAATGCTCAACAGACTATCAGATGCAGGTTATAAACAAACATGAACCCAATAAACCAGAAAAGTATCCCCAACTCACCTTGCAAAGAACCTCCAAAAACAGGTGTGAATAGATGATGCCACAAAAGAACTAGAACGGGCACTCGGTAGAGCGCATACCTTCGCCGCAGCTACTGTTCTGTACTTGGCATGGGAGTGTAGGGAACAGAACAGTGAACAGTTTGGTGCTGATTTCATGCAAATCGGATAAGAATTGACCGAGTTATGACAAAAAACGCACATTTTGCAAGGTCGTGACCCCCCTGACCTTTGACCCCCAACCGCTAACAAGGGTAATGTCTTCACTGGGTCATGTCGTATATCACAAGATCGGGCATTGAATTCTGAACATTTTGGCATTAGTTGCATGCCAATTGGATAAAAATTGACCGCGCTATGGTAAAAATACGATTTTGACCTTTTCGTGACCTTGACCTTGACCTTTGACCCGATTGCTCCCAAAATCTAATCAAATGTGTCCCGTATAATAACCAATCATCCCACCAAATTTCATGCAATTCAGTTGAATACTTTTTGAGTAATGCGAATAACATACACACACACACACACACACACACACAGACATACAAATAAATACACAGCGATCAAAACATAACCTTCCGCTTTTGCGAAGGTAAAAAGACAAAAGAAATATCAAGAAATATACACCAACAACTGGGAGAATGACAAAAGAGCAGGAAAATACAAAAAAAGAATTGGACAGAGTGGGGATAGATAAAGAAGGCTCATTGGAATGGCTACGAAGAGATCAGCTCAACTGGGACGGTGAACTAATCATAATAAATGACCAAGATCAAGGACACTACACCAATGGATTAAAAAAGAAAAAGGCACGAGTCACATGCTCTCGGGATGCAAAAAACTATTATCAGAACTGCTATACACACAACAACACAACAAAGTATGCAAAGAGATTCATTGGCATATCTGCAAAACTTTAAACATCCCAGCAGCAGAAATCTCATAGAAACACGAACCAAGGGCAATCATTGAAAATGAGGACGTCATGCTTACGTACGACCTGATGATTCTATCAAGCGTGAACAATGAACATAGAAACAAAGCATTGTGTCCGGACATTGTACTCAGGAACAACAAGGAAAAGACAGCATTGATCATTGAGATATCAGTACCCAGCGATTTTGGCCTAAACATCGCAGAAATCAAGAAAATGACCAAATACCGGGACCTCAAAAATGAGCTCAAGAGATCTTGGAAGCTGAAGAGCATCGAAATTGTACCAGTGATAATTTGAGAAACAGGAATGATGAAGAAGAACGTCACTGAGATTTGAAAAACCATGCCCGGGAATATTACCACAAATGAACTACAAATGGAGGCAATCCGGGGTTTGGTGATGATCCTGAAAAGAGAACGTGGAATAAAAACTCTGAAAAAGTTGAACAGTTTGATCCATGAACTGTGATCCCTCAACGAAGAGGAGATGGATACTTTGGGTTCTGGGAGGACTCTGTTCCTCCTCCTGAAACCAGCAAATGGAGATAACAACCAACGACACACACACATACACACACACACACACACACACACACACACACACACACACACACACACACACACACACACACACACACACACACACACACACACACACACACACACACACACACACATATATATACACACACACATACATACATACATACATACACACATACATACACACACATATATATTGTTACGGATCCGGGGGACGGCACGCCCGTTAGCAAGGGGGGGTTAATCCCCTTGTCCTGTTAAGCTGGCGGTCCGCCGGTCCTGGAAGTATGACGTCACTTCCGGTCGGTAGTGAGTAGGGTGGTAAGCCCTATCCGTCCTACTACCTAATTACCACCACCGGCCGTAAGCGAGGAGATACTCCCACCCGGGCCGCAGCGTGAATGGATGCGCCGAGCGAAGCGAGCTGCGACTCGGGCTGTTAACAAGAGACTAAACCCGATTCCGAACGTTGGCCAAACCGTGCCACAGGTACTCAATTGGGAAATGGACTAAAGCGATCGGGGGAAGAAGAAACCAAAGTAAAGGAAGAACAGATATTTATTAATTATGTACACGAAACCCGAAGATTTAATGAAAGAAGGGAATATACAAGGAGAGGAAGAAGCAGATACACAGGGCAGCCTTAAAACAGTCTTATATTACCATACGCCCAGACAGAACAAACAGACTTACACGGATAGGGAATGGCAGGAAGGAATGGCTGGAAGGGGGAGTAGGTCCAAGCAGATGGCAGGGCAGGAAGGTCCGGGCAGATGCACAGCGTCGAGGTCCGCTCCAGTCCACGCTCCGGTCCACGCTCGGGGCTTGAGGCGAAACCCGGCGGCAGCTCCACGTATCGGTTTCACGCGGTCGGACAATGCGTATATACTGCGGTATTGTCGTCGTCAATGGACCCACTCTCCTGCCTTACAATTCAGCGTGTTCTCATCTGGTACCTTGTATTTCGGACCTTCGCACTCATCTCCTCAAGCAGTCCCTCGCAGCCGCTTTTATTGGGCGTTCTTGTATCCAGCCGCCGGCTCTTAGGACACGCCTACCGGTCGGCTCACCTCGGCCCTGGTTGGCCGGCGAGGGCTCGCTGGCTCCACCTCTTGAGGAGACATTGACAGGCCACGCCTCGTTCCTGGCGCTCGAACCCACTCCTCCCCTTTTTCCTCCAGATTACAACGTGCGTAATGGCGGCTTGGGGCCAGCAAAAAAAACCAAAACAAAGGGCAGCGAACGCTGCCATACCGCTACTGCACTTTGAAGAGAGGGAGATGAATGGGGATAATTGAAGGGGCCTATCTTATTTGATTAATACAACGCAGATTCAACTATTGGGAACAGATGCTTAACTAAAACACATAATAATGAGATAACTACAGAGAGGTCCTATGGTGTTCTACGTGTTGTACATGGACTAACTAGGGTGCGATCTTTAATACTAGCCAAATAATGGGGATATTTACAGGGGATTATTTATAAGGGAACATTTACCAAAATGTACAAAGTGAAGGTTCGAAAAACCATAACACAGCACCCGTCTCTCCTCCAGGGCAGTCCCGGCCCGAAAGAATTTTAACTTAATGTGACACTCAGGTGTAGTAACCCTCTACTATTAACCTTACCCTGAGTGCGACAGTTTTAAAACAATTAAGTATGTCCCCCTTCTGCGTTGCATCCTACCTAACAGATTCACGCCCACAGGATAACCAAATCACGGAATTATTTCCAAACTACACATAAAGCCGGTGGGGAGCATTATTTACAAGACACTAATTATGTACACTGCAAACCCAGGATCTCCTGTTTTTTGGAAGACAAAAAGATGTTTTGAAAGAGGAAGGAGCATGCACTGCACTGTACCGATACACCATACCCACACATGCCTGGGGATGCACAATTGATATTGCAGTGCACCCCCGAGCACAAGAGCATTACAATTCACCAAAAAGAGCACCAAAGCACTGATGACCTTTCTTGTTTCTCCCGCTCTGCTGGCCCGATGTTTCTTGATGTTACTCTTGATGTTGACTCTTCTTTGCTTGCGGCCTATTTTAGGATAATAAACAATCAGGGCACAAAACGCGTCCGCTGTTTTTAATTATGGCCAGCAGGGGCCAACTAAAGGTGGTCCACCTGCATGGCTTAGTGCCACCTCTCCGAGGTCCACAAGCGAAGACTTCCTCTGGCCATCCTGGCCGGTCCCGGCAGAGGGGTCAGGCCCCAACACATGGGGTCCATCAGTGTGGTGCTTGGCTACAGAACCGTGGTCCATAAGGTGGGCGGCCACAAAAGGTGTGTTCCATAAAGTGGTGTACCGGTCCAGGCAGGCAGCAGTGGCAGTTCGGGCACACAACTGCGGCTACCTGCGCACTCTCCCCGGACCCAAAAGAACAAGCCGTGAGTTGGGAAGGAAGGACACAGCAAGCATCGGGGCAAGGTCGCAAGGGTACACATTAATACAAGGTAATGCAAGGTGAGGTGTGCATGGGAGCGAGCGGAGAAAGCTCGTCCCTACTATACGTCACCCCCCCCCCCCCCCCCTGTCACCTACCCTACCCTTGCCCTTACCCCATATTTACAAAATTCTACACATTTACAAATTCATCACTGCTGTCTCATCTTCCCCATATCTACCCTAATCCAAATTGGTTACCAATCCCTCTAATCCAAATTTGCCCCCAATTCCAATTCCTCATCAATCCCTCCGAAGGAGGAACAGATGGAATTACAGCACAATGTCACACTTATGTCATGATGCATCTTCCAATCCAACCAATCATTTACGAACACAACATCATGGCGTGGAGTCTATCTCACCTTGGTGAGTGGCTGCATATGGTGCGAAGTGATTTCCTTCTACCTATCTTCTAAATGACATTACCATTCTTTACACTACCCGGGGTCTTTCCCTGCCAAACCATTGGCCACTTTACTCTATGCGGTTCTAAAAACCAATTCCCACTGACCATCTGTGGTGCTCACCAATTTGGGGTCTCACTCCCCCGATTCAACTCCCGGTGTTCTCGCACAATTTCAGGGCTGGGTCATGTGGCGCTCCCAGCAGGCCTGTTCACCTACACACCTCCGCCACCGTAGTTGCCTCCCGAGCTTACCTGCTCCTTACCCTAACCTATCTTGGGGAAGGCCCTCTGGCTCTCTCCCCACTACCGCCCTCCCTGACGTCGGGCTACCCGGGTCTGTCCCTGGATCCTCGGGCCCCACTGAACACTACTGGCTCCCAGAGCCTACCTGCGGCCTCACCTGGCCGACAGACTAGCAGTGGCGGAGTGCCCATTCAACCATACACACTAACAGGCCACACGCCCAGCCAATTAACTCTACTAATGCACCCATCCAAACACCATTCTACACACGCACCACAGACGTCAATATCCACCATAATTTACCTATACCCTCTACCTACTCTTAAACTACCCTCCCCAGGTACTCATGAAGGGGGTCCACATTTCCCCCATTCACACCTTCGCACCATGCACTCCCACTCCACATTTTCCACACTCTCATTCCACACCATCCATTCTATACTCCATTCATTCCAGACCATTTATTCACCACAACCATTCTCACCTGTATTTGCACACCTGTGCCCACACACCTGGTGCCACCTGCACCCTCCTTTCCTCCCAGGACCATTCACTTCAATACAATGCCAATCACACACTTTCACAATTACTCAATCATACACTACATCATCTAATCTGACTACTCCATTCTGAAACTCGTGCTCCCCGTCTTCCCTTATACGAAGCACTCCCCCGTCGTTATCAACCAGCTAAGCTACCTACGTCCCCTACTACCTGTACAATGTCACTACTTAACTCTCATGTTACCTGTGGTCACTTTAAATCCCTATCATTTTATCCTAACCCTCCCGGGCTAGTTTGCACAGCCACCCCATAAACTAATGCTCATGTGCCCTGACGATGTGAGGGATGGTGGATTTACCATCCCTCTACACCATATACCTTTTGCCATCAATTTCCAATTTTGCCAATCAAATTTGCCCATCAAATTTGCCAATCCAATTTGCCAATCATATTCACTATCCCTACCAAATGTCCATTAAACTTGAGCCTCGGTGCGTCATCACATTTCCGAAGCTCAGCTTCGCAAAGCCGAGCAATGAATGCGGGTGGTTTGGTCTCCTGCAGGTTGGGTCCGTCCGGCATTCGGTTCAGGGGAGGAGGTTTACTCGGGCCAAGGTTCAAAGCAGGAACAAAGCTACCTCGTCATGTGCAAATGCGCTCCTCCCGCCCGACCTGCGGTTAACCTACCTTTCCAATTCTTTTGACTCATACGTGGCTTTGTCCCTCGCTAGCCCCTTATTAATTTCTCGGGCTTGGCCATTTATGCCCTCCAATTTGCTTCCGAGTCCCTTCAATTTGCTTCCGAGTCCCTCCAATTTGCTTCCTAATCCCCCCAATTTGCTTCCCAATTGCTCCCCCATTCTGTTTCCCATTCCCTCACGATCAGCCCTTATTTCTCCCATCTCTTTCCTTAATCCCCCCAATTTGGTTTTCCAATCATTTCCCATTTCCTCAATTTGGCTTCCCAATTCCCCAATTTGATTTCCCATCTCCCTACTATTTGTTGCCATATCTTCACCCGTCTTGACCATAAAGGCCCTCATTTGTATCATAAAGAGGTCCAGATTCACTAGTGCTGCAGGCCCGGCTGCCGCGGCCACGTGCGAGGCGCCGCCATCTTGTGCGCCTGCAACCCCCGCTGTTACACCTTCTCCAATCTCCTCCTCTATCTCCCCCATCTCCTCCCTGGGATCCTGGGTCGCCTCTACCTCCTCATTCTCCCCTACCGGCACCCGATCGCCTTGATCATCCATGGCACGATGATAATTTCGTGGTGTTAATAAAAATTTCGGCCGCTCCAAATTTTGGCCAATTTTTTTTTGAAGTAAAAAATTTGGTTCGGGTCCAATCCCACACTCCTGACACCAATTGTTACGGATCCGGGGGACGGCACTCAAGTTAGCAAGAGGGGGTTAATCCCCTTGTCCTGTTAAGCTGGCCGTCCGCTGGTCCTGGAAGTATGACGTCACTTCCGGTCGGTAGTGAGTAGGGTTGTAAGCCCAATCTGTCCTACTACCTAATTACCACCACCGGCCATAAGCGAGGAGATACCCCCACCCGGGCCGCAGCGTGAATGGATGCGCCGAGTGAAGCGAGCTGCGACTCGGGCCGTTAACAAGAGACTAAACCCGATTCCGAGCATTGGCCGAATCGTGCCACAGGTACTCAATTGGGAAACGGACTAAAGCAACCGGGGGAAAAAGAAACCAAAGTAAAGGAAGAACAGATATTTATTAATTATGTACATGAAACCCGAAGAGGAAATGAAAGAAGGGAATATACAAGGAGAGGAAGAAGCAGATACACAGGGCAGCCTTAAAACAGTCTTATATTACCATACGCCCAGACAGAACAAACAGACTTACACTGATAGGGAATGGCAGGAAGGAATGGCTGGAAGGGGGAGAAGGTCCAAGCAGATGGCAGGGCAGGAAGGTCCGGGCAGATGCAGAGCGTCGAGGTCCGCTCCAGTCCATGCTCCGGTCCACGCTCCGGGCTTGAGGTGAAACCCGGCGGCAGCTGCACATATCAGTTTCACGTGGACGGACAAGGCGTATATACTGCGGTATTGTCGTCGTCAACGGACCCACTCTCCTGCCTTACGATTCAGCGTGTTCTCATCTGGTACCTTGTATTTCGGACCTTCGCACTCATCTCCTCAAGCAGTCCCTCGCAGCCGCTTTTATTGGGCATTCTTGTATCCAGCCGCCAGCTCTTAGGACACGCCTACCGGTCGGCTCACCTTGGCCCTGGTTGGCCGGCGAGGGCTCGCTGGCTCCACCTCTTGAGGAGACATTGACAGGCCACGCCTCGTTCCTGGCACTCGAACCCACTCCTCCACTTTTTCCTCCAGATTACCACGTGCGTAATGGCGGCTTGGGGCCAGCAAACAAAACCAAAACAAAGGGCAGCGAAAGCTGCCATACCGCTACTGCACTTTGAAGAGAGGGAGATGATTGGGGATAATTGAAGGGGCCTATCTTATTTGATTAATACAACGCAGATTCAACTATTGGGAACAGATCCTTAACTAAAACACATAATAATGAGATAACTACAGAGAGGTCCTATGGTGTTCTACTTGTTGTACATGGACTAACTAGGTTGCGATCTTTAATACTAGCCAAATAATGGGGATATTTACAGGGGATTATTTATAAGGGAACATTTACCAAAATTTACAAAGTGAAGGTTCTAAAAACCGTAACAATATTGTTTCGGAAACGGAAGACGGCGCTACCCTTAGCAAGGGGGGGGGGGGTTAATCCCCCTTCTATTTGCACTGGCCGTCTCCGATCCTGAAGCTACCCCGCTCCCCTGAGGGGTGGGATTGGCCGAGGCGATTGGTCAAGGGATTCCCGTACACCCCGCCAATCCCTCCACAAAGCAGGTGGGTAACTCTGCTCGAAACCGTGGCCAAGATGGTATTTTGCTGAGCGATTTTAGCAGCCCGCGGTTCGAACCATTAGCAAAGACTAAACCCGATTCATAAAGCGTTGGCCAAAATCGTGCCACAGGAACTCAATGGGGAAATCTCTAAAACGATCGGATGAGGAAGAAGGAAATCAAAGAATGGAGGAACAGATATTTATTAATTATTTACACTAACCAAAATCAAAGAGAAGAAAAGAACTCAAAGTAATATACGGAAAATGGAAGGAGCAGAAGGACACAGAGCAATTCTTCCTTATATAGCTTAACTTATACCCAGGACAATACAGACAGAACGAACTCACTCACACGAATGGGGGTAGATGGATGCCAGGGATGGATGGCATGGGAAGGCAGAGAAAGGGCCAGGCAGATGATAGGCGTCGAGGTCCGGCTCCAAGCGCGCGCTCCGATCCATGCTTTGGGGTCGAGGCGAAAACCCGGCAAACAGCTCCGCTCCGGGCTGGCAGCGAGGAGCCGGCAGCTCCACGTATTCGGCTTCACACTGGCAGCTTTCTTATTCGTCCTCCGCCTCCTGCGTCTCCGAAGTTCTCTCAACACTCCACAGAATCTGCCTCTGGTCCAGCGCACCTCCCTCAAAACTCTCTCTCTCGTCTGGCCCCTTACGCATCTCTCAAGCAGTCCCTCATCCACCCTTTTTATGGTCCTCCCCAAGATCAAGCCGCGGGCTACAAAGGCACGCTTACCGGGTCGCTCACTGCAGTGCCGGTTGGCTGGCACGGCCTCTTCCTAGCTCCGCCCATGATGACGAGGGGCGGGCCACGCCCTTCTTCTCCGTGATGACCGCGTGGTCAATGGAGTCAAATGCAGTTGGCAATGCAGTTGGCAATGCAGTTGGCAATGCAGTTGGCAATGCAGGTTTTGGGCAATTAAAAGGGGATTCTACCTTATTTCATTTGGTGCAATGCAGAGTCAACTAATGGAAAACAGAGCCTTAAACTGGAACACATAATAATGATATAACTATTGAGGGATCCTATGGTTCTCTACGTGTGTGTGATGGACTAACTAAAAGGATGACCTTTGATCTTTGCATAAAACGGAGGTATTTACAAGAATCATTACATTTACAAAAACTACAAAAGGGGGTATATTTACAATCATTTACACACACACAGTGCACGGTTTCCCAAAACCGTTACAATAAATATACACACACACACACACACACACACACACACACACACACACACACATAGCTTGCCCTGGTTCCCTGTTTGTAAAACACCAGGATAACAGTTTATATCTGTGTCGAGGTTCGAGCCCTGGAACGGTACCTGCAGGAGAGTGTGCACACAGCTCGGCGGTTGGACGATCCGTGCAGACCGAAAACTCTCATGAATTGTGATTTCATGTGTAGTTTATAATTTGCTTCCATTGTGAGTACAAACACCTTAGATACATCCTGTGTTGTAATATCCCAAGTGATGTATTTGGGTTTGTTTGAAATGTAAATTTGTGTTTGGTATTTTCTGCTTTGTTGGAGCATTCAGCTTTACCTGGCATTGATTTACTAACAAATTGAGAAGATACAAATCGGGTATTATCAGCAATTTGGTTTCTGATAAAAAGAGGATTCACTCAGATCCACAGCACTCGGAGATCATCTCAATACCTGTTCACTTGCTGTTGATCCATCCTGTTCATTTGATTGAAAATAGTCGGTAAGTTTAGGGAAACGTTCGTTCTGGTGTGATTAGTTTTCTTATCTAAGATTATCGTGTTTGATACATCGAGTTCTGCTGTTTCATAATAATCTATTTTATCATGTTGAGACTTTCCTTTTCTTCTCCATAAGCAAATCAGTCACCGACTTGTCATCGTCCATCGTGCAAAGTCATTCCTTGGTTCACCTGAACTCCCATCTACCTGCATGGTCTTCATCCGCAACCTGCCCGTGACCTCCTCCTGGTGAAACTCCCCAAATCCAGATCCACTACTCACCTCCACTCATTCATGCCTCTTTTTCCCTCCTATTTAACCAACTTCCTGAGTTTCTTCAATCTCATTCTTCCCTCAAGATCTTCAAGAGAGCTGTTCACTCCAACCCTCACATTTCCACCACAATTAACTCTCCCCATGTCCACCTCTTCCAGTTTACAGTTTTTTTCTTCCATTTCTGAGTGAGAGTTTCCGGCTGTGTCCATCCTGTTCACACCTGTGTTGGGAAACTGTTCTCTTGATGGAGTACTTCTCTCCCCTGCGGCCTGGTACACCTGCCTCACACCTTGCTCAACTTGATTCCATGGAAACCAGGGTCTTCCCTCCATTGTCCTCATTCTTCCCCACATCCATGATGTCTCCGAGTCTCCCTCTATTTTGTCCGTCAACCCTCCTCCAGGTGTGTTCCCACCTCTCTTTCTGTTCTTCTTTTTGTTCTGTTATATCCTGCTCCATTCTGTGTTCTCGTTCTCGCTCCTCCATGAGCCTCGACTCTGCAGACAAAAAACAGGTACAAATAACCTCTTCTGTTACGATGAGACAGGATCATTGGGTTACGTCATCATGGTAATCTGAAAACTGTCCGGAAATGGCAAAAATAGTGAAGAAATTACCAGAAGATAAGAAAACACAGACACAATGATCTTGTGGTTCATGAAGAATGATAATTGTTTAATCTACAATTTGATAAACAAGAGAAGAAAATCTCAAACAAAGATGATTTTATTTACCATATTGATCACGTGTTGTGTCCTGTTCCTGTATTTACGATGAGGCTAATCCCACTTTGGACACCTGGACCTTCGATGATTGAGTTTAGTTTTAGAAGAAGAAGAAGAAGAGTAGAGCGAACATGGCGGTGATTGAGTGAAGCGTGTTTAATGTACACCTGAGATCCCTCAGTACTGTAAATTCCTCTGACAGTATATGCACAGGTGTTTAACGATGGGTGCACTGATAATGTCTGGAACTGATGTGAAGTTTACCTGGACTGCTGAAGATGAGCAAGGTACACACCATGATATTGAAATGATAATTATTAGTCTATTATACAGTTCATATTTTGTGGATATTGCACTGAAACCTCGTTATTTAGACATTTGTACTGTGTGGGAAAACTCTTCATCAATAACCTCGTTTAGAAACATTTCTGCACCTCAGAGCAGGTAACCACAAACACGTGATTAAGGGAGAAACCGACATAAAAATAATTTAATTGATTTATATTTCAATTGTAGTTACAAAAACAATCCAAAAGTTCAATATTTGATAAATCGAATGTTCTCAACTTGGTCCTTCATCCCTCAAATCCCAACTACTCTGTTAAATAAGAGAATCTACTCGATATCGACACAACTACAGGTATTCTTGTTTGATAATGCAGGTTAACACGGGGATTCCATGTTCTACAAACCTTCGTTGTTGTTCTAAAATAACACCAATAATCTCTGGTATAACTCCATTACAAACCCCTCTCCAATGTGGCTGCAGGATCATGAAGTTGCTGATATTGAGTGCGATGCTCCTTACCATGGTCTGCATTGGGTCTTCAACCTTGATGGACGAAACCGAACCAGGAGACGATGCACTGGAACAGCGAGGATCATCAATTGTGCCTTGTTATCACCACTTTGTAAACGTGTATACAAACAACATTGGAGTAAGGACACCCATGATGTGAGGTAGGTAAGTGCACACAACACTCCCGATAATAAAATGCTTCCATATTTTATATTTTCCTTTTTGTTTCACAAAATTTCCCTTCCACAGAATGCTTCAGGTGAATCAGAATCGACAACAGTATGTCTTTTCATTTTCCTCTCCTCATCCGACTTCTTGTTTTCCAACCCTCTCCCACCTGCTACTGCTCTAATAATAATCAATGTCCTGTCTTCTCAGGTTGAAATACAAAGTGTGTTTCCTCAATGGAAGTGATTGTTACATTTGGAATAACAGGTCTGTGGATCGCCAGTTTGTGTCTCAAACCTTCCAAACGAGGAATTATTGAATGTTTCCATCATTTACTCACAATTTGAATTTTAGTTCACTTAGTTTTTCAAAAATATTTATTATCCACAAACGTGGCTCACCTCACTTAACTCACCTCACCACATGTCACTGCAGAGGCACAGGCTTGTTTTAACTGAGGATAATGATCTGACTGAACTTGAGTTGCTGTGTGTCCTGATTAACACCAATCATAATACAAACATTTATTTTGTACAAAGTTATTTGTAATATTAGTGATATTATTTGTTTGTAATTTTGGTAATATTATTTATTTGAAATTCATTTGCAATGTTGGTGATATTATTTATTTGTAATTTATTTGTAATATAGGTGATATTATTTATTTGTAATTTATTTGTAATTTATTTGTCATATTGGTGATATTATTTATTTGTAATTTATTTGTAATATTGGTGATATTATTTATTTGTAATTTATTTGTAATATTGGTGATATTATTTATTAGGAATTTATTTGTAATATTGGTGATATTATATATTTGTAATTTATTTGTAATTTGGTGATATTATTTATTTGTAATTTGTTTGTAATATTGGTGATATTATTTATTTGTAATTTATTTGTAATTTGGTGATATTATTTATTTGTAATTTGTTTGTAATATTGGTGATATTATTTATTTGTAATTTGTTTGTAATATTGGTGATATTGAATGAATGAATGAATGATCGTTTTAAGGCCATTTTCCCTGCTAGAGCGGGGGTTAGCCTTGCGGGCCCCATGACAATCATGGTTCCCTGTTTGAGGCAATGTTTTTATGGCCGGATGCCCTTCCTGACGCCAACCTCGCGAGATCTTGGAGATTGTGGCAGGGGTTTTCAACGGTCCACACGGTCTCCACGTTTTTTAAAGTAAAGTCTGTTCACAATTGTATTTTGTCGAAACTGTATTTATCGTTCGGTGTGTGAACTTATAGTGTCCCCCTTGGAAGTTTCTCGGTGTTTATCTTTCATAAATTAATCGTTTGTTTGCTGCGTCGCGAGCAAGGCCTTGCAGCCTCGGGCTTCCCCCGTCGAAGGTTGTTCCTTCCTTCACTGTTTTGCTAGCTTTTTTGATTTCCCCTTCTCCACCAAGCTTCACCAAACATCTACTATTTGTCTAACGTTGTAACCCCACACCCCCACCCAAAAACCAACAAAAAAAAACAAACAAAAAAAACTTTTATTTCCCTTTCTCCTCGTGTGCTTTTGCCTCTGCCCACGTGCGCTGTCTCGCCCCGCCCCCATTTTCCCCTTGCCTTCCACCTTTTGCCCTGTTCAAGTGACTCGTGGTCGTCGCTCTAGGCTTCCTCTCCCCATTGGTATTTTTGTGAATATAAGATTGTTCTTCACAGTTCTGTTTAAATATGTTTCAACTATCCCCTTCAGTGTTTTATTCAGTGGTTTATTACAACACGCTGTTTTTCTTCTTATTTAAAAGGCTCCTTTCAATTTCCTCTTCAACTCATTCCATTTCAAAAAAATATTCAATCTCTTATGATTCCAAATCACTCCATGCTCTAAATTCTCATTCATTCCATCCCTCCTCCATCGTTCTTAAACGAATCGCTAACTTGAAAATCACAACAAACCCGATTTGTTATATATGTTCATCTTTCATTAATCATCCACTTTCTAAACTCCCCCCTTGCCCCTCCCCTTCAAATCTCCCCCCCAACCATCCCTCCCAAATTCTCCCTCATCCCACCTCCTTCTCAAAGCTGCCTCCTCCCCACTTCCTCTCCCTCCTATGTCATACCTCCACCTCCCCCAACCTTCTACTTTCCTCTGCCCCCCCTCAAACAAACTCTCACTGTGCCTCATTCCATCACCATCAAACCTTTCGTCCTCCTCATCCTTCCCTTTCTTGTAACTCTTTTGTAATCTCTGACACACTATCAACTGCTCTTCCTACATCCCCCTAACACCCTTCATCTGACCCTACCCCTCCCTCCCCTGTCCTGCACCCGATGCTCCCCCTCTCTCCTCACTAACGGTATGGACCTCAAACATCCGGGGCCTTCACTCAAACCTGATTGATCTCTCCATTCAGGTTGCTTCTGAAAATCCAGACTTGATCTGCTTAACAGAAACTTTCCTCCTTCAACATGTCTCTGATTCCTTAATATCTCTTCCTGGTTACTCCCTCCTCCAGTACGATAGACCTGATCCTCGTCCTGGTGGTGGGGTGGCTATCTTTATCAAAAACTCTCTTCCTCACTCTCACTGCACTGCCCTCTCTCCACCCCACCCACAGGAGTACCTCTGGCTACGACTTCCTCTCCGCTCCCACCTTTTGTTCATATGTGTTCTGTACCGTCCTCCAAACAGTGATGACTCCATTTACATTTCTCTGTCGGACAACATGGACCAACTTCTATCAACTCATCCAAACTCTCTCTTCCTCATATGTGGCGACTTCAACTGTCATCATGACAGCTGGCTGGGTGTGGGTTCATCTCTCACCAGCCATGGCACCTCAGCAAAGGACTTCTGCGACTCATTCGGACTGACACAATCTGTCAATTTCCCGACCCGGATCTCAGTCAATGGAGTATCTTCTCTTCTGGACTTGGTTATGACTAACTTCCCTGCAAATGTCTGCTGCTCTTCTTCTGCTCCAATCGGTTCTTCTGATCATGTGCTTGTTAAAGTGGACATCTCACTGGCCATTCTCAGAGAGCCTCCTCAGCGCCGACGAGTCTGGCATTTCACTCAGGCCGACTGGCACGGTCTGCAAGCAGCCATCAATCAACTGGACTGGTCTCCCATCTCTAATGCCTCTGACATCAATTCTTCCTGGGAATTCTTCCAAAGCAAACTGCTCTCTCTCATGCACAGATTTATCCCATCTCGTCTTCAATTGTCTTACCCTTCCTCCCGTCCATGGTACACTGAATCTTGTGGTGAGGCAGTTGCCCTGAAACAACTTGGCTTTGCGTCTTGGAAGGCCAATCCAACTGAAGGCAATCTCAGTTCCTTCCACCAAGCTCGAAACAAGTGTGTTTCTAGTCCTTTCTAGTCCTTTGCTCGAAACAAAGTCCTTCCTTGGCACACCTGAGCTCCTCACCACATACAAGGCTTTCATCCGCAGCTCAATGGAAGACTGTTCCCCCCTCTGGGCTGGTGCTCCTGCCTCACACCTTGCTCGGCTTCACGCTGTTGAGGCCAAAGCTTTCAGAATCATTGGAAACTCCTGCGATGTAGTCAACTCCGAGGGCCTTTCACTCACTCACCGCAGGCAGGTTGGTGGTCTTTCTGTCTTCTACCGACTCCTCTCCGGCCTTGCTCCCCCAGCTCTCTCTGTGCTCTGTCCCCCCAATATTCCTTCAGATCGCACAAGATCTGCTTGCAACCCTCTTATGGTTAAACTGCCAAAGTCTAGGCTCTCTGCTCACCTTCACTCTTTCATTCCCCTTTTCTCCCGCCTCTGGAACAAACTCCCCCACTCCCTTCAATCCCACTCCTCCCTCCAGGTCTTTAGAACAGCTGTTCACCACCATATCTTATCTTCCCCCATCGAAAACCTTGATCTTTTCTACCCCCAGTAATTCACCTCAGAGTCCTTGCAGTGTTCATATGTTTTATTCCTCTCCCACCTCCCCCCAAGTCCTCCCGATGTCCCTGCTCTCAAATGTTGTGTTTGTGTCCTTCCCACTCTCTCCCCATCTTGCCTGCCGCTCCCCTTGTTTTTTGTGTTTTGTGTGTCGGTTTGTCTTTTTGTGTGATTAATGTTAGCTCTTTCACGAGCCTCGATCTTGTATACAAAAAAAAAACAAAAAAAAAAACCCCTTGGTCACGCTCTTGCGATACGCAGGGATACGGTGTACACACCGTGATCATTCATCCCAGCAAGCTTATTCTTTTTTTTTTTGTATACAGAGTCGAGGCTCGTGAAAGAGCTAACATTTATCAAACAAACAAATCAAACAAACAAGCAAACAAAGTATATAAAAAGGGGAGCGGTCGACAAGATGGGGAGAGAAGGGGAGGAAGCACACAAACACAACATTTGAGAGCAGGGACATCAGGAGATGTTTTTGGAGGGAGAGGGCCTGGTGGGAGGCAGGATAGGTATAAAACGCAAGGACACCAAGGACTTCCAGGAAAGAAGTAAAAAGTCACCTCAAAAAAGTGGATTTGGGGTGAAATTAGCGGGGGTAGAAAAGATCAAGGTTTTGGATAGGGGAAGATAAGAGATGGTGGTGAACAGCCGTTTTAAAGACCTGGAGGGAGGAGTGGGATTGAAGAGAGTGAGGGAGTTTGTTCCAGAGGCGGGAGAAAAGAGGATTGAAGGAGTGAAGGTGAGCAGAGAGTCTTGATTTTGGCAGTTTAACCATAAGAGGGTTGCAGGCAGATCTTGTACGACCTGCAGGAATATTTGGGGGACAGAGCCCAGAGAGAGCTGGGGGAGCAAGGCCGGAGAGGAGTCGGTAGAAGACGGAAAGACCACCAACCTGCCTGCGGTGATTAAGTGAAAGGCCCTCGGAGATAGTGTCATCGCGGGAGATTCCAATGATTTTGAACGCTTTGGTTTCAACAGCGTGAAGACGAGCTAGGTGTGAGGCAGGAGCACCAGCCCAGAGGGGAGAGCAGTACTCCATTGAGCTGCGGATGAAAGCCTTGTATGTGGTGAGGAGCTCAGGTGTGCCAAGGAAGGACTTCGCACGATGGAGGATGCCCAGTCGGCGACTGGCTTTGGAGGCCAGCTTGGAAATGTGGTTTTCCCAGGAAAGATCATGGCAGATAGTGAGACCCAAAAGCTTGAGTGACAGAACTTCCTGGAGAGGATTTTTCAGAAAGTAGATGGGAGGGTTGTCCAGTCGGTCTTTTCGGGGAGACATCGTAAGAGTGTGAGATTTGTCAGGATTGAAAGACATGTTCCACTTGTTTGCCCAGTCTGTGATTTTGTCCAGGTCTGCAGAGAGTGAGGAGGCTGCAGACTGCCGATCTGAGGGATGAGGAATGGAGCGGCAGAGAGTGGAGTCATCAGCAAAGAGATAGAGAGGATTTTCAAGAGAGTCAGAGAGATCATTGATGAAGACCAGAAAAAGCACAGGGCCAAGAACACTGCCTTGGGGAACTCCAGCCTGAACAGGAAGAGGAGATGAGAGAAACCCATTCAGGGCCACACGTTGACGACGACTAGAGAGGAAGTCCGCCAGCCATGCGTGGAGATTTCCATGGATACCAAAGGAGGAGAGTTTGGTGAGCAGAGCGGGGTGCCAGATCATATCGAAGGCGTGTGATATGTCGAGGGAGACAGCTCTAATTTCCTGTTTGGCATTGAGGACCTCCATCCATTGTTGAGACAGCAGAAGCAGCATATCCAGAGTAGAGTGACCTGGTCTGAAACCAAATTGATGATCAGAGATCAAGCCATTGGAGAAGAGGAAAGATTTCATATCCGAAGCAATGATGGATTCCATGACTTTGCTGATAATTGGGAGAAGGCTGATTGGTCTGTAGTTGCTGGGATCTGTTTTTGCACCTTTTTGTGCAAAGAGGTGATGTTGGCTGATTTCCAAGCAGATGGAAGTTGACCTTGAGCAAAAGAGAGGGTGAAGAGAACAGAGAGAGGGAGTGAAAGAGCGGAAGAACATGATTTTAGGACCCGTGGGCTGATGCCGTCAGGTCCAGTTGCAGAATCAGAGTCGAGGGTTGACAGAAACTTTTCCACCTTGTCAGGAGGAAAGGACACGGAGTCCAGGAGCAGCTGGGTGCGACTGGGTATGGTGGGTACAGAGAGGGATTGGTTTGGGACACAAGATTTAGAGGCAAACACAGAGTTGAAGCATTCAGCTTTTTCACGTGCGGAGTCAGCTGTGTAGCCATTTGAGGAAAGGGAAGGGATGGAGGGGGAACAAACACCAGAAACAGATTTGACCAGATGCCACCAGGATTTGGAATAGGGAGACAGATAAGAGAGTTCGGTCTTGAGAACGGAGAGATATTGTTTCCTTGCTCTCCTGAGGGTGGACACACACTTGTTTAGGGCTTTGTGAAAGGAAATGAGATTTCCTTCCGTTGGATTTGCTTTCCAGGAGACGAAGGCAAGTTGTTTCTGGGCAACAGCCTAACCATAAGATTCCGTGTACCATGGACGGGAGGAAGGGTATGACAACTGAAGACGAGATGGGATAAATCTGTGCATGAGGGAGAGCAATTTACTTTGGAAGAATTCCCAGGATGAGTTGATGTCAGAGGTGGTAGAGATGGGAGACCAGTCCAGATGATTGATGGCTGCTTGAAGACCGTGCCTGTTGGCCTGAGTGAAATGCCAGACTCGTCGACGCTGAGCAGGCTCCCTGAGAATGGTCAGAGAGATGTCCACTTTAACAAGGACATGATCAGATGATCCGATTGGAGCAGAAGAAGAGCAGCAGACATTTTCAGGGAAGTTAGTCATAACCAAGTCCAGAAGAGAAGATGCTCCATTGACTGAGATCCGGGTCGGGAAATTGACAGATTGTGTCAGTCCCAGTGAGTCGCAGAAGTCCTTTGCTGAGGAGCCATGGCTGGTGAGAGAGGTACCCACACCCAGCCAACTGGCATAGTGACAATTGAAATCACCACATATGAGGAAGAGAGAGTTGGGATGAGTAGATAGAAGTTGGTCCATATTATCAGACAGCGAGATGTAGATGGAGTCATCACTGTTTGGTGGACGGTACACCACACATATGAACAAGAGGTGGGAGCGAAGGGGAAGCCGTAGCCAGAGGTATTCCTGGGGGTGAGGTGGAGAGAGTGCAGTGCAGGGCGAGTGAGGAAGAGAGTTTTTGATAAAGATAGCAACCCCACCTTCAGGACGAGGCTCAGGTCTATCATACCGGAGGAGGGAGTAACCCGGGAGAGATACTAAGGAATCAGAGACATCATGAAGGAGGAAAGTTTCTGTTAAGCAGATCACGTCTGGTTTGACAGAAGCAACCTGTATGGAGAGATCAGTTAAGTTTGAACGAAGGCCCCGGATGTTTGAGGTCCATACCGTTAATGAAGAGGAAGGGGGAGCATCGGATACAGAACAGGGGGGAGGAGGGGTAGGGTAAGATGTGGAAGAGGTGGAAGAGGTAGGGAGAGCTGTTGAAGGTGTGTCAGAGATTTCAGAATAGCTCGGAGAAAGGGAAGGATGGGGCGGACAAAAGGTTTGATGGTGATTGGGTGAGGCACAATGAGGTGTTATTTGAGGAGGGGGAAGAGCGAGGCAGAAGGTTGGGGGAGATGGAGGTGAGAGTTGGAAGGGGGAAGAAGCGGGGAGGACGCTTTGAGGAGGGGGAGTGAGAGGGGGGAAATTGAGAAGAAATGAGGGTGGGGAGATTTGAAGGGGAGGGGCGAGGGGGGAGTTTGGGAGGGAAGGGGCAAGGGGAGGGATTTGAAAGGGATGGGATATGGGGGAGATTTGGAGGGGAGGGGTGATGGAGGAGTCTAGGAGGGGAGGGGCGAGGGGGAGTCTTGGAGAGGAGGGGTGAGGGGGTAGTTTATGAGAGAGGGGGCAAGGGGGGAGATTTGAAAGGGATGGGTGATGGGGAGGATTAGGAGGGGAGGGGAAAGGGGGAAGATTAGAAAGGGATGGGTGATGGGGAAGATTTGGAGGGGAGGGGTGATGGGGAAGATTTGGAGGGGAGGGGTTATGGAGAAGATTTGGAGGGGAGGGGTGAGATTGGATTTTAGAAAGTGTACGATTAATGGGAAACGAACATTTATTGCAAAATGAGTTTCTTGTGACCTTCGAGTTAAAAATACGTTTAAGGACGCTGGATGGAGGATGGAGTGCAGGAGAGTTTAGGGAATGTAGAAAAAAGGCACTATAGGAGATGGAATTTTTTTTGGGGATGAATAGATTTGGTGAGCAAGTAGAAAGCAGCCTTTTAAAGAAGAAGAAGAAAAAGGTGTTATAATATATGACGGAATACAGAACTTGAGGGGAAAGTGTAAACATTGAAGGTTAATAACAGTGAGAACTATCTGGGGAAATGGGGCAGAAACACGTGGTCGAAGAACGAACGAATGAATAAGAATGAATAAACGAATGAGAACAAGAATAAGAACAGAGAAGGAAATGTTTTTTTTTTGTTTTTTTTTTGAGTTGAGATTTACACAAGGAAGTAGGCTATGGGGTGAAAAGACTGGGAAAAGCAGAGAACGAAAGTTATTGGATCACAAACGACGGACCGCTGAGAGAAAAACAAAGCCTCAAGGTTGTACTGTACACTGTACAAGGCCTCAAGACACGACACGAATTAACACGATTTTCAATACAGGTATGAAAGATTTGCACCGAAATTCTTCCTCGGGACACAATATACGTACACACACCATAAAATAAATACAGTTATAACGAAAATACAAATGGGAACGATTACTTAACTTCGATTTCAAATCGCTCGCGACGCGGCAAACAGACGATTAATTTATGAAAGATAAACACCAAGAAACTTCCAAGGTGCACACTATAACTTCACACACCGAAAGATAAATACAGTTTCGACAAAAGTTGTATTTATCTTTCGTTGTATTTATCAGTTGTATTTGTATTTTGTATTTTGTATTTGTTGTATTTATCAAAAGTTGTATTTATAAAAAGTTGTATTTGGCAAAGTTGTATTTATCAAAAGCTGGTACTCAATTTGCCGACCTCGGAAGGATGACAGGCTGAGTCAACCCCCATGGTGTTAATTCAGCAATCGACTGGGATTCGAACCCAGGATCCTAGGATCCCAAGCCAGCACCCAAACCGCTAAGCCAACACCAGGCTCATGGTGATATTGTTTATTTGTAATTTATTTGTAATATTGGTGATATTATTTATTTGTAATTTTTTTGTAATATTGGTGATGTTGTTTATTTGTAATTTATTCGTAATATTGGTGATATTATTTATTTGTAATTTGTTTGGAATATTGGTGATATTGTTTATTTGTAATTTACTTGTAATATTGGTGATATTATTTATTTGTAATATTGGTGATATTGTTTATTTGTAATTTATTCATAATATTGGTGATATTATTTATTTGTAATTTGTTTGGAATATTGGTGATATTGTTTATTTGTAATTTACTTGTAATATTGGTGATATTATTTATTTGTAATTTATTTGTAATATTGGTGATATTATTTATTAGGAATTTATTTGTAATATTGGTGATATTATTTATTTGTAATTTATTTGTAATATTGGTGATATTGTTTATTTGTAATTTATTTGTAATATTGGTGATATTATTTAATTTTAATTTATTTCTAATATTGGTGATATTATTTATTTGTAATTTATTTGTAATATTGGTGACATTGTTTATTTGTAATTTATTTGTAATATTGGTGATATTATTTATTTGTAATTTGTTTGTAATATTGGTGATATTTTTTTTTGTAATTTATTTGTAGTATTGGTGATATTATTTATTTGTAATTTGTTTGTAATATTGGTGATATTGTTTATTTGTAATTTATTTGTAATATTGGTGATATTATTTATCTGTAATTTATTTGTAATATTGGTGATATTATTTATCTGTAATTTATTTGTAATATTGGTGATATTCTTTATTTGTAATTTATTTGTAATATTAGTGATATTATTTATTTGTAATTTATTTGTAATATTGGTGACATTGTTTATTTGTAATTTATTTGTAATATTGGTGATATTATTTATTTGTAATTTGTTTGTAATATTGGTGATATTTTTTTTGTAATTTATTTGTAATATTGGTGATATTATTTATCTGTAATTTATTTGTAATATTGGTGATATTGTTTATTTGTAATTTAATTGTAATATTGAAGATATTATTTATTTGTAATTTGTTTGTAATATTGGTGATGTTGTTTATTTGTAATTTACATGTAATATTGGTGATATTATTTATTTGTAATCTATTTGTAACTAGCAGAAGTACCCGGCATTGCCGGGCGGGGGAGGGGAGGGGAAGGGGAGGGGGAGGGGGGAAGAGGAGGGGTTAGGGTGGAGGGGGAAGGGAGGGGAAGGGGAGGGGGAAGAGCAGGGGTGGGGAGGGGAAGGGGGAGGGGGAAAGGGAGGGGGAGGGAGAGGGGAGGGGAAGGGGAAAGAGGGAAGGGAAGGGGAGGGGGAAAGGGGAGGGGAAGGGAGGGGGAAAGGGGAGGGGGGAAGGGAAGGGGGAAGGGGAGGGGAGGGGAAGGGAAGGGAAGGGGAGGGAGAGGGGGGAGGGGGAAGGGGAGGGGAGGAAGGGGAGGGCCAGTCAACAATGACGTTGCAGTTCTCATGGGAGGAGAGCAGCACAACAATCGCGACATCGTCCTGCATCTTCGCAACAACAGCACGAAGCCGATTTTGGAGACTCACCGATCCTGTGACGCCCTCCAATACCGGCGTTGCCGGGCGGGGGAAGGGAGACCCGTACATTCCCAAACCCGTACATTCGCCCTCTCCACTCAAGCTCACTCGGACAAAAGCCTCGCACAAATTACACCGTGAAGGCCTAATGGCCATGTCTATGCCACAAATCAAGTACGTGAACGAGTCTGGCGCACTGAATTGAAAATATATAGAACGCTCATACTCCGTGAAAAGTGTAGCTGCCGTGTCGCCATCTTGGTTAGCACACCTCGACCAACTCGCTTCGCGGATCTCCTTTGTTTTGAACGTGTCCCAGATTTTAAAAGCAAGACAACTGTTAAAATGCCATTTTGTGCGGCAATAAACTGCTCCAATCGGTTAAGGAAGGGTTGTGGAAAGACGTTTCACAGCTGTTTCAAAGACATTTAATTCAGATCGCACAAAATCGACAAAAATCGACACAAAACACGATCGCACAAAAGGAAAAAAAACGCAATCGCTTTTCACTCTGAATTACGTGTAAATGCGTGACGGAAATCACCATTGCCCAGCATCGAGTGCCAACCAAGATGGCGCCCGGTAGCTGCATCTCCACCTATGTGGTGTGAATGGCAATGGTCATTCAATATATTTTCCGTTCAGTGGTCTGGCAGCGAGGATGGAACATCACGTGATCGCTCTGAGCGAATCAGCGAGCTGCTCTGGCACAAGCTGAGATTCTGTGTATAACGTTCCTCCCTGAAATGCGCTGAGGTAAATAAGAATAAAAAATATGGATCTCGTCAAATATTTTTAGATAGGCCATGTCCTTCCCAAGCTCAATGGCCATGTCTATGCCAAATATCAAGCACGTGAGCCTCCCCGTTTAGGAGTCTATCGGTAAAATACACACACACACGCACACACGCATGCACGCACGCACACACACACACACACACACACACACACACACACACACACACACACACACACACAAGCAAACTGTGTTTTATTTGTATAGATATTGGTGATATTATTTATTAGGAATTTATTTGTACTATTGGTGATATTATTTATTTGTAATTCATTTGTAATATTGGTGATATTATTTATTTGTTGTTTGTTTGTAATATTGGTGATATTGTTTATTTGTAATTTATTTCTAATATTGGTGATATTAATTATTTGTAATTTATTTGTAATGTTGGTGATATTGTTTATTCGTAATTTATTTGTAATATTGGTGATATTATTTATTGGTAATTTGTTTGTAATATTTGTCATATTGTTTATTTGTAATTTACTTGTAATATTGGTGATATTATTTAATTGTAATTTATTTGTAATATTGGTGATATTACTTATTTGTAATTTGTTTGTAATATTGGTGATATTATTTATTTGTAATTTATTTGTAATATTATTTATTTGTAATTTATTTGTAATACTGGTGATATTATTTATTTGTAATTTATTTGTAATATTGGTGATATTATTTATTTGTAATTTATTTGTAATATTGGTGTTATTATTTATTTGTAATTTATATGTAATATTGGTGATATTATTTATTGGCAATTTATTTGTAATATTGGTGATATTATTGATTTGTAATCTAAATATAAGGTCAAAGTGGTGTAAAGCTCAATATGGTCAAGGTTCCAAGCTGTCCAATCGGTCTGAAGGGTGTAAGGGGTCTAAATGGTGTTAAGGTCTAAGGGGTCTAAGGGGAATTAAGGGGTGTAAAGGTTTAAAGGGTAAAGAAGGTTGGAAGGGTAAAGGGATCTGAAGGTGTCTCAAGTATTGAAAGGATCTTAAAGGTAAAAGTCGTATTTATGGGTCTTGGGTAGTCTTCATGATATTGAGGTCTAATGTGTCCAAACGGTCTTTTGGTTTGGGTCTTCATGGTCTTTTGGGTCTTCGGGTCTTTAAGGGTCTTCGGGGCCTTTTGGTTATTTTGGGTCTTCATGATCTTTTAGATATTTTGCGTCTTTTGTGAATATAAGGTATTGGTGGTATTTTGTGTTTTCAGGGTGTTTTGGTCCTTTTTGGGTCTTTTGGGTCTGTGGGGTCTTTTGGGTCTTGTCAGGGAACTTTTTACTGAACCCTGAAGGTAATAATTTGAGATGAAACTCAGATTAAAAGAACTTGGTACGTCTCTTCAAGCCAAGGTTTATTCCGGATTAGGCCATGGGACCATGGGAAGGGAGGGGAACGGGGGGGGGGGGAGAGGGGAACGGGGGGGGGAGGGGAACGAGGGGGGAGGGGAACGGAGGGGGGGAGGGGAACGGGGGGGAGGGGAGGGGAGGGGAACGGGTGGGGAGGGGAGAAGAGGGGGGGAGGGGAGAAGGGGAGAAGAGGGGGGAGGGGAAGGAGGAGAGGGGAGAAGAGGAGGGAGGGGGAGGAAGAGAGGGGAGGGGGGAGGGGAGGAGAGGGTGGGGAGGGGAGAAGAGGGGGGGAGGGGAGAAGAGGGGGGGAGGGGAGAAGAGGAGGGAGGGGGAGGAGGAGAGAAGAGGAGGGAGGAGGCGGAGGGAGGGGGAGGAGGAGAGGAGGAGGGGGGGGGGAACGGCTAGCTTGGCAAGCGATAGCAGGATTTGTACTTTTATTTTTACCTCAATGAGGGCTATATATATAGTCCATGCTTGGAGCCTTCAAGTTCAACATAAAGTTTTTTTATGAAAAGAATGCAGATGTATAACAATCCACCAATGCAAGTTCAGAAATGAATGCAGATCCTTTACTTTGCGATACAAACGCAATTCCCGCCATTTCCACTCACGATCGAGGCCCTCCACAATGGCCGCGCCTCTTCTTCCTTCTACAACTTCGTCTCACTTCTTTCACTCAAAATGTACGAAATTCTGCCGCATGAAATTATGTAGAGGCCTCGTCGGGGGGATATAAGGTACATAAGGAAGGCGTTGTAACAGAAGCATCAAAATAAAAGTGGAAAAACATGAGGAAATGGGAGCTATTCTGGACCCACAGCCAAACCCGACAAACCATTGCAATACACCCCGAACGTCTAGCGCCGCCACAAACCACCATGGAAATGCAGGTGGCGCGGTTTTTTTAAACCATTGATATTAAAATAAAACGTAGCCTATAACCACCAGGATTTTATGCTGATTCCGAATCTGTGTCTAAAACTTTTCTCCGATGTGTAGTTCTTGAGTTATAAGCGGACATCCAGACAGACACACATATACACACATATATATACACACACACACACACACACACACACACACACACACACACACAGACACTCCTCCTTTATATATAGAGAGATATATATATATATATATATATATATATATATATATATATATAAAAAAATTTATTTTTTTTTACGTTTGTGGGGGGTACCAATGAAATACTTTAGGGCCAGATAGGATTATATAGGGTAGTTTGCTCCAACTGTCGTGAAGAAGAAGAAACCTGTACTTTAAGTCAACTCCGTGTGTCTGGTAAGGTTGTACACTTGTTTCCATGCGAGGGGTGGAGTTATGCTAATGAGTTAGGGTATAATAATAATTCCCTGTATGTGAATCGCCTCTGTGGTTTTTCCTTTGTTCCTTTTGACAAACACCACACCAGCCATGCACTACACACCGAAATTAATAACACTAAATAAAAGCCACCAGGATTCAGACATTGAATGCTGCTGCCGCTGACACGACCAACCAAGTCATCGCAGCACCAAGCAGGCAGGGCCCTGCCTTGAGAGGTGATGATTGGTCAGGGTGATGGACTGCTGCGATGGCACTCACTGATTGAAGCATGCTGCATGCGGGTGACGTCAGGACCAGGAACGAAAAGGCAGAGCATCGCTATTCTCTCCCTTATTAGTCCCCTACCGGTGTACACCAGAGGGGACTATAGGTTTGCATGCTGTCCCTCCGTCCATCAGTCCGTCAGTCCGTCACGCAAAGAACAGTTTTCTGGACTTTTTTTTCTAAACGCTTAATGCTAATGATTTCAAACTTGGTACATGGTTTCCTCATGATAAGTTACAGATCAAGTTCGAACCTCACGACGTTTCGATCATTTTTGACAAAGTTATGGCACTTTGAACTTTGGGAATTCTGATAATTCTGATGATCCTTAACTCAGTGCCATTTTAAGTTTTAATTTCCTTTAAAAAACAATTTCTCTGCAATAATTGGACCGATTGAGATAAAATTTTCACCATAGGAGGGACTCGGTCTGTAGAATATTTTAATGGTAATTATGACGCCACAGGTCACATGCTTCGGCCACCATATTGTTTTTCGTGAAAACACAAAAAAAACCTTTTTCTCTGCAACGGCTGAACAGATCGAGGCCAAACTTTGCAGACAGGATCACTTACCTATGACGAACAAAAAAGTCATCGAGCATGACGCCATGCGTCACATGGTTTCAGAGTTATGACATTTTTAAGCATGAACCTTTAAAACCGAGCTCCTCCCTTATTTTTGATCCAATCGAGGGGAAACTTCACAGATCTGTTCAGCATGTCAGTCTACTAAAATGTCCTTTTGGAATTTGCGATAGGGCACGTGGTTTGACAGATATCGTTAATTAAACGAAAATATATTTTTTTTAAATGGATATCTCTTGTTTATTCCAGAGTTCTCCTCAAGCCGCACCGCGTGCCCTCAGCCTCGTCTCGCGAACGTCAACAGTGCGACACAGTGCGCGCTTTCCTGAGGGGCGGAGCCAAGCCGAGCAACATATATATATACACATCGATCATTGATCGTGAACCGGAAAATATAATTATAAATTACTGATATTTAGCGACTCGAAAGGTTCTTTATCAACAACTTATTTTCTCGTGCTTCTGCTGACCTGTCTGCAAGGTGTATTAATCGAAGTCCCGAGTGTGAATCACAGGTGAGCCCGTCCTGAGGTAATTTGCGATTGGGAACGATTCAGAACCTGTGGGTAAATAACCCTTGGTAATTTCCCTAACAGTTTTCCGGACGACAGACTGCCGGTAGGGGACATGTATTGCAGCGCAATACTCAGAATGCTTGTTGTGTCTTGCGTTGATAGTGTGCAGTCAGTTTGCTCTCTCCGGGATGGCCTTCAAAGTGAACAGTCGCATTTTCTTTCGCTTTGTACTGGCTGCGCAGTGAGGGCTACTAGCTTGCGGACTCTGATGCTCTTAGTTTGTGGCTCCGTGATGGCAGTGTGCCGTGCCGTGTGGGGACCGCTTGAAGAGACCGCAGAGTGCAGGCAAACGCACCACACCAACACCTTTATTTTTCACTTTCGTTTTCCCCTTGTGTTGTATGCGAGTTCGCATGGGGGCGCCCCAATTTATATATACATATACATATACTTAATATGCATATGCAGTTGGGTAAAATTATACATCACGATCATTGAACAGCTCATTGACAGCAAAAGGACAGGTAGCTTGGTACCTCACTCGGCATTGAGGTGTGTTAGACTTGGTTCAAGTCCCGATGCTCTGAAAATTAAATAAAACCAAGATTATCATGCTGTGAAACCGGTAGTGCTGCATATAGGATCACACAGTGCTCTGTCGGGTACATCTATCGCCAGGATGTGTTTAGACCCTCGAGTCGGGGCGGGCACGGGGTCACCGAGCACGGGCTTTACCAGGAGCGGCTATTGTTTTGCCTCAGTCAGCATGGTTATTATTGGTGTGAAAAAGTTGATTTCTCACCTCAGTTGGACTGGTCGTGGTGCTCAGTTTGGAGTTTCCCTTTAACCTAAGTGGCTTTTGTTGGCAGGTTCGGCAATGCAATTCCAGTACCACCAAGTCCACAACGACGTCAATTCCTTCAAGGCGACAATGTGCAGAAGACCACGTCATGAGATCATCCAACCCCGATCACACCCCACAAAAAGGTGAGTGACCAACGAGCTTGTGCTCTGTCTGTGTCATGTACATCATCTTGCATTCCACAATGTGCTTGTAGTGAAATTATACCAAGGTGAACCCAGGGTGTGCTCGCTTCAAAAGGGGCGTCTATAAGACCCGGGACAACCGGGGCGCACGTACACTCCAGCGGCACTCACTGTGACATAGTCCTGTAGTTTGAATGGTATGTACGCCCCTATATGCTGCGCTGATTGTTCTCTCTATTGGTATCGGCCATTGCCCATGAAATACTCTGATTTTAATGCCTGTTGCATGAATGTATTTTTACAGGATGTTACTTCAGATCTAAATGATATTAAACCTACCCAAGGGTCAAGTCGTGTCTGAGCTTGATTTTCACGACATTTAATATCATTTAGATCGCCGGAATGGCTGACCACAAGATGATTGTGGTACCGATTCTCGGAGCCGACTCTCAAGCTGAGGGATCGGGATCGGAGTTCACCCACTGGCTCAAAACGCTGGAGAATTACTTTGCTGCTCACGAAACAGAGCCCACCGCTGCGATGAAGCTGTCCGTGTTACAGTCGAAGGTCCATCACACCGTTTTCCGGAGCATTGCTCGATTTGTGACGTACGCTACGGCTCTGGCCGAGCTGAAGCGACTATACGTAAAAACACGGAGCGCTGTGCACGGCCGGCATCAACTCTCCCAGCGGCGACAACAACCATCTGAATCGATCGATCGCTATGCGCAGGAGTTGCGTTACCTGTTGGCGGACTGCGTGCAGGAAGTACGGACCCACGAGCAAGTGCAAGACGACTTGCTCCGAGATTCATTCGTCTCCGGAATTAATTCTGGAGTCTTGAGGCTCCGACTTTTGGAGACCCCGGATCTGACATTTACGGAGGCACTACGGCTGGCACGCATCTATACAGATGCCCGAGAACAATCCACCGCTTATGATCACCCACGAGTCGTGGCGGGGACCTCTCAACCTGCGCGACCGGAGAGGGGTACCTCCGAGGATATGGAGGAGGACCCGACCACTACGGCCGAGTCTCTGGGTGCTCCTGAAGCGGACTCCGCTTCCGGCCTAACTGCTGCCGCCGCTGCCCGGCCACGGCCTGACCGGTATGCAAAATGTTATTTCTGTGGGAATCGGCAGCACCCTCGATCTGACTGCCCGGCTCGGGAAGCCATATGCCACCTGTGCTCCACCAAGGGCCATTTTGCAAAGGTCTGCAGGAAGGCCACTCGGGGCACGCGTCCCCACGCGACCTTGAATGGGCTCATCGCTGAGCCAACGGATCGAGCGCCGGACGTGGTGCCTCACTCGGCTTTGATGAGCCGACCTCCTTCTCGTGGGCCTCTGGCTGCACGCCCGACCTTGGTGAGATACACCGGGCCACCGAAACAAATGGCGCGAACGTGACTGGCCGCAGCACGACCTACCTTGACTGGCATTCGAACGCCTACTTCAAACAAGCGACATGCTCCTGCTTTGGAAACTCTTCTCGATGTATGGCAAACGCAGCACGTGACTCGAGCCCCATCTGACGGCGGCTCTTACGAATTACATGCACCCACTTTGGCATATGAATCTGCAGACGGCAGTGATCCTTCTCACGTGACTCGAGTGCCATCTGGCGGCGGCTCTTACGACCTACACACACTCACTCTGGCAAATGAAACTGCTGATGAGCCAACTATGCGCTTGTCACGGGGTTTCTCCCCGGGCTGCCCGAATGACCGGCAAACTGCAGCCGGCGTGGGAACGTCCTCTGACAGTGGGTATTACGACTTCTATGCTCCTGCTGAGGCCCAACCTGCCGACGCTGCCCGAAGGATTGCAGCCGGAGTGGGATCCACCCGCGAGGGGCGATCTTCTCGCCCGGCCGGTACAATACCTGCCGGGTCTGCCGGCCTTGCGCAGGCCATCATTCCGCTCAAGGTCGCGGGCGTTTTTGCGCAAGCTTTGATTGACACGGGGTCTACGGATAGTTTTATCGATCAGCGACTAGTGCATCAACATGGGTGGCCGGTTCTCGGGACAACCCGCCGGATCTTCATGGCCTCTCAGGGACTTCGGTTGAGCACAAAAGGGGCGTGTCGATTGAAACTTGTGATAAAGGGACGCACGTTCCCGGACGTGTATCTCATGGTATTACCTGCTTTATGTGCCGACGTTCTGTTAGGACTTGATTTCCTTAAGCGGCATGGACGTTTGGAAATAGACTTCGGTGGGCCGGACACGCTTGCTGTGTGCGCCCTCGCTCAAATGGACGTGGAGCCTCTCTCGCTGTTCCCCAACCTGACCACTGATTGTACCCCTGTAGCCGTCAAATCGCGGCGCTACTCTCGCGCAGACGTGCAATTCATTGCGGAAGAAATGGCCCAGCTCTTAAAGGACGGTATTATAGAACCCAGTAGGTCACCGTGGCGGGCCCAAGTCTTAGTGGTGCGAAGTGAGGCCCACCGCCGGCGCATGATAATCGACTATTCGCAGACGATTAATCGTTTTACACAGCTGGATGCCTACCCCTTACCGGGGATGGACGCCCTGGTACGCCAGGTGGCCCTGTATTCCGTTTATAGCACTCTCGATCTGCGTAGTGCGTATCATCAGGTCCCCATCTCTAGGGCTGAACGCGTCTTTACAGCCTTTGAATCAGGTCAGCGGTTGTACCAGTTCACTCGACTCCCCTTTGGGGTACCAAACGGAGTCCCTTGCTTTCAGAGGGCTATGGATGACCTCATTGCGAAGGAGAACTTGACCGATGTCTTTGTCTATCTGGACAATCTTACGGTTTGTGGGTATGACCAGGAGCATCACGACGCTAATCTGAAGCGCTTCCTCGAGGTCGTGCGGAAATATCGCCTAAACATGAATGCGGCTAAGTGTCGTTACTCTCTACGCACGGTAGATCTTTTGGGGTACACCATGACCCATGGCTCTGTCTCTCCGGATAAGGAGCGTCTGCGCCCTTTGCTCGATATGGCTCCACCTAGCGATCGGGCTTCGCTGAAACGCGCTCATGGGCTGTTCGCCCACTATTCAAAGTGGGTGCAAAATTTCTCCACGAAGCTCCGCCCCCTCGTGGCCTGCGACACATTCCCCATGGGCCCGGCCGCCATGGCGGCCTTCGAGGGCCTTAAAGCCGACATCGCTGGCGCCGCTGTCGCGACGATTGACGAGAGTGCCTCTTTCGTTTTGGAGAGTGATGCCTCAGATCATGTGATAGCGGCGACTCTCTCCCAAGGGGGATGCCCTGTGGCTTTCTTCTCGCGGACTCTCACCTCCGCCGAGCGGAGGCATTCGTCTGTCGAAAAGGAAGCGTACGCGATCGTCGAATCAATTCGGCGATGGCGGCCGTACCTGCTTGGGCGGTGTTTCCAAATCGTCACGGACCAACAAAGCGTTGCGTTTATGTACGACACCTTACATGCTCAGCGCATTAAGAATGAGAAAATCACCCGTTGGCGTATCGAACTCGCCGACTTCTGCTACACCATCAAATACCGCCCGGGGAAGGATAACCTGGTCGCCGACGCCTTATCGAGGCCGGCCACTTGCGCGGGGGTTGTCACTTTGGAGGGGCTGCGCACTTTGCACGGCACTATGTGTCATCCCGGGGTAACGCGTTTCGCGCATTTTGTGCGTGAGGGAAATCTGCCGTACTCGATTGAGGACATCCGCCGCATCTGCCGTGATTGCACGATCTGTGCGGAACTCAAGCCGCGTTTTTACAACCCTCCTATGGGGACGCTCATTAGGGCTACTAGACCGTGGGAGCGCTTGGCGATGGACTTCAAAGGGCCGCTGCCAATGTCGAGCAACTCTCGCTATCTGCTCACTATCGTCGATGAGTATTCACGATTCCCCTTTGCTTACACGTGCGGGGATATGTCGGCTGCCACGGTTATTCGGTGCCTGCAGAATTTGTTTTCTATGTTCGGGTATCCGGCCTACGTGCATACCGATCGGGGTGTGGTGTTCCTGTCCCAGGAGGTGAGGGGCTACTTGCTCCAGCATAATGTCGCTTCGAGCTACACCACCCCGTACTGGCCCCAAGCGAATGGGCAGATCGAACGCTTTAATGGGATTATATGGAGGGCCGTCATGCTAAGCCTTCGGACCCTCGGCCGAGGCCTCGATAAATGGGCGTGGTCGCTACCTGCCGCTCTAAACTCGATCCGGGCTCTCCTATGTACTGCCACCAACCAGACTCCTCACGAGCGACTGTTCCACCACCCTAGAAGCTCTGGCAGTATCCAATCTTTACCCAGCTGGCTCGCTGAGCCGGGGCCCGCCTATCTCAAACGAGCGGTTCGCGCTAGCAAGTACGACCCCCTTGTTGACAAGGTGCGGGTCCTCCAGGCTAATCCCGAGCATGCTCGCGTGTTAACGGCGGACGGCCGCGAGTCTACTGTCTCCGTACGCCATCTCGCCCTATGTGGGGACGACGACAGGGATATCGACGAACCCGTCTACGAGTCTATGGACTCTACCGAAACTTCCCCTATGGAACTACCACCGATACTTCCGTCGTCACCCACTCCCGTGCCCGTCGGCACTGGGGCGCCCCCTCCGACACCCACCTCCGGCGGCTTTTCCGACGCGGGGGACTCCGGGCTTGGAGACGCCGTACCCGGTAGTTTCCGAACACGAACTGGCAGGGAAGTTCGCCGCCCCGACCGCTACGGGTGGACCGACTGACGTGGATTGACGTGACCCATTCGATTATTGCTGACGCTTGCTTGCAACCTGCCGAGCTGCAGTATAGTTCTAACGGCGGGGAGAATGTAGTGAAATTATACCAAGGTGAACCCAGGGTGTGCTCGCTTCAAAAGGGGCATCCATAAGACCCGGGACAACCGGGGCGCACGTACACTCCAGCGGCACTCACTGTGACATAGTCCTGTAGTTTGAATGGTATGTACGCCCCTATATGCTGCGCTGATTGTTCTCTCTATTGGTATCGGCCATTGCCCATGAAATACTCAGATTTTAATGCCTGTTGCATGAATGTATTTTTTACAGGATGTTACTTCAGATCTAAATGATATTAAACCTACCCAAGGGTCAAGTCGTGTCTGAGCTTGATTTTCACGACAGGGCTCATCATCAAAATGGCGACCACACCCCGTGCACCAAAGTAGTGGTCACTCAGCAAAACTGAAACAGTGAACACCTTTCAAAACTAGAGACACAATCTTCTTCATATTTTATCACTTGAACCCAACTTTACTCCTTTCCTTACCGATTTTGTTAAATCTAAATCTCAAAGGTCAAGACTGCATAAAATCAAAATCATTTTGTATTTTTTTAAAACTGTTTTCATTATTTTAAGCAGATGGAAGAAGAAGAAGAAGACATCTGGATACAAATGGACACGGACTGGCTTTGCATTTTCAGATGATTTCTCGTTGACTTTGCAGCGGTACGTCATAATCCCGAGGAGCGCCATGAAGACTTGTGCTAATGTCTGATGGCATTTGTGGAGGATAACTTGCTTCCTCAAAAAGGTGGCATTTTCCACCATGACCAGGTCATCACTGAAGATGAGAAATTGTCTTCCTCACTGGAGAACTTTGTTCTGCTCACATGGCTTCACTTTTGTGGAGGGAAAATCAGGTTCAAAGATTCATTGAAATCGTTTTATTAAAAATATATCCATTCACAGCGAAAACGATCATAATGTGCACATCTGATAGGAGAGACGGACTTGATGCTTGGCTGACATCACAGTTCGCTCTGCCTAACAGTCCCACAGAACAATCTTACATACCTTCATGATTTGAATAGGTGGGATGGGAAGAACAAACTCACGTGACCAAACCCCCACAGGTCAGGTAATCAAAACCATTCATTCCCTTAGGTGGGAGGGAACACCTTCCACCACCTTGATTGTGATTTACAAAGTATTTTGCATCTTCCTGTGATGTAACGACCGTTGAAGATTCAACAATGTTCGTTACATATCACACACTGAGTTAATTTGACCTGGAGAACAGCTACAATGAAACCAAGTTTGTTTAGCCAAAGACAAACAATCATTGCAAATGCAGGACATTGTGTCGATGGAAATTAGTTTTACCAAACACAATGGAAATGGTGAGCAAGTTTTAAACTTCCTTACAGGGTCAGACAACCTGGTTCCAAATGTATCATATTCTTTACCTCGAAAACTTCGAAACCGTCGAAAACAAGTGTCATGCTGATTACAGTCATTTCCTCAGTGAATGTCCGTCCCTCCCCAAACGAGATCCTCGGTACATTACAAGAGCACGCCAAGTGGCTGGCATTTCTGAAGAGTTAAACGACGAGTGAGGAAACTGAACATGTGCCCATGTGGACAAGATTGTTAAAGACATAAATTTCCCAGAACCATCCACTTCGGTACGTTTCCAGATTTGCCAGTCTCCGTATCTAGATACCTTCCAGGGTCACCACAAAACCCAACCATCGACAGTGGTGCCATGGGAAACCTGATTCACGCAACCACTGCAAACAATTTTGGAGCCAAGATTCAGAAGAGCGCACAGTCCACTCATCAAGCGGATGCGTTCTCCCTTCTTCAATTTTTTAGCGAGACCAGACTGACTAACACAAGATGGAAGACAATTCCAATTTGAGGTACTGGTGGTAGAGAATCTAGATGTGGAGGTGTCGAATTGGAATCCTTTCAAGCCATCGGTCCGCTCGCTCGGATTCAGAAGATCGGAGTCCAGGCAAAAATGCAGTTCTCAGGAAACGTAGTTTATTCGACAATCAGGTCAGCACTGCGCCGTGGAGCAGTGATCACGGACAAGCTGGACAACCCGTGGCCTTGCCGAGAAAACTCTTAAGCAGAATCGTGCTGTGCACGTATTTGTACATTTCAACATCAGATAACACAATCGTAAAACCTTACATGTGCCAGATGGCAGAGTGAAGCAGAGAGAAAGACAAAGGGAGTTCTAGCTGTTTATGACATTGCAAGATTTGAGATCCGGCCGTTTGCCCGAGAGAAGGGCTCCCACGAGCTTATCCCAACAAACGCTCGAGTGAATCCAAGTCTGCCTTGAGATAACGCGGAGCCTGGCCGGAATTAATTGTCCTTTCCCCAGCGGGCGGTTCTGCACTCGTCGGGCCTGGTGAGAAATCAAAGAGAATTATCCTTTTTTCGAGAGAGAGAGAAGGTCACCCCGAGTTTAACCGGTGAAATACCATAAGTTGTATTCCCATATATGGATCCCAATTCTACCCAAGCTGATTGTATAACAAGTCACATTATTTAAACGTCCCTACAAATTACGATTACAAAGGGATTTATAGCAAGTTTAATGAATGGTCTACGAGTAACTATTATGCAAATGAATATCAAGAGGATTAGTTTAAGAGTTAATATGGGCGAGGCCGACAGAGGTACTAGCAGGAAAACCTTTCATGGAGACTAACAATATGTTAGTCCGCCCTGCTCAGCACCAAGTTATCCTGGGTGATGGCACCACGTACGTGAATGGTTCTCAGGAAAAGAGCCTTGATCGCTCTACCATACGCTGAGCTCAGCTAATATGACCTCACCTCACAAAACTACTCTGTGGCTCGGAGAGTTAATAGGAATCCATTCTCAGAGAGACACCTCAGCGCCGACGTGTCTGGCATTTCACTCAGGCCAAATGGCATGGTCTTCACGCAGTCATCAAACATCTGGACTGGTCTCTCATCTCTACTGCCTCTGACATCAACTCTTCCTGGGAATTCTTCCAAAGTAAACTGCTCTCTCTCATGCACAGATTTATCCAATCTCGTCTTCAGTTGTCATACCCTTCCTCCCGTCCATGGTACACTGAATATTGTGGTGAGGGAGTTGCCCTGAAACAACTTGCCTTCGCCTCTCAAACCTGTCTACCTCCTCCATATCCTGGTGGCGTCTGCTCAAATCTGTTTCTGGTGCTTGTTCCCCCTCCATCCCCTCCTTTACCTTAAATGGCTACACAGCTGACACCACACGTGAAAAAGCCGAATGCCTCAACTCTGTGTTAGCCTCAAAATCCTGTTTCCCAATCCCATCGCTCTATGTACCCACCCAGTTACCCAGTCGAACCCAGCTGCTCCTGGACTCTGTGTCCTTCTCTCCTGACAAGGTGAAGAAGTTTCTGTAAAACCTCGATTCTGATTCTGAAACTGGACCACACGGCATCTGCCCACGGGTCCAAAAATCCTGCTGTGCTGCTCTATCTCACCCTTCCTCTGTTCACTTCACCCTCTGTACTCAAGGTCACCTGCCATCTGCTTGGAAATCAGACAACATTACTGCTTTACACAAAAAATGTGCAAAAACAGATCCTTGCAACTACAGACCAATCAGCCGGTTGTCAATAATCAGCAAAGTCATGGAATCCATCATTGCTTTGAATATCAAATCCTTCCTCTTCGCCAATGGCTTGATCCCTGATCATCAATTTGGATTCAGCCCAGGTCATTCTACTCTGGACATGCTCATCAATTTGGATTCAGCCCAGGTCATTCTACTCTGGACATGCTGCTTCTGATGTCTCAACAATGGATGGAGGTCCTCAATGCCAAACAGGAAATCACAGCTGTCTCCCTTCACATATCTCGTTCCTTTGATATGGTCGGGCACCCCGTCCCTGCTCCCCAAACTCTCCTCTTACGGTATCCATGGAAATCTCCACACATGGCTTGTGGACTTCCTCTCCTGTCATGGTGAACGTGTGTCCCTGAATGGAATTCTCTCATCCCCCCTTTCTGTCCAGCCTGGCGTTCCTCATGGCAGTGTTCTGAGCCCTGTGCTTTTCTGGTCTTCATCAATGACCTCTCTGACTCTCTAGAAAATCCTTTCTATCTCTTTTCTGATGACTCTACTCTCTGCCACTCCATACCTCATCCCTCAGATCAGCAGGTAGCAGCCTCTTCACTCTCTGCAGACCTGGACAACATCACAAACTGGTCAAACAAGTGGAACATGTCTTTCAATCCTGACAAATCTCACACTCGCACTTTGTCTGTCGAAGTCCGATGTCGGATGTCCGATGTAGACACTAAAGACACCGTACTGAAGATACAAGCCGTTTAATATGGAATTCACACATATGCGGGAAAGGGAAGGCTCCAGATAATGCCAAGTACCTTCTCATCCGTTTTTACGATGTACTCTGCTTACATACACAGAGTCGAAGCCCCTTCAAACAATAGCGCATTCAGACATCAGTGCAGCAGAGATAAGAACATCCAAGAGGAAGATTCCATCCAAGGACATGCCACGCACCCATAGTGCCACGCATGCAATCTTGAAGGTCAGCTTCCAGCACGGGGCGGCCTGTGCTCCTGAGAAACCCACAACCCACAATGGGAATGCCTGGATCAGAAACAGCACTCAAATAACTCGTGATGATTCCTTGGTTATCTCTTAGAGAAGGTGACTGTCACAAAACTCACTGGTGACCTCCATTGCAACGGTGGCACATCAGATGAGCTTCTTCAAAACTGGAGAATGGTTTTACATGCCTTGTTCAAATGTCGACTACGCCTCTCAGCTCCGAAAACAGTTATTTGTCCGAACAGCACCACCATCTTGGGCTAGATCTGGTCTCGTCATACGATCCAGGCCAGCTCACACTGCATGGCTAGCCTCTCCACTTGCTTGGGAATGAGATCCTCTATCGGGGCATATGAGGTTCTCGCTCATCACTGACTGCTCCACACTGCTATCCCTCTTGGATGATGCTGTTGCTGGATGCCAAACATTGGATGGATGACTCCATCGTTGGATGCCAAACATTGGATGGATGACTCCGTGGCTGGATGCCAAACATTGGATGGATGTCCCCATGACTGGATACCAAACATTGGACAGAGTTGTGTAGCCTGATGAGTTGCCTTATGCAGAGCCCAAGCCAGTCTTACTTTGACCCATACAATGACTCTTCCTCATGCTCGTGATCAGCTGTGGATTATGAGAGATGGTTCTGTCAAAAAATACAGCATTGGATAGACTTTGTACATCACGAGCAGCGTAGGACCTAACCTCATGGGTTTCTTTCATGTGAAGTTACGCGGATGCCAACCTACCTCGTTGCCTTATGACGTGGAGGCCCTTTCCATTACCACCTCAGAGAAACACTTCAGTTCCTTCATTATACAGTCTAAACATTACACTTCCATCCTCACCGATAGCAAGCCGTGCGTACAAGCTTATAAGAAGCTTTGTCGTGTTGAGTTCTCAGCGAGCCCTCGTATATCCACCTTCCTTTCCACTTTCAGCCGGTTTCAGGCAACAATATGGCACCTCACGGTGTCCGCAAACACCCCATCTGATTTTGCGAGCTGCAATGCCCCAGATTGCACAAACACCACCTGTCAAATTTGTGCCTTCATCAGAAGCAAGGAGGAAGCCGTTGTCCTGCATGCATCAGCCCAGGACATTATTTCCGGACATGACAAACTGCCCTTCACTAACAGAGGTGCTTCGTCAGCAAGGCAGGTAGTGCACTCAGACTTCAGGCGAACTCATGCCCAACTAGCTCAGGACACCCACCCATCAAAGAAGGCTACCAACATCAAAGATGTCAAACCAAATATACCTCCAGGTCGCTTCAGTTTCCAAAGATGGCCTAGTAGTTGTCTGCCAGGACGAGCCCCTGTCACCGGCACGTGTGTGCATCATTATCCACGTCAGGTGCTCAATGGCCTACGAACAGCACTACACATTCAGGTGGATCACCCGAGTCGTCATCAACATAGTTCCGTGATTAACTGCCATTTCCACACTCATGCCTTGGACATGACGTGGTTTCAAGGTGCCACCAGTGTGCTGCATTGTGCAACACAACCCACACCATCATCAAACAGTCCCTGTGTCGTCAGTGTCTCCTTCGCACCAGATATCATCAAACGCCATCACCATTAAATTATTGTATTGCGAGAATGTACCTCCTCTTACACCGCATCGTGGATGACGAACAACACATCACACTCCCAGATAACTTGATCTGCTTCTGCATAAAGCTCCAGCCATTGGATGGACCACCTGCTGTCATCCGCACAAATTCTGCCCCCCGCTTGTTATGTCTGGTTCACGAAGATCTTCTTAAACATTAATGTTTGTGCATCAAGAATTATCACTTTAAAAATCCCAACAAGAATGAGGAGACGAACCTTTACGAGAGGAGCCTATGGGACCAGTAACCCCACTAACCCTCACACTGGCCACCGCCAGTCTTCGTTCGTGAATTTGTGGACAAGGCTTCTCTGCCCATGAGATGTGGTGCCAGCGGGATTAGTTCACAAATCCCCAAATCTCATTCTCTGACCTGCAAATGATACAAATCCAACATCATCTTAGCTCCACAAATCACCGTTATATTGAGAAATCTAAGGTGCCCAAGGTGTCTGTCAGGCCCAACATATCGGTGGAAGTCTGCTATTTGGTCTCCACTCTGACCATAACAAGTCATGCGCAGGAAACCACGACCTCGTCTCTGCCATCGATGAATCCTTGTGTAACATACGCAAGTTGTGGTGTCCCAATTGAGGAGTGCAGCTTAACGGGTCAAAAAAAATCAGAATTCCACAAGGTCCCCGAGTACTGGGAAAGAACGTCTCAACTCCCTCACCAACGAGGGGGGAGTGGGAGCGGAAGGGAGGGGAGGAGGGGGAGGTGGAGGGGGGGAGGGGGAGGGGGGGAGTGGGAGGGGGAGGGGGTTCGGGCATCTTCTTCTCGGTGGTCGCCCATAAAATAGATTTGTAAAAATTTCGGTTGCTCACCTGGTTGAGGGTGGATAGAGCCAATGAGGTGGTATACCTGGCCTTGCACCTTGAATGTAGGCATGAATCCTTGCTCAGTGACGACACGATCTGCTACAAACGAAGTCATTTGGAACGAAGAGTTGTAATTACGGATTCCCTTCAGGAAGTGTCTGGATTGAGTCGTAGTTGATTTAAGTAGTTCTTTCAAAGGTTCCGGTGGAGATTGGAGAGAAGGCAAAAGGACATTGCCTCCCCTGCAACACATTCCTGGTGTTTCTCCCTTCCATTTCAAGGCATGGCAAAACTGACAGGTGAACGACATGGAGCCAATATCAACGTTTGAGGAGTAGTCAGTGTTCGGATTGTAACTGAATGCAGCCTTCTCCCATGCAATGGCCGGCTGCCGTCCGCCTGATGTTTGCCAGTTGTTGAGTCGTTTTTGGCGCTGTTCTTCTGTCTCCTGCTGTCTGGCCCTCGCTACACTTTGTTGATTGGCGTTTTGACGTGCCTCTGTCTCATCTTCTGTCTCTCGCTGTCTGGCCCTCGCTACACTTTGTTGATTGGCCTTCAGACGTGCCTCTGTCTCATCTTCTGTCTCTCGCTGTCTGGCCATCGCCACATGTTGTTGATTAGCGTTCAGACATGCCTCCGTCTCATCTTCTGTCTCTCGCTGTCTGGCCCTCGCCACACGTTGTTGATTGGCGTTCAGACGTGCCTCTGTCTCATCTACTGTCTCTCGCTGTCTGGCCCTCGCTACACTTTGTTGATTGGCCTTCAGACATGCCTATGTCTCATCTTCTGTCTCTCGCTGTCTGGCCCTCGCCACACGTTGTTGATTGGCGTTCAGACGTGCCTCTGTCTCATCTTCTGTCTCTCGCTGTCTGGCCCTCGCCACACGTTGTTGATTAGCGTTTAGACGTGCCTCTGTCTCATCTTCTGTCTCTCGCTGTCTGGCTATCGCCACACGTTGTTGATTAGCGTTTAGACGTGCCTCTGTCTCATCTTCTGTCTCTCGCTGTCTGAATCTAGAGACACGTTCTTGATTGGCTTGTCGATGGTGAAAAGTACCTTCATCGGCTTCATGGAGTCTCCGATCAGCGATTTTCCTTGCTCGGGAGGTTGAACGTGACAAATTTCTTTTCTTCGGTGCCATTGCCTTTATCACAGTCAGTCTTCCAGTCACTCACTCATAGACAAATTCAAAATACCAAATTCAAAATACTCGTAGACAAAATACCACGTTTACACGTGGTAAGAAACGACGCAAACGCACGATTGCTACTCTGCGTCGTGGGCGTGGCCAACGTGGCCTCATGCTCCCAGGTGATTGGCTAACTCGAGCTCGAGAGAGCCATAATGCGCGACGTTATGGCAAAAAATATGGATCTGAAGATGAAAGAAAAAAAAACTATGTGGTGTGAATGGCAATGTTCGTCGCTTAAATGTGAAAAATCGCAATCGCGCGGCAAGGAACATCACGTGATCGCTCTGAGCGATCGATTGCACCTCTGCGTCGTGTCGTGGGCGTGGCCAACGTGGCCTCATGCACCCAGGTGATTGGCTAACTCGAGCTCGAGAGAGCCATAATGCGCGACGTTATGGCAAAAAATATGGATCTAAAGATGAAAGGGTATGTGGTGTGAATGGCAATGTTCGTCGCTCACATGTGAAAAAACGCAATCGCGCGCCAAGGAACATCACGTGATCGCTCTGAGCGATCGATTGCAACTCTGCGTCCTGTCGTGGGCGTGGCCAACGTGGCCTCATGCTCCCAGGTGATTGGCTAACTCGAGCTCGAGAGAGCCATAATGCGCGACGTTATGGCAAAAAATATGGATCTAAAGATGAAAGGGAAAAAAAACCTCTGTGGTGTGAATGGAAATGTTCCTCGCTGAAATGTGAAAAAACGCAATCGCTTTTCGCTCTGAAATACGTGCGAACGCGTAACTGAGTTAATGGCGGCAAGGAACATCACGTGATCGCTCTGAGCGAATCAGCGCACTGCTCTGTGACCGGTCAGATTCCGTGCATAAAGTCCTCGCTGAAATGCGCTGAGGTAAAAATATGGTTAAAAAATATTATGAAATCAATTTTTCGGTCGGCCATGTTCGTCCCAGGCTCAATGGCCATGTCTGTGCCAAATATCAAGTATGTGAGCCTCTCCGTTTAGGAGTCTACCGGTAACATTACACACACACACACACACACACACACACACACACACACACACACACACACACACACACAAACTGTGTTTTATATATATATAGATGAGTACGTGAACGAAAGGATGAAGAGAGGAAAGAAGAGGTCACACCAGCATGTGATTTGGACCCTCAGATTGGAGTGGGTACGGGGTTACCGAGCACGGGCTTTACCAGGAACCGACATAGTTTTACATCGATAAACACGGTTGGTATTGGTGTGACTAATGATTCCCAGCTCAGTAAGACTGGTGTTTGGTCCTGGTGCCCCGTTTGGAGTTTCACTTTAACCTAAGTGTCGTTGGGTTTGAGTCCTGACTCTGAAACTTCAATAAAACAAACATTCTGATGCCAACAGGTAGTGCTGCATCTGGGAGCACACCATGTATCGTAAGGTATAAACCAGGATAGTTTTGGGATTATAGTTGCTGGGTCCTTCCGTCTTTATTTCGGGTTTGGTTGTGAAAGACCCCAAGTTACTTCTTCTAGACGGGGTGTGATAAGAGTGTGGGGTGTGAGACCCCAATTGTATCCTGTCGTGTTAATATTTGTTGATCCGGTTTAAGGGACGATCTGCTTGTAATAATTAATTAACATGATCAACCAATCTCATGAACAAAACAAATAATTCCATATTTCCTTCTCACCCCAAGTGTTTTATGGGGTTGAATAAGAGTTCATGGACCAAGACCGAGTACAGCACCTTACGACTTCTCATCTCCTCTTCCAACAAGAAAACTGCTTCAACATTTCCTCTTCTTTGTGTTTCTGCTGCATGTTGATGTTTAGCAATGATTATAAACATTAACAGTTTCTCATCAAATATAAACTCTTCATCAAATCAATGAATGTAAAATCACTATTTCATGTCTGTCCATCGATCATGTACCTGTTGCTTGCAATAAACACTTCAGCTCGTTACCTTTGTGTTTTCATTGGGAAAGGGGAAAGTAAAACAAAACCTGAACCTGCAATTACATTTTGTTGTTTTGCACAATTGTTATCGTGATTTTGTATCAGGTATTGTTCATTTGGCATCACTCAAGGTTGCAGTTGTGTTTGTAGCAGATCAGTGGATAGTTGTATTCGTTTTATTGGAAGCGGGAGGGTGAGTCCTACTTATTTGTCGCTCCATGTAAAGCGGACAAGTCTTTTTAATACATGGTTGGGATGCAGGCAGTGGTGAGGGTGTAGTGAGTGCAGGCAGTGGTGAGGGTGTAGTGAGTGCAGGCAGTGGTGAGGGTGTAGTGAGTGCAGGCAGTGGTGAGTGTGTAGTGAGTGCAGGCAGTGGTTTGGGTGTAGTGAGTGCAGCCAGTGGTGAGGGTGTAGTGAGTGCAGGCAGTGGTGAGGGTGTAGTGAGTGCAGGCAGTGGTTTGGGTGCAGTGAGTGCAGGCAGTTGTGAGGATGTAGTGAGTGTCGGCAGGAGTGAGGGTATATCGAGTGCAGGCAGTTGGGAGGATGTAGTGAGTGTACTGTGTAAGCAGTAGTGAGGTTTGGATATTTAAAGCTCGATGGTCATGATGATTAACGTTTTAGAGATTGAAGTACAGTATGGTGGTTCCCGCTCCATGCTAAAGTCTGAAATTGCAGGAACAATCCAAGTCAAATTGGATATCCCGATACATTTTCATGATGAAATAGAGCACCATCTGGTATATCTGATTTTAAATAAACCATGGTCAAAATGAATAAATAAACAAGAAAGATGTTGTGCACAGCATGATACTTGTGAAATATAAATTAAAATTAGTTGCCATGGAAACAGCAATTTCTAAACTTTGCCTTGCCAAATGTTTCCATGATTCATCGTTACGCAAAACGAATTTTGTTGACAAATATTACTACAACCTAATCGGTGTTTTATATGTTTTAGACGCCTTGACCTTGTCTAAGTTTGACTAACTTTTACATGAGCAGACGTGTACAAATAAGCTGCGTACAAATAAGCTGTGTAAGTGTCAGTTTAATGTCTTGCAAACTTTTTGAGATGTGACAATAATAAAATCACAAAGTCCCATTTGATGATAATGTGGTGAAATTGTCATGGAAACAGTTGATGTCTCAAAACGGCTAAATCGATCGCTCCTATTTTGGGGGAATCATTTCTTTGATTTGATGTACAAACCCTGTTCAAATATCAAGTAAATTCGAAGAAAATTTGAGATTTTAGAAATTCGACTTGAGATCTTGAGATTTGACCTTGAGATCCAATTTCTTTGGTCTTCGACCACTTGAGAAATTGGCTGACTATAAGTGATCGTCCAACCACTGATTTTAAAGCGCTGGTCAAGTGTAATGTAGCGATGCAAACCGGAGGCCTCAACAACGGCTCTGTGACAAGACGGGACTTTGAAAATGACATAGTCTGCTCCAGAATGCTTGGCGTGCAAGACACCCCAAGAAACGGCGGTGTTCGGGGGCACCTTAAAGTATATCGTCCTTGCGAGATAAGGATTGTCACCAAAAATGGCTCCATAATGACTAAAAGAAGCCGGAAATACTTGGAAATGTACCTGAGAGAAAGGGCTGTGCCTCTGCACAATGTAAGACTTGGATAACTTAGCTCGCAGAATGGGCAACTACTCAAAGTGAAAACCCCCAACCATGTGGGCAAGGCCCGAGTGGACGGGCCTGTGCTTCGCAAACCCCTGATGGATCATTACCAGGAAATGGACTTTGCATCTTGTGAGAGTGCCTTCTGTGAACATGGCAGGTTTGGTTATTTATTTAATGGACGTCTGCAATTTGAAAAGATGCTGTACGTCATTACCAAGTAACGGCAACCAACTATTCGACAAAGGACATCTTCGTGACGTGAAAATACACAAACCTTGTGTCAGCTATATTTACGTGGGAGCTCGATGTACCAGGTAGAATTATCTGAGGAAGACACCATTTGTGTGCATCTGAACACGAATGAGGACATATATGGGCTTGTGAATGTAAAGAGTAAGTTTTAAGTTGACTTCTAAAATGATATTTACTATTAATCATGTTTGGAGGGATGGGAGCTGTGAGGGCTGTTTATAAATGTTTGTTTGGTTCCGGGGCCAAAAGAGAAATTCTACTATATTTTTGCATCTATTGCTAAAAGAAGTGTGCACGTCCGCTTGTGCAACCGCTTGCTTTTAAAAACAGGAAATGATAGGAACTCGACACATTGCATCCTCAGATATTTCTCGTATTTGTGTGAGTCCAATTTGCATTTTGGAACAGAACAGTTACGGTTAACCATACCGAAATTGCCATTCTTTCATTTAAATGCTGAAGATTATGTTAAATGATTATTTGAATTACAGATTTCACGCCAGAACATTTACGGTTAACTATATCGAAATTGCCACTCTTTCGTTTAAATGCTGAAAATTATGTTGAACGATTATTTGAATTACAGATTTCACGCCAGCAACGCCAGTTTAAAAGTGCCCGGCGAACGGAAGTAAGTCACAAAAAACAACGACACACACACGAGTAGTGAGTGTAGTGGATAACTTCCAGTTATCTTCTCTGCCGCTCCTAAAATTGGGTTATTCTCTATGTTGCCGTCCCATTAATTCTCTGTATTCAACAGCATTTCCATATATCTCTTCCATCTTCCTTTAATTCCATCTGGGTCCACAACGATTTGTCCCACTTCATCCTTCAAGCAACTCACCCCCATCACACCGCACCTCTTTCGCTATTTGCTTTGCAATCCTGAATACTGCTCTCTGATCCTCTTCCGAATCCAAGCGTTCTCCGAACATTTTCCTGGATGCCTCCTGCGCCTTTGCTACCTCTTTCTTTGCAGCCTTCTTGGCTGCCTTACAACTTTCATGCGCTGCCTTTTCTTCCCCCGTACCCATCGCCTTCTGCCACTCCTTGAACTTCTTCCTGTTCTCGTCAATCCTCTTTCCAACCTTATCATCCCACCACCATGTTTCGAGTGCCTCGGTGGTCCTTTTGTCCATCCACATACCTCACCAATGGCTCCCAGCAGACTATCTTTCATTGACATCCAACCACTTTCAACCTCAACCACATCATCCTCTGCCATACTCAGCGTCTCTTTTAATGCCTCCCTCACTGTCACCTCTTTCAACCTCCACACCTTCATTCTCGGTTGGTACTTCACCCGCCGAGCTCTCCTCGCACCTTTCACCCTTATGTCGCAGACAACCAAGTGGTGCTGTGAAACAGCCTCCTCCCCCGGGATCACCTTGTGTCCCGGAGGTGCCCCATACCTCGCCTACGCACCATCGGGAAGTCAACGGTTCTCGTCGACCCACCTGACGTTTATGTAACAAGCTTATTATCCGCTTTCTGGAACTGAGTATTACAAATCAACAAACCAGCTCCATCAGCAAACTCCCAAACCCTATCACTGTCTCCATTCCTCACACTACATCCGTAACCCTTATGGACTTCTTTAAAACCATCTGTACTCCTTCCCACATGTCTATTTAGGTCTCCTACCACAACAACTTCCTCATCGTTCACGTTTTCCATCAGCTTCTCGATTGCACAACAGAACTTGTCCTTCTCTTCATTGCTCCGACCGGCCTGCGGGGCATATCCGGAGATGACGTTCACCAAGAGCTTTCCAATCGTCCTTCTCACCATCATCAGCCTTTCACTCACTCTAGTCACTGTTGTAAAAACGGAGCCAGAAAACCTCTCAAGGACGAAGGGAGGCTTCAATGCAATCGACCTGGTGCATCTACCAACATAGCACCATAAGCATAACATTAATCTACATGATACAAGGAATACATTGCAATTCATTTTAAATTAAGCATCTACTACTAAACAGCAAATCCTTACCCAGCTCTCATAGAATCATGGAATCGACTATCCGTCTACCACTCTCACAGCAGGTTACATTTGCAATACTCCCATCTCCACAGGGACCGCCCCCATCAGACAGTAATGTGTATCAGCCCAACAACTGGCTTTATGTAGACTTTTCATATCATTCTCCCTGCCTTAAGAATACCACTAATAGGAATAGTCGAATCCGAAGCGGGTTGGAGGTTGACACAGTCGACCGCCGCAAGTGCGATACACACTGTCGTCATAGGCCCCGACGCTAGGCATAGACTGCTGCTCACCATCACCCTGCGATCTCCTATCAGAACCGGGCGAGTCCACAGCCGGAGGCAAGGGAGACATGATTTTGTACAGCGAGGCAGTGTCATCCCACGTAGCATCGGTGGGGTCCGAGTCGGGCACGACGGGGGTATTCGAGTCAGCCTCCATTTCATTCATCTCACCACAAGGTGCTCGGTGGCGCAGAGGAACCATAGTTTGCCTGCTGTCTGGCAGCCAAACATGTGCATGCTGCGGATTCGCTTCCAGTATGTCTACCCGGTCAGCAAGTGGCTCATATTTTCTTTGACGAACCACATGTCTTAGAAGTGCATGTCCGGGCTCAGCCAGCCACGTGGGTAAGGGGCCCATATAGCACTAGAACCTCTACTTTGGTATCGGAAGAGTCTCTCATGAGGCATGGAATTAGTGGAGGTGAATAACAAGGAGCGGCTCGCGTGTAAAGCCTCCGGGAGCACCCGTTCCCACATGGTCGGGGCTAAGCCATGGGTCCGCAAAGCCATCATAACCGCACTCCAGATAACACCATTATATTTTTCGATTTGTCCATTCCCTCGGGGGTTATAGGCGGTGGTATGACTGGAAGCGATGCCACATTCGAGGAGAAACTGCTAAAGCTCCCGTGACATAAAATCTGTCCCACGGTCACTGTGTATGAAGGCAGGATATCCGAACATCAGGAACAGCTGCCTAAAGCAACGAATCACTGTCAGGGCAGATGTGTCAGCACATGGAAATGTGAATGGGACCCGAAAGTACTCGTCCACTATAGTCAGCATGTACCGATTACCAGGCAGGGGCCCCTTGACATCGACATTCAGTCATTTCGACAAATCGACACGCATGGTTTACCAGCGTGTATGAGAGTACCCACCGCCGGCTGGTAGAAACTCTGTTTTAGTTCTGCACAAACCCTGCAGGTCTTGCATAAATGTCGTATTTCCTCCACAGAGAAAGGTAAGTTCTTTCTCCTCACAAAGTGAACCATCCGCATCATGCCAGTGACAGAGCGCCGCGTGGACATCACGCAGGTCGCCGACGGTCATCCCAGCACAGACGGGCCTTGATAGCGCATCAGCAGCGATGTAGAGCATACCCGGCCTGTACTTAATGACAAAGTGATAGTCAGCCAGTTCTATGCGCCAACGATAAATCTTCTTGTTCTTTATCTTTTGAGAATGCTTCCGGTCATACATGAACGAAACAGACTGTTGATCGGTTATGACAGTAAAAGGACGTCCAAGAAGGATATGCCTTGATCGGCGGATTGATTCTACCACGGCATACGCTTCCTTTTCGATGGAGGAGTGGCGTCGCTCACTATCAGTTAGAGACAGTGAGAAGAATGTTACTGGGTGGTCTCCCAGGCTCAGTGTCGCTGTGATTGCGCAATCGGATGCATCTGTTTCTATCACAAAAGAAATTGTCTCGTCGATTGAAGTCATGACCGAGCAGGCGACGTCACCCTTTAATTGTTGAAATGCCATCAGCGCGGCCAAGGGCAAGGGAAATGTTTTGCATTCCACAAGCGGCCTTATTTTCTCTGAGAAGCGTGAGACCCACATGCTATAATAAGCGAGTAGTCCCATTGTACATCGGAGAGTCGAATGGTCAACGGGTGGGGCAAGGTTGAGTAGGGGCAGCAGGCGAGCAGATCAGTCCTTATCTCTCCTCCAAACACCGTGTACCCCAACAGATTTATGGTTCCCACAGAATAGCTACATTTCGATTCTTTGAAGGTCAGTCGGTATTTACGAGCAACATCCAAAAACCGACGTAGGTTCGAGTCGTGGTCTGTTTGATTCCAGCCACAAATGGTCACGTTATCAACGTAGATGAATACATCTTTCACTTGTTCTTTTGCCAAAATCTCGTGTATCTCCCTCTGGAAACATGTTACTCCATTAGTAACACTGAACGGGGTTTTTTCTACGGAATTGATACAGCCTCTGGCCTGATTTGAAAGCCGTGTAAGGTCGGTCGGCAGTGCGTATAGGAATCTGATTATATGTGCTTTTGAGGTCGAGCATGCTGAAGACTATACTTAGATACCGCTCTTACCATGTCATCCATTCTGGGTAAAAGATACACCTCGAGCTGGGTAAACCTATTAATCGTTTGGGAATAATCTGTTACCATGCGTTTCCTGTGGCCTGGGGTGTCGACGACCAGGACTTGTGCACGCCACGGCGACCGGCTGGGATCGATAATGCCTTCGTGTAAAAGGTGTTTAGTTTCAGTGGCTATAAAGATTGCATCCGGCTGGGAATACCTTCTAGATTTCACGGCAAGCAGATGATAATCGGCAGTCAAGCTCGGGAATAGTCGAGGCGGTTCGACATCTATCTTGATGAGGGCGCAAATCAGGCGTGGCTCTGAGCCCACAGATAGCGTGTGAGTGCCGCCGAACTGCATCCCGAATCGTTTGTGCCGATTCAAAAAATCGTGACCCAGGAGGATGTTGGAGCAGATGTTAGGGAGCACAAGCAATTTAACATCACGATAAGTAACATCATGACCACCATACAACATCATGCAACCATCATGCAACCAGCTCCACCATACACAATCCGCACGCTTTCTGCCATAAGGCTCCCGAGGCCATGTACACGCGCTGAGTCGAGGTGGCGGGAGTCCACCCGAATCGCTCCACGAGACGAGGGCTGATGTAGCTTCCATCGCTCCCCATATCAACCAATGCTTCCACCGTCTGTCCGGTGATTACGACTGACACCAAGGCACAATCGAGTCCGCTCGGAGCTCACCGGGTTCCCGTCGACAAGCGCGCGCCTGCGAGCGTCGCTTGTTTGGTCTTGGGCATGCACCATACTTTAGCAAAATGTCCGCGCTTCCCACAATTATGGCACACCGATTCCCTGGCGGGGCAAGTCCTGCGAGGATGGCGACGATTGCCGCAGAAAAACATTTGCCAGTCTGACCAGCGGGCAAGGTCACCGAGGCTGTACGGTGCTCGTTTATTTCATCATCAGAGCTATCGTTGCATACTGCGCATCAAGTGGCCACTCGAGCAGGCGCTCACCCGGCATCAACTTCCAGGTCGCCGTGGTCGTGTGTACGAGTCGTGTCGTGAGCAGTAGCACCAGCAGCCGTGAAGGGTCGACCATAAGTGTCGGATATGGCTTGATCCGACTGCAGCACCCGAGCCTGGTCGAAGGCTTCTTGATAAGTTAGCGTCTATTTCTCAAGCAAACGTTGTCTCATGGTAGAAGACTGCAGACCCATTATAAAGGCGTCATGGAGCAGATCATCTGTGTACTGCAGAGCCGTTCTGTCTTGATTAGCGCAATCCTGTGCCAGCGGGTGTCGAGCCTGGCCATACTGATGCATGGACTCGGAGCTGTCCTGCCGGCGTGTCACCAGCAAATGTCTCTGCGCTGTAAACAGCATAAACAGTGCTGCACAGTTTTATGAAGAGTGCTTTCAGGGTCGCAACTGCTTCGTCGTCCGTCAGACAACGAGCGATGTATCTGTAGATAACATGAGAAACGTTGCTCGATAATACATCGAATTTCTGTGCCTCTGTAATCTCCGAATCCAGTTCCGTAAAGAGTCGTAGCGAGTTCAACCAATGATTGAGCTGATCAGTGGAGTCCGGTGCGTTCGGATCTCCAGAAAATCGCTCGAGGCGGATCAGCTTTTCCATCCTTCAGAGGTCGTCTCAAGAAAGGAAGATTGCATAACATTGTTGTAAAAACGGAGCCAGAAAACCTCTCAAGGAAGAAGGGAGGCTTTAATGCAATCGACCTGGTGCATCTAAAAACATAACACCTTAAGCATAACATTAGTCTCCATGATACAAGGAATACATTGCAATTCATTTTAAATGAAACAACTACAACTAAACAGCAAATCCTTACCTAGCTCTCATAGAATCATGGAATCGAGTATCCGTCTACCACTCTCACAGCAGGTGGTGAGGCAAGCTCCATTCGCAATATGCCCATCTCCACAAGGACCACCCCCATCGGACAGTAATGTGTATCAGCCCAACAACTGGCTTTATGTCGACTTTTCATATCAGTCACACTCAACACCGCCGAAAAACTCCTCAGGAAACAGGACACCAACACCATGGACGCCTTCTGGGCACCCTTGCCACACAGAATTGTATTTCTGTCCCTGCCTACCCTTCACCATTCTCACACCACTTCCTTCATCATCTCGTCTCCTGCACACAACATATGTCCACTCTTCTTCTGACCAATACTTCCACTTCTCCTGATCTCCCTGTCATGTCTTTCAATCCTGACAAATCTCACACTCTTACTTTGTCTCTCAGAAAAGATCGACTGGACAACCCTCCCATCTACTTTCTCAACAATCCTCTCCAAGAAGTTCTGTCGCTCAAGCTTTTGGGTCTCACAATCTGCCATGATCTTTCTTGGGAAAACCACATTTCCAAGCTGGCCTCCAAAGCCAGTCGCCGACTGGGCATCCTCCGTCGTGCGAAGTCCTTCCTCGGCACACCTGAGCTCCTCACCACATACAAGGCTTTCACCCGCAGCTCAATGGAATACTGTTCTCCCCTATGGGCCGGTGCTCCTGCCTCACACCTAGCTCGGCTTCACGCTGTTGAAACCAAAGCTTTCAGAATTATTGGAATCTCCCGCAATGAAGCTATCTCTGAGGGCCTTTCACTCACTCACCGCAGGCAGGTAGGTGGTCTTTCTGTCTTCTACCGACTCCTCTCCGGCCTTGCACCCCCAGCTCTCTCTGTGCTCTGTCCCCCAAATATTCCTACAGGTCGCACAAGATCTGCCAGCAACCCTCTGATGGTTAAACTGCCGAAATCTCGGCTCTCTGCTCACCTTCACTCTTTCATTCCTCTTTTCTCCCGCCTCTGGAACAAACTCCCTCACTCCCTTCAATCCCATTCCTCCCTCCAGGTCTTTAAAACAGCTGTTCACCACCATCTCTTATCTTCCCCCATCTGTTCACCACCGCTTTGCACAAAAAAGGTGCAAAAACAGATCCCAGCAACTACAGACCAATCAGCGTTCTCCCAATTATCAGCAAAGTCATGGAATCCATCATTGCTTAAGATATGAAATCTTTCCTCTTCTCCAATGGCTTGATCTCTGATGATCAATTTGGTTTCAGACCTGGACACTCTACTCTGGACATGCTGCTTCTGCTTTCTCAACAATGGATGGAGGTCATCAATGCCAAACAGGAAATTAGAGCAGTCTCCCTTGACATATCACGTGCCTTCGATACGGTCTGGCACCCCGCTCTGCTCACCAAACTCTCCTCTTTTGGTATCAATGGAAATCTCCATGCATGGCTGGCGGACTTCCTCTCTTGTCGTAGTCAACGTGTGGCCTTGAATGGGTTTCTCTCATCTCCTCTTCCTGTTCAGGCTGGAGTTCCACAAGGCAGTGTTCTGGGCCCTGTGCTTTTTCTGGTCTTCATCAATGATCTCTCTGACTCTCTTGAAAATCCTCTGTATCTCTTTGCTGATGACTCTACTCTCTGTCGCTCCATTCTTCATCCCTCAGATCGGCAGTCTGCTGCCTCCTCACTCTCTGCAGACCTGGACAAAATCACAGACTGGGCAAACAAGTGGAACATGTCTTTCAATCCTGAGAAATCTCACACTCTTACGATGTCTCTCCGAAAAGAACGACTGGACAACCCTCCCATCCACTTTCTGAATAATCCTCTCAAAGAAGTTCTGTCACTCAAGCTTTTGGGTCTCACTATCTGCCATGATCTTTCCTGGGAAAACCACATTTCAAATCTGGCCTCCAAAGCCAGTCGCCGACTGGGCATCCTCCGTCGTGCAAAGTCCTTCCTTGGCACACCTGAGCTCCTCACCACATACAAGGCTTTCATCCGCAGCTCAATGGAATACTGCTCTCCCCTCTGGGCTGGTGCTCCTGCCTCACACCTAGCTCGTCTTCACGCTGTTGAAACCAAAGCATTCAGAATCATTGGAATCTCTCGCGATGAAGCTAACTCCAAGGGCCTCTCACTCACTCACCGCAGGCAGGTTGGTGGTCTTTCCATCTTCTAGCGACTCCTCTCTGGCCTTGCCCCCCCAGCTCTCTCTGGGCTCTGTCCCGCAAATATTCCTACAGGTCGCACAAGATCTGCCTGCAAGCCTCTTATGGTCAAACTGCCAAAATCAAGACTCTCTGCTCACCTTCACTCCTTCATTCCTCTCTTCTCCCGCCTCTGGAACAAACTCCCTCACTCTCTTCAATCCCACTCCACCCGCCAGGTCTTTAAAACTGCTGTTCACCACCATCTCTTATCTTCCCCCATCCAAAACCTTGATCTTTTCTACCCCCGCTAATTCACCCCAGATCCACCTTGTTTGAAATTCCAACTTCTTTCCTGGAAGTCCTGGCAGTGTCCATATGTTTTATACCTCTCCCACCGCCCCCTTCCCATGCCCCTCCCCCCCCCCCAAAGCCCTCGCCCTCTCTCAGATCTCTCGATGTCTCCATGTCTCTCGGTCCCTGCTCTTAAATGTTGTGTTTGTGTCCTTCCCCCTCTCTCCCCATCTTGTCTACCGCTCCCGATGTTATATGTTTTATGTGTCGGTTTGTCTTTCTGTGTGATTAATGTTCGCTCTTTCACGAGCCTCGATCTTGTATACAAAAAAAAAAAAAAAAAAAAAATTGTCCCGACATTCCATGTCCCAAACCTCAGAAATCCATCTCTACGTGGGGCATCAGACGTTTCGTCGTCATAAATGGAGTGGTTTCCTCCCTTGCTTCGGGAGAGAACCTCACTCACATAAACTCAAAAGAAGCACCTCACTGTGATTTTAAAAACCATCCCCGGGAATATTAACACAAATGAACTACAACTGGAGGCAATCCGGGGTTTGGTGACGATCCGGAAAAGAGAACTTGGGACAAAACTCTGAAAAAGTTGAACAGTTTGAACAATGTACTGTGATCCCTTCCTGAAGATGAGGTGGATACTAGAAACCAAATTGCTGATAATACCCGATTTGTATCTTCTCAATTTGTTAGTAAATCAATGCCAGGTAAAGCTGAATGGTCCAACAAAGCAGAAAATACCAAACACACATTTACATTTCAAACAAACGCAAATACATCACTTGGGATATTACAACACAGGATGTATCTAAAGAGTTTGTACTCACAATGGAAGCAAATTATAAACTACACATGAAATCACAATTAATGAGAGTTTTCGGTCTGCACGGATCGTCCAACCGCCGAGCTGTGTGCACACTCTCCTGCAGGTACCGTTCCAGGGCTCGAACCTCGACACAGATATAAACTGTTATCCTGGTGCTTTACAAACAGGGAACCAGGGCAAGGTGTATGTGTGTGTGTGTGTGTGTGTGTGTGTGTGTGTGTGTGTGTGTGTGTGTGTGTGTGTGTGTGTGTGTGTGTGTGTGTGTGTGTATATATGTATATATATATATATATATATATTGTTACAGCCGCGGTTAGATGTTATAGACCGAGCGGTGATTTAAAACCGCGACCTAACAAAACTCACCCGATTCCACCCGAACTTTGGTTGTATCGCACCCTAGCTGCTCAATGAGGAAAAGACAAAAGCGACACGGATGCAAAGAGGAAAACGGAGACAAAAAGGTTTGACAATACTACTGAATTTATTTCTACTATTTACACACAAGCAACAAGAAGGAATTACGTTTATTTACAAGTACAAAACGCAGGTGACACAGGGAAGTACTAGCTTATCGTTATACAGACTTAACTAACCCCAGGACAGAACAAACAGAACGCTGACTCACGCGGGGGATGCCAGGAATGGCAGAAGGTGGATGGCTGGAGGGAGAGGGAGAGGTCCAAGGGGGGTCCCGCAGCACAACCGGCGCGTTCAGCAGCCGCCGTTCCTCTTTGGCCCTGCTCCAAACCGCCGTTCAGGCCCCCTTTGGCGGTTGGGTGGTCTTGCGGCTGCGGCCTCTGTCCGCTACGTTCTCAGGACTGGTCTGGTCCAAACCCTCAACTCTTCCTTGCTTCTTTCACTCCTCACCACCGACTCCTCACCGCAACCAACAACCTTGCAACCAACTCCTCAACCAACTCTTCTCCCTCAACAACCCTTCTCTCTCTTTTGCGACCGACTCAGTCCAACCCAGAGTGCATCTCTCTCTCTCCACTTCCGGTTGCGCCTTTTTATAGCGCCCCCGGCGATTACGCCCCCGGCGTTTTGGACACGCCCATCGGGGGTGCTCACCTCGGCCCTGGTTGGTCGCGCGACCCTCTGGCTCCGCCCTTGATGACGACGGGCGGGCACGCCTTTCTTCTCCGACCCGAGCACAGGTTCAATGGCGGCAATTGGATCGGAGCTAATTGGTAATCGAGGGCTCAGCAGTGACGAGAGGGGGAATGGAGGTTGTGGGAATGGGAATGAAGGGAATCTATCTCTTTTACTGGTGCAATGGAGTATTTCAATTAATGGAAGACACAGCCTTACACTAATACACAGAATAAGATATAACTATCGAACATGAATATCCTATGATTGGCTGACATGTATGCTTGTGGACTATGGGACGCCCTTTTGATCTTACACAGCTCCGGAGGCAGGAGGCACAGCACAACAACAATAATAATAATCATACAGCACACAATCAAAAAAATATATATACAGTCCTCATATCCACAACACTGCACTCTCCTCCTCTTAGGCACGTCCCGGGCCTACAACGTTTATCTTTAGCGTGACACGTAGGTGTAGTTCCCTCTATTTTTAACCTGACCCTGAGTGCGACAGTTTAAACATAAATAAATGTGTCCCGCTGCTCCATTGCACCCTGCCTAACAGACTTTCGCCCACAGTTAACCGAATTGCGGAATGGTCTTCAAACTATACACTGACGGTGGGGAGCATTATTTACAATTGACGCTATTTTTATTTACAAAACTAACCCAGGACCTGTAATTGTTCTTTCTGGGGGGAGACAGTCTGCTCTGCATCAATGCACCATTAAAGCACCCAAAAACGCACCAATACAAGCACCATTGTTCAATGAATAAAATAAAACCAACAAACCCAAACCCTGCAGGTGATCTCTTGCTCTTCGGCTCCCTCTGCTGGTTATTATTATTTCTTCCAGATGTTGTCATTTTCATTTGCCTTGCTTACTGGCGGCCTATTTGCAATAAAACTTGCACCCAATGTGTCCTTATTTATTTTATTTATGGCCCACAGGGCCGACTAGTGTAGTTCACCTGTGGGGCATCGGTGCCCTGTGGCCAAGGTCCGCCAGCAAGATTTCGGGCCCTCATGGCCGGTTCCAGCAGAGGGGCCATGCCCCAACCCATGGGGTTCATAAGTGGTGCTCGGCCACTGACATGTGGTCCATAAGGTGGTGCATCGATGCAGACAGCTGGTTCTGGGAATTTCGGGCGCACAATGGCCGACCCACGCACGCTCCCCTCGGCGCCCAACGGCGCTCAGGTCCTCATGTGGGAGACAAAAGGGGGGACAAGACAGATGAGCGAGGGGTAAGGTCTCAAGGGTACACATCAAAAAGGCAATGCAAGGCGAAATGCGTACGGAGGGCGAAGTGAGAAAGCTCGTCCCTACCGTACGTCACCCCCCCCGTTACCTAGCCCACCCTTGCCCTTACCCCATATGTACAAAACCTACACATTACCAATTCGTCACTACTGTCACGTCTTCCCCATATTTCCCCTATACCAAATTCGTCTCCACAATCCCTCTACTTCAAAATTTGCCATCACCAAATTCATCATCAATCCTCATAAGGAGGCAGAGATGGAACATCAAAGCACAATGTCACACCCACGTCATGATGCGTCTCACAATCCAAACATTTGCATCATAAAAATAATTAAACCATGGCATGGTGTGGAGTACCTGTCACCTCAGGTGAGTGGATGCAGATGGTGCGAGGAGACTTCATCCTAACTACTTTCTAAATGACATTAACACACTTTACACTACCCGGGGTCTTTCCCTGCCAATCCATTGGCCACTTACACTATGGGTTCTAAAAACCAATCCCCATTGACCAAACTGTGGTGCTTCTCAATTTGGGGTCTCACTCCCCCGATTCATCTCCCGGTGCCCTCGCACAATTTCTGGGCTGCGACGTGTAGCTCTCCCAGCAGGTCTACCCACCTGCACACCTCCACCACTGTAGTTGCCACCCGAGCTTACCTAGCTCCTCACCCTAACCTAACTAACTGGGGACAGCCCCTCTCCTGGCTCTGTCACCCCATGGTGCCCTCTGGCACTGGGCTACCCGGGTCCGTCCTCCGGATCCTCGGGCCCCATCCACAACAACTACTACCGGCTCCCAGAGCCCACCTGCGGCCTCACCTGGCCGACATCCTCACAGTGGTGGAGTGCCCAAACCAACTACACACACTAACAGGCTACACGCCCAGCCATTTCCACAACACTAATGCACCCATCCACAATACCATTCTGCAACCGCACCACAAATGCCAATATCCAACCACGTTTTACCTGTACCCTCTACCTAACACTTACACTACCCGCCCCGGGTATCCGTGATGGGGGTCCACTCTTCCCCCATTCACACCTTCGCACCATCCACTCCACTCCACAATTTCCACCATACTCACTCCACGACCATTCATTCCAATACTCCATACCATTTATTCCATACACCTGTCCTCCATTCACCTGTCGTTGCACACCTGTGCAATCTCACTTGGTGCCACCTGCACCCTCCTCCTCTTCCTGGACCATCTGGTCATCACAATACACAATCACCATCACTCAATCATACACTGCTCCACACACCTGTTCAGTTACACACCTGTGCAATCACACCTGTTCAATCACTCACACACACGGCATCATCTCAGCTAACTCCTCCCCTCTGAAACTTGCGCTTCCCAGTCGTCCCTTTAACTATTGCGCTCCCACGTCATTATCAACCACACTAACTACCTGCGTCCCCACTACAGGTATCAGTCACTAACTAATCTTAACGTTACCTACTGTCCTCTTCGCTAGATCCCTACACATGATATATCCTAACCCACCCGGGCTAGTTTTCACTGCCATCAACCCCATAATCTATTGCGCATTTGCCCCCCGTGTGAGGGATGACAGAGTTGCCATCCCACCACATCGGGGGTCTTTCTATCAATTTTGCACATCCAAATTCCACAAATCAAAAATTTTCCATTTACTGCCAATTCTACCCACTATTATAAATTTCGTATCGAATCACTCCTATCTTCGTCACAGTCCGTCTACTTATTATGTCCTCTCGGTGCGCCAATTCACATCTACAGCCCGGCTTCGTACAGCCGAGCAATGAATGCGGGTTCCTTTATGCCCGCGGCTGGATACGTCCCGCATTCGGTGCAGGGACGGAGGCTTACCCGGGCTGAGATCCCACGCACCACCCCGGCATGGTGCCATCCAATGTCCCGATCTCGACCTGCCGGCACGTCCCAATAGAAAGTGGTCGCCATGACGACCCTTCCTATCGGGCTGCCCGACGCGCACCGAGGGCCCGATTCGGCTATAAGTCGTTCTAACCTTTAACCCGGTTACCATCGATGCTTCACCTGCAGGCTTACATGCATACGCTACCCCTTTCTTGCTCATACATGCAGCCGTTCCCATCCTCCTCGTACCTTTCCTTACACACCCAGGTACCCTCATTCCGCTCACCGACTTGGTCACACACCTGACCACCGAACACCTTGGCACACATTCGTCGCTCGCACACCTCACCAACACACCTCTTCGCGCCCCTTTCTCGGTCACCTCCTCTGTGACAATCACAGGTGTGCTCTCACTCACACACCCAACCACGTGCCTCACTACCAACTCAAATGTGCCTTCCCACACACGCTCTACCATTCCAGGTGTGCATCCTTGCTCACCTGTCACAACCAACTCACGCTCCGTTTCACTCTCACTACTCTCACCTCCACTCTTGACAGCGCACTCACCCTTACTCTCGACGGCACACTCTTTCCTCATGCACCCGTCCGTTACACACCTTTCTCACGCACACCCTCCCGTTACATCCTCTGTAACACTCACTACAGGCGTACACTTCCTCGTTACATCCTCTGTAACACTCACCACAGGTGTACACTCTCTCGTTACTTCCTCCGTAACACTCACCACACCGCGCTTCCATGTACCCCCTCGCACACGCGCTTCGACCAACTCACTCTTGACGGCACACTCACTCCTTGGCGTGCACTTTTTCCTCACACACCCCATGGTCGGACATTCTCGCACACCTCTTTTTTCGCACACCTGACCTGTCACACACTTCACCAACGGCCTTCCACGAACACCCGGATCCAAACCAATCCCCAAGCCAACTGAAGCTTTCCTCACATAATATACATTGCCACTCACCTTGGCACCTCGTCGCACCTCCTCTGCCACCTGCAAACTTTTTATTTGGTTAGTGAGCACCGCATCATGATTTGAACACAGACCTTGCACATATTCCATGACTTCCTCCTTTATCTCCCTCTTAGTTTCTGTCCGTCCCTTCTTAATTTCACTCACCTCTTCTTCCACTTCCTCTAATTGTTGTTTAACCTCTTTTATTTCTCGGTGCGTCTCTTCAAGTTCGTCCTCTAAGGCTACCGTGACCGTCTCTACGTGCCTCCTCACCTCCCGGTCCTTCGTCTCCATTACTTCTGTCACCTCGTCCACCCTCATTGTCAGTTCCTCCCTTACCATCTGACATTGCCTCTGCGTCGCTATTAATTCATTTTTAATGTCCTTTTGTGTCGCCTTTAACCCTCCTAGTACCGCAGTGTTCTTTTGAACCTGCTCCACTAACTTCGTTTGTCCCTCTGTCAGCTGTTCCACCTCCTCCGTCAGATCTTCTATTCCCCCCTGTAACTTTGCCGTATTATTTCTCACCTCTTTCTCTATACGCTTTTCGCCTCGCTTTACCTCCTCGCGTAGCCCCAAGACCTCCTCACTCACCCCTCGTCGTATTTCCTCCATCTGGTTCCCCATCTGTTCGATTTCCCGGGCGGATTGTTCCCCTATTTCCCGCAATTTGTCCTCCATCCTATTTTCTAACCCCATTAACCCATTTTTCACCCCCTCTAACCCATTGTCTAACCCCTCAAATTTCTTGTCTAACTCCTTAAAATTATTGTCTAACCCCTCAAATTTCTTGTCTAACTCCTTAAAATTATTGTCTAACCCCTCAAATTTCTTGTCTAACTCCTTAAAATTATTGTCTAACCCCTCACCGGTACCCCTCGCTTCGTCCCTCATTACCCCCAATTGCTCACCCTGAGCATCCATCCGGTTTTCCATTACCCCCATTTGGCCCTCTAATCGCTCACCCTGAGCATCCATCCGGTTCCCCATTACCCCCATTTGGCCCTCTAATCGCTCACCCTGAGCATCCATCCGGTTCCCCATTACCCCCATTTGGCCCTCTAATCGCTCACTAGTCTGGGCCATAAGGGCCTTCATTTGTATAAAAAACAGATTCAAATCCCCCGGTGGCGCTACCACGGTCGCGGGCGTGGGCGCCGTGGCCATGTGCGAGGCGCCATTTTGCGCGCCTGATATTCCCGCAACCACATTGCCATTTTCCTCCTCCCTTTCCTCCACACACATTTCCCCGAGGTCCTGGGTCGATTCCTCCCTGTCTATCGCTCCCACCGGCATCCCGTCGCCTTGGACAGCCATGGCGCGATTTCAAAATTCGGGTTTTTGTAAAACAAAACAAATTTCGTCCGCTTTATAATTTTGAGCGCGTGAAGCGCGCTCTGGGTCGATCTCACTCCCCGACACCAATTGTTACTGTACTAACACAATTGGTGTCCAAAATTTGGGCTAAATAAATTTAGTCCCAGGTTCGAATCCCACCTCCTGACTACCAATTGTTACAGCCGCGGTTAGATGTTATAGACCGAGCGGTGGTTTAAAACCGCGACCTAACAAAACTCACCCGATTCCACCCGAACTTTGGTTGTATCGCACCCTAGCTGCTCAATGAGGAAAAGACAAAAGCGACACGGATGCAAAGAGGAAAACGGAGACAAAAAGGTTTGACAATACTACTGAATTTATTTCTACTATTTACACACAAGCAACAAGAAGGAATTACGTTTATTTACAAGTACAAAACGCAGGTGACACAGGGAAGTACTAGCTTATCGTTATACAGACTTAACTAACCCCAGGACAGAACAAACAGAACGCTGACTCACGCGGGGGATGCCAGGAATGGCAGAAGGTGGATGGCTGGAGGGAGAGGGAGAGGTCCAAGGGGGGTCCCGCAGCACAACCGGCGCGTTCAGCAGCCGCCGTTCCTCTTTGGCCCTGCTCCAAACCGCCGTTCAGGCCCCCTTTGGCGGTTGGGTGGTCTTGCGGCTGCGGCCTCTGTCCGCTACGTTCTCAGGACTGGTCTGGTCCAAACCCTCAACTCTTCCTTGCTTCTTTCACTCCTCACCACCGACTCCTCACCGCAACCAACAACCTTGCAACCAACTCCTCAACCAACTCTTCTCCCTCAACAACCCTTCTCTCTCTTTTGCGACCGACTCAGTCCAACCCAGAGTGCATCTCTCTCTCTCCACTTCCGGTTGCGCCTTTTTATAGCGCCCCCGGCGATTACGCCCCCGGCGTTTTGGACACGCCCATCGGGGGTGCTCACCTCGGCCCTGGTTGGTCGCGCGACCCTCTGGCTCCGCCCTTGATGACGACGGGCGGGCACGCCTTTCTTCTCCGACCCGAGCACAGGTTCAATGGCGGCAATTGGATCGGAGCTAATTGGTAATCGAGGGCTCAGCAGTGACGAGAGGGGGAATGGAGGTTGTGGGAATGGGAATGAAGGGAATCTATCTCTTTTACTGGTGCAATGGAGTATTTCAATTAATGGAAGACACAGCCTTACACTAATACACAGAATAAGATATAACTATCGAACATGAATATCCTATGATTGGCTGACATGTATGCTTGTGGACTATGGGACGCCCTTTTGATCTTACACAGCTCCGGAGGCAGGAGGCACAGCACAACAACAATAATAATAATCATACAGCACACAATCAAAAATATATATATACAGTCCTCATATCCACAACAATATATATATATATATATATATATATATTGTTGCGGATATGGAATTTGGCCTCCATATCCGCTTGTAAATATTCCCCTATTTCCCCAATACTCCCCAACTCTCCCTTACCCCATTCCCTAGTCCCATTGTCTGTAAACAACACCCAGTAGAGCCGATCTCCCCCTTCTTCCCCCATTAAATGTCGTGCCCAGGTCCACTGCATCACACGTAGACAACTTTCGGACCTCTTGCTAGTTATTCTTAGTCTATGTCAGTTAAGGACTCGTTTCCATTAATTCTGACTCTTCGTTGCACCAGAATGTGATTATATGGCACCAGTAGTGAGTTTAGGACCTCCCCATACCTCCCCGCATCTCTTCCCCATGAAGAAGCGCCAACTACAACAACTACAACAGCAGAGGGGGGTGGCGCGGCGACGGCGCGGGGAGTGGGCGTCCTCAGTCCGGCTTGGTTAGCCGCCATTGGCCAGGTGCTCGACGGGGTTACCACGAAGGGGCTCCCTGTCGGCCCCTCGTCAAGGGCGGAGCCGGTAACCCCCGCACCCAATGAGAAGCAACGGGCCGATGCCATCTGGGGCGGAGCTAACGAGCCGTGGGCGTGTCACTCCCCGCCGGATATACGAGCGACTCACCGGAAGTGAGAGTGAGATGCGCCTGAACTACGGAGAGCAGAGGAAGCCACCGCCACCCCCAGCGCGACGATACCTCCCCGCATCTTTGGACTGGACCGAACCGAGTCGATTCTGCCCTGAGCCCAGGTGCACCTGGAGCGATCGACCAACCCGCCTATCCTTGCCATCAATCCCTGTGTGAGTCCGTCTTGTCCTGTTTATCTGTGGTCTGTCGGGGTTACTATAAGACCGTGATTAAGTGCCCACCTTACTGTGCTGTCTCTCTGGTCCCTGTAATCTAACCTTCCGCATATCCCATAATAGAACCTCCTCCGGAGGCCTTGAGAACTGAACCCTTGTTGTCGTATCCTTGTTGTAATCCCAGCCGTTGTGTCCTTTCCCTTAATTGATCTAGCATAGCGCGATTAGTCAACGTCCGGGTATAATCGGGTAACCTGTTGCAGACGTGGTCATACCAAACCGCTCGGTAAATCACCATCAAAGACCGCGCCTGTAACAATTGGTGTCGAGGAGTGGAATTCGGACCCGGGACTAAATTTGTTAGGCCCAAACGTTGGGAGGTAGAATCGATCCGGAGCGCGTTTACTGCGCTCGACGAAATTATAACGGCGAAATTTGATTTTGTTATACGGAAATAAAAACCCGAATCTTGAAAGTCGCGCTATGGCAGACCAAGTCGGCTGGGGTCCGGTAGTGGAGAGTGAGGCAGGGTCGGTCCAGGACCAAATTGAGGGACGCGAGGAGAGCGAAGCAGTGAGGGTAGCAGGTTCGCAAAATAGCGCCGTCACGCACGAAGTAGCGGGCGCGCAAAATGGCACCTCGCAGATGGCCACGGCGCCCACGCCCGCGACCGTGGTAGCACCACCGGTGGATTTGAACCTTTTTTTTATGCAAATGAAGGCCCTTATGGACAAGAATAATGAAGAAATAAAAAACAGTATAGGGGCAATGAGGGACGAAATGGGGGTAATGAGGGACGAAGCGAGGGGTACCGGTGAGGGGTTAGACAATAATTTTAAGGGATTAGACAAGAAATTTGGGAAGTTAGACAATAATTTTGAGGGGTTAGACAACGGGATAAAAGAGGTGAGAAAGGGGTTAATGGGGGTAGAAAACAGAATGGCCGCTCAAGAGAATCAAATGGAAGGGATGCAAAAGGGGTTAGAGGGGTTAGAAAACAGGATGGAAGGCAAATTGAGGGACATGAGGGACCAAGCGGAAAGGGAAGTTAAACAAATGGGGCAGCAGATAGAAGGGGTCAGAATGGGGGTAGAAACCAAACTGGATGCTCACAGGGAGGAAATGGAGCAGATGAGGGTGGCATCTGGGCAGGAGATGCAAGTAATGGGAGAGGAGATCAGAAGAGGAGTGAGTGAGGAGGTCGGAGGAGTGCGCGAGGAGGTGAGGCACTGTAAGGAGCGCATGGAGAAGGAGGTGAGAAAGGGGACTGTAAAATTGCAAGGGGGCATAGAGGACCTGACGCAGGAGGTGGAACAGCTGACGGAGGGACAAAAAGAACTAATGGACCAGGTAAAGAAGAACACAGCGGTAATAGGAGGGTTAAAGGCGACACAGAAAGAACTAAAAGATGACTTGATAGCGATGAAGAGGGAATGTCAGGTGGTACGTGAGGGACTGACAACGAGGTTGGACGAGGTGATAGAGGTAATGGAGACGAAGGACCGGCAGGTGAGGACGCACATGGAAACGGTCAAGGTAGCCTTAGAGGACGAGCTTGAGGAGACGTACCAGGGAATAAAAGAGGTGAAGCAGAAATTAGAAGAAGTGGAAGAAGGGGTGAGCGAAATTAAGAAGCGACGGAGAGAGGATAAGAAAGAGATAAGGGAGGAAGTAAAAGAATTGGTCCAAAGTCTGTGTTTGGATCGTGATGATGTGCTCATTAACCGGATGAGGGATTCGCAGGTGATGGAGGAGAAGCGAAGAGGAAGAGGACCCGGTGTAAGTGGTGACCAATATGGTCGTGCGTATGATGCGCCAGGTGATTTGATAAGCTTGGGGGTCGAGATAGACCCGGGTGTTCGTGAGAGGCCGTTGGTGAGGTGTGCGACAGGTCTGGTGTGCGAAAAAGGAGGTGTGCGAGAAAGTCCGACTCTGGGGTGTGTGAGGAAAAAGTGCACGCCGAGGAGTGAGTGTGCCGTCAGGAGCGAGTTGGTCGGAGCGCGTGTGCGAGGGAGCACAGGGAAGCGCGGTGTGGAAAGTGTTACAGAGGGTGTGACGGGAGAGTGTGCGCAAGGGTGTGCGCGAGAAAGGTGTGTGACGGACAGGTGCATGGGGAAAGAGTGCGCTGTCAAGAGTGGAGGAGAATGCACGCCTGTGGTGAGTGTTACAGAGGGTGTGACGGGAGAGTGTGCGCGAGAAAGGTGTGTAATGGACAGGTGCATGAGGAAAGAGTGCGCTGTCGGGAGTAAGGGTGAGTGCGCTGTCAAGAGTGGAGGTGAGAGTAGTAAGAGTGGCACGGAGCGTGAGTTGGTTGTGACAGGTGAGCGAGGATGGACACCTGGAGTGGAAGGATGCACACCTGGAATGGTAGGGCGTGAGTGGGAATGCACGCTGGAATTGGTAGTGAGGCATGTGGTTGGGTGTGCGAATGAGAGCACACCTGTGATTGTCACAGAGGAGGTGACCGAGGAGGGGGCGCGAAGAGGTGTGTTGGTGAGGTGTGCGACCAACGAATGTGTGCCAAGGTGTTCAGTGGTCAGGTGTGTGACCAAGTCTGTGAGTGGAATGAGAGTACCTGGGTGTGTAAGGAAAGGTACGAGGAGTATGGAGACGGCTGGAGGTGTGAGCAAGGAACGGGCTGCGGGGTGTAAGCAGGCAGGTGAAGCATCGACGTTAAACGGAGCAGCGGTTAGGTCGACTTTTAGCCGAAGCGGGCCCTCGGTGCGTGCCGGGCCTCGCTTTGAACGGCCGCGTCCGTGCTCCACTAGGCGGAGCTGGCAGCCCGATAGAAAGGGTCGTCATGGCGACCACTTTTTGTTGAGGCATTCCGGCGGGTCGAGGTCGGGCCATGGGATGGCTCCACGCCGAGATGGTGCGTGGGATCTCGGCACGGGTAAGCCCCCGTCCCTGCACCGAATGCCGGACGCATCCAGCCGCTGGCGCAGAACAACCCGCATTCATGGCTTGGCTTTACGAAGCCGGGCTTTGGACGGGAATTGGCGCACCGAGAGGCAGTAGTGAGTAGACTGGGTGATGAGGTTAGTGTTTTGGACCCAAAATTAGAAAAAAACAAAATTTGATGATTGGCAAGGGATTGGCAGTAGTGATTGGCAGATGATGGGTAGTGATTGGCAAATTTTTGATTTGTTGAAATTTGATGTGCAAAATTGGTAGTGAGCGATGTGCCCGGTGGGTAAGGGTGGCATCCCTGCCACCCTTCCCAGTGGGGGCAAATGCGCTATAGATTATGGGGTGATGGCAGTGAAAACTAGCCCGGGTGGGTTAGGATATGGTGTGTAGGGATCTAGCGAAGATGACATTAGGTGACGTTAAGGTTAGTTAGTGACTGATACCTGTAGTGGGGACGCAGGTAGAGTAGTATGGATGATAATGACGAGGGAGCGCAATAGTTTAAAGGGACGACTGGGAAGCGCAAGTTTCAGAGGGGAGGAGTTAGATGAGATGATGCTGTGTGAGAAGTGGAGCAGTGTGGAGCAGGGTATGAGTAGTGAGTGTTGTGGATCAGCGCGAATGCGCTTGGGGAGAGAAGGGTGCAGGCGGCACCAAGAGTGAGAGCACAGGTGTGCAAGTGCAGGTGTGTGGAGAGAGTTGGAGTAAGTGGTATGGAGTGGTGTGCATGGTGCGAAGGTGTGAATGGGGGAAGAGTGGACCCCCATCACGGGTACCCGGGGCGGGTAGTGTAAGTGTTAGGTAGAGGGTATAGGTAAATTGTGGTTGGATATTGGCATCTGTGGTGTGGGTGACAGAATGGTATTGTGGATGGGGGCATTAGTGTTGTGGAAATGGCTGGGCGTGTAGCCTGTTAGTGTGTGTAGTTGGTTGGGCACTCCACCACTGTGAGGATGTCGGCCAGGTGAGGCCGCAGGTGGGCTCTGGGAGCCGGTAGAGTTGTGGATGGGGCCCGAGGATCTGGAGGACGGACCCGGGTAGCCCAGTGCCAGAAAGGGCACCGAGTGGGGAGAGCGCCAGAGGGCCTTCCCCAGGTAGTTAGGGTAGGGTAAGGAGCAGGTAAGCTCGGAGGCAACTGCAGTGGTGGAGGTGTGCAGGTGGGTAGACCTGTTGGGAGAGCTACACGTCACAGCCCAGAAATTGTGCGAGGGCACCGAGTGTTGAATCGGGGGAGTGAGACCCCAAATTGAAAAGCACCACAGTTGGCCAATGGGAATTGGTTTTTAGAACCCATAGTGTAAGAGGGCCAAAGGTTTGGCAGGAGAAAGACCCCGGGTAATGTAAAGTTGTTAAAGTCATTTAGGAAATAGTTAGGATTGATGAACCTGTCGCACCATACGCAGCCACTTACCTGTGGTGATGATGATGACTCCACACCTGTGTTTTCGTTGTTCTGTGTGCAGGAAATGAGAATTGCTGTGTGGATTGGTGAGACGCATCACGACGTGGATGAGACATTGGGGTGATTCCATCTCTCCCTCCTTAGGAGGGACTGATGATGAATTGGTGATGGCAAATTTTGATGTTGAGTTGGAGATGGCAAATTTTGATGAGAGTTGAGAATGGCAAATTTGATTGGTTAGGAGGGAGAGAAGACGAATTTGGTATATGGGAGGAACGGGGAAGACAGTAGGGATGTTTGTGGATTTGTAAAGTAGATGTTTATGGGTAGTGTTGTGTTTTGTGGATACAGTAAGGGGTAAGGGAGGGGCCATGTAGGTTACCTGGTGGGGGGGGGGGAGCGTACGGTAGGAACGTACCTGTCTCACCTGGTTCCCATGTGCCCCCAGTGTGCATTACCTTACATTGCGTGCACTTTTGCGCCCTTACCACCTTACTCACTTGTCTTTTCTTTTGTCTCCCACCTCCGAGGATCTGGCTTTGGGGCAGAGAGAGAGGAGAGAGAGGTGCTGGTTCCGCAGTTGTGGGCCTGCACTTTCGCTGCTTGCTGCCTGGATCGATACACCATAGGGACCGCAATTTTGGTGTCCACCCACAACGGACCGCAGTTCTTTTGCGGCCAAGCACCACCCGTGGATGGACCTCTGGGTCAACGTGGCACCTATGCCAAACAGGTGAACCACTTACAGTTGGCCCCCTGAAGGCCACAATATAGAAATGGACGCGGTTGGCGCCTTTCTTTATTTTTGAAAGCGGAAAGAAGGCCAAGTGCACCACAGGAAGAGCAAGAGACACCTGCAGGGTTAGGGGTTGTCGTTTTTATTTTAACGAAGAATGGTGGTGCACCGGATGGTGCTGACAGTACATGATGGGGTGGTGCTTTTGGTGCTGGGAAGGGGTGCTCTGCACATTATTAAAGGCCGTAGGCCACAGAGCACTCGTGGGTTGGTGTATCGATGCTAGCATGCGTGCTCTCTCTATGCATAACATCTGCATGTGTTCCTCCAAAAACAGGTCCTGGATCGTAGTGTAAATATCAGCGTAGTCTTGTAAATAATGCTCCCTACCGGCTGTGTGTTTAGTTTGCGAATTCTTTCCGGATTCGGTTATCCTGTGGGTGTGTTTCTGTGAGGAGAAGGGTGCAACGTCGCAGGGGGACATATTTACTCATTTGTGAATATCTGTAAAACTGTCGCACTCAGGGTAGAGTTAATAGTAGAGGGAACTACATCTGAGTGCCCCACTAAAATAGGTAAAAATTTATCGGGTCGGGACGCCCCGAGGGTAGAGAAGGGTGCAATGTTGCGGATATGGAATTTGGCCTCCATATCCGCTTGTAAATATTCCCCTATTTCCCCAATACTCCCCAACTCTCCGTTACCCCATTCCCTAGTCCCATTGTCTGTAAACAACACCCAGTAGAGCCGATCTCCCCCTTCTTCCCCCATTAAATGTCGTGCCCAGGTCCACTGCATCACACGTAGACAACTTTCGGACCTCTTGCTAGTTATTCTTAGTCTATGTCAGTTAAGGACTCGTTTCCATTAATTCTGACTCTTCGTTGCACCAGAATGTGATTATATGGCACCAGTAGTGAGTTTAGGACCTCCCCATACCTCCCCGCATCTCTTCCCCATGAAGAAGCGCCAACTACAACAACTACAACAGCAGAGGGGGGTGGCGCGGCGACGGCGCGGGGAGTGGGCGTCCTCAGTCCGGCTTGGTTAGCCGCCATTGGCCAGGTGCTCGACGGGGTTACCACGAAGGGGCTCCCTGTCGGCCCCTCGTCAAGGGCGGAGCCGGTAACCCCCGCACCCAATGAGAAGCAACGGGCCGATGCCATCTGGGGCGGAGCTAACGAGCCGTGGGCATGTCACTCCCCGCCGGATATACGAGCGACTCACCGGAAGTGAGAGTGAGATGCGCCTGAACTACGGAGAGCAGAGGAAGCCACCGCCACCCCCAGCACGACGATACCTCCCCGCATCTTTGGACTGGACCGAACCGAGTCGATTCTGCCCTGAGCCCAGGTGCACCTGGAGCGATCGACCAACCCGCCTATCCTTGCCATCAATCCCTGTGTGAGTCCGTCTTGTCCTGTTTATCTGTGGTCTGTCGGGGTTACTATAAGACTGTGATTAAGTGCCCACCTTACTGTGCTGTCTCTCTGGTCCCTGTAATCTAACCTTCCGCATATCCCATAATAGAACCTCCTCCGGAGGCCTTGAGAACTGAACCCTTGGTGTAGTATCCTTGTTGTAATCCCAGCCGTTGTGTCCTTTCCCTTAATTGATCTAGCATAGCGCGATTAGTCAACGTCCGGGTATAATCGGGTAACCTGTTGCAGACGTGGTCATACCAAACCGCTCGGTAAATCACCATCAAAGACCGCGCCTGTAACAATATATATATATATATATATATACGTATATATATATATATATATATATATATATATATAAATATATATATATATATATATATATATATATATATATATATATATATATATATATAACCCTGTTGGGGTTAATATAAGTGTGTCTAAGTGCCTGTCTTTCTATGCTGTCCCTCCTGTAGTTGTAATCTAACCTTCCGCCCTAATAGAACCTCCTCTGGAGGCCTTGAGAACCGTATCCCTGGTGTCGTGTCAATTTAATCCCAGCCGTTGTGTCTTTTCCTTCATTGATTTAGCGTAGCGCGACTGGTCAACGTCGGGTGGAATCGGGTGAGTTGGGGAAGAATCGGGGCAACTGTTAGGTCGCGGCAATACCACCGCTCGGTAAATAACATCCAAGCCGCGTCGCTAACAATATATATATATATATATATATATATATATATATATATATATATATATATATATATATATATATATATATATATATATATATATATATATATATAAGATATGAAAATATATGATATATGATATGATATGATATGATAAAAGATATGAAATAAGAGAAATAAGATATGAAAATCATAAGAGAAAGAATTGTGAGGAACAAACCAAAAAAAAAAAGAAGTGTGTGTGTGTGTGTGTGTGTATATGTATGTATGTATATATATATATATATATATATATATATATATATATATATATATATATATATATATATATATATATATATATATATATATATATATTGTTGCGGATATGGGATTTGGCCTCCATCCATATCCGCTTGTAAATATTCCCCTATTTCCCCAATACCCCCCAACTATCCCCAATCCCCCATTCCCCAGTCCCATTGCCTGTAAATAACACTCTGTAGAACCGACCTTCCCCTTTTTCCCCCATTGAATGTCGTGCCCAGGTTCACCGCATCTCACGTAGACAACTTTCGGACATCTTGCTAGTTATTCTTAGTCTATGTCAGTTAAGGACTCGTTTCCATTAATTCTGACTCTTCGTTGCACCAGAATGTGATTGTATGGCACCAGTAGTGAGTTTAGGACCTCCCCATACCTCCTCCCATCTTCCCCATGAACAACAACAACAACAACAACTACCACAACAGCGCGCGGGGAGTGTGCGTCCTCACTCCGGCTCGGTTAGCCGCCATTGCCCATGTGCGCCGACGGGGTTACCACGAAGGGGCTGCCTGTCGGCCCCTCGTCAAGGGCGGAGCCCGGTAACCCCCCGCACCCAATAAGAAGCAACGGGCCGATTCCATCTGGGGCGGAGCTAACGAGCCGAGGGCGTGTCACTCCCCGCCGGATATACGCAGCGACTTACCGGACGTGACGTGAGATGCACCCCGAGCTTGAAGTGAAGAGAACCAGACGCCACCTCCGAGCGCTGAGAGACCTCCCTGCATCTTTTGGGCCGCGCTATCCTGTCCCTGAGCACAAGGTGCACCTTGTGCTGTCCACCGACTACCTGCCCTTCCTTGCCATCAATCCCCGTGTGAGTCAGTCTTGTCCTGTTTATCTGTGGTCTGTCGGGGTTACTATAAGACCGTGATTAAGTGCCTACCTTCCTATGCTGTCTCTCTTGTCCTTGTAATCTAACGTTCCAAAATATTATAACCTCCTCCGGAGGTCTTGAGAACTGTACCCCTGGTGTCGTGTCATTTTAACCCAGCCGTTGTGTCCTTTCCTTAATTGATTTAGCGTAGCGCGACTCGGCCAACGTTCGGGTGGAATCGGGTAAGTTTGTTAGGTCGCGGTCACCAACCGCTCGGTCTATAACATCTAACCACGATCTGTAACAATTGGTGTCGAGGAGTTGGATTCGGACCTGGGACTAAATTCATTTAGCCCAAATTTTGGAACACCAATTGTACCATTAGGGTAACAATTGGTGTCGGGAAGTGGAATTCGATCCGGAGCGCGCTTCACGCGCTCGAAATTATAACGGCAAAATTTAATTGTGTTTTACGAAAATAAAACCCGAATTTTGAAAGTCGCGCTATGGCAGACCAAGACGGCTGGGTTCCGGTAGAGGAGAGTGAGGCAGGGTCGATCCAGGACCAAATTGAGGGACATGAGGAGAGCGAAGCAGTGAGGGTAGCAGACGCACAAAATGGCGTCGTCGCGCACGAGGTTGCGGGCGCGCAAAATGGCGCCTCGCACATGGCCACGGCGCCCACGCCCGCGACCGTGGTAGCGCCACCGGTGGATTTGAATCTTTTTTTTAATGCAAATGACGGCCCTTATGGAAAAGAATAGTGAGCAATTGGGAGACCAAATTAGAGGTTTGAAAAGCAGTATGGGACAAATGGGGAATCGGATGGATGCTCAGAGTGAGCAAATAAGGGCTGATAGTGAGCGATTAGAGGGCCAAATGGGGGTAATGAGGGACGAAGCGAGGGGTACCGGTGAGGGATTAGACAATAATTTTAAGGGATTATACAGTTATTGTAAGGGATTAGACAAGAAATCGGTATTGTCGTCGTCAACGGACCCACTCTCCTGCCTTACAATTCAGCGTGTTCTCATCTGGTACCTTGTATTTCGGACCTTCGCACTCATCTCCTCAAGCAGACCCTCGCAGCCGCTTTTATTGGGCGTTCTTGTATCCAGCCACCGGCTCTTAGGACACGCCTACCGGTCGGCTCACCTCGGCCCTGGTTGGCCGGCGAGGGCTCGCTGGCTCTACCTCTTGAGGAGACATTGACAGGCCACGCCTCGTTCCTGGCGCTCGAACCCACTCCTCCCCTTTTTCCTCCAGATTACCACGTGCGTAATGGCGGCTTGGGGCCAGCAAACAAAACCAAAACAAAGGGCAGCGAAAGCTGCCATACCGCTACTGCACTTTGAAGAGAGGGAGATGATTGGGGATAATTGAAGGGGCCTATCTTATTTGATTAATACAACGCAGATTCAACCATTGGGAACAGATCCTTAACTAAAACACATAATAATGAGATAACTACAGAGAGGTCCTATGGTGTTCTACTTGTTGTACATGGACTAACTAGGGTGCGATCTTTAATACTAGCCAAATAATGGGGATATTTACAGGGGATTATTTATAAGGGAACATTTACCAAAATTTACAAAGTGAAGGTTCTAAAAACCATAACAATATTGTTTCGGAAACGGAAGATGGCGCTACCCTTAGCAAAGTGGGGGGGTTAATCCCCCTTCTATTTGCACTGGCCGTCTCCGATCCTGAAGCTACCCCGCTCCCCTGAGGGGTGGGATTGGCCGAGGCGATTGGTCAAGGGATTCCTGTACACCCCGCCAATCCCTCCACAAGGCAGGTGGGTAACTCCGCTCGAAACCGCGGCCAAGATGGTATTTTGCTGAGCGATTTTAGCAGCCCGCGGTTCGAACCATTAGCAAAGACTAAACCCGATTCATAAAGCGTTGGCCAAAATCGTGCCACAGGAACTCAATGGGGAAATCTCTAAAACGATTGGATGAGGAAGAAGGAAATCAAAGAATGGAGGAACAGATATTTATTAATTATTTACACTCACCAAAATCAAAGAGAATAAAAGAACTCAAAGTAATATACGGAAAATGGAAGGAGCAGAAGGACACAGAGCAATTCTTCCTTATACAGCTTAACTTATACCCAGGACAATACAGACAGAATGAACTCACTCACACGAATGGGGGTAGATGGATGCCAGGGATCGATGGCATGGGAAGGCAGAGAATGGGCCAGGCAGATGGTAGGCGTCGAGGTCCGGCTCCAAGCACGTGCTCCGATCCACGCTTTGGGGTCGAGGCGAAAACCCAGCAAACAGCTCCGCTCCGGGCTGGCAGCGAGGAGCCGGCAGCTCCACGTATTCGGCTTCACACCGGCAGCTTTCTTATTCGTCCTCCGCCTCCTGCGTCTCCGAAGTTTCTCAACACTCCACAGAATCTGCCTCTGGTCCAGCGCACCTCCCTCAAAACTCTCTCTCTCTTCTGGCCCCTTACGCATCTCTCAAGCAGTCCCTCATCCACCCTTTTTATGGTCCTCCCCGAGATCAAGCCGCGGGCTACAAGGGCACGCCTACCGGGTCGCTCACTGCAGTGCCGGTTGGCTGGCACGGCCTCTTCCTGGCTCCGCCCATGATGACGAGGGGCGGGCCACGCCCTTCTTCTCCGTGATGACCGCGTGGTCAATGGAGTCAAATGCAGTTGGCAATGCAGTTGGCAATGCAGTTGGCAAAGCAGTTGGCAATGCAGGTTTTGGGCAATTAAAAGGGGATTCTACCTTATTTCATTTGGTGCAATGCAGAGTCAACTAATGGAAAACAGAGCCTCAAACTGGAACACATAATAATGATATAACTATTGAGGGATCCTATGGTTCTCTACGTGTGTGCGATGGACTAACTAAAAGGACGACCTTTGATCTTTACATGAAACGGAGGTATTTACAAGAATCATTACATTTACAAAAACTACCACAGGGGGTATATTTACAATCATTTACACACACACAGTGCACGGTTTCCCAAAACCGTTACAATAAATACACACACACACACACACACACACACACACACACACACACACACAGACACACACAGCTTGCCCTGGTTCCCTGTTTGTAAAGCACCAGGATAACAGTTTATATCTGTGTCGAGGTTCGAGCCCTGGAACGGTACCTGCAGGAGAGTGTGCACACAGCTCGGCGGTTGGACGATCCATGCAGACCGAAAACTCTCATGAATTGTGATTTCATGTGTAGTTTATAATTTGCTTCCATTGTGAGTACAAACTCTTTAGATACATCCTGTGTTGTAATATCCCAAGTGATGTATTTGGGTTTCTTTGAAATGTAAATGTGTGTTTGGTATTTTCTGCTTTGTAGGAGCATTCAGCTTTACCTGGCATTGATTTACTAACAAATTGAGAAGATACAAATCGGGTATTATCAGCAATTTGGTTTCTGATAAAAAGAGGATTCACTCAGATCCACAGCACTCGGAGATCATCTCAACACCTGTTCACCTGCTGTTGACCCATCCTGTTCATTTGATTGAAAATAGTCGGTAAGTTTAGGGAAACGTTCGTTCTCGTGTGATTAGTTTTCTTATCTTAGATTATCGTGTTTGATACATCGAGTTCTGCTGTTTCATAATAATCTATTTTATCATGTTGAGACTTTCCTTTTCTTCTCCATAAGCAAATCAGTCACCGACTTGTCATCCTCCGTCGTGCAAAGTCATTCCTTGATTCACCTGAACTCCCATCTACCTGCATGGTCTTCATCCGCAACCTGCCCGTGACCTCCTCCTGGTGAAACTCCCCAAATCCAGATCCACTACTCACCTCGACTCATTCATTCCTCTTTTTCCCTCCTGTTTAACCAACTTCCTGAGTTTCTTCAATCTCATTCTTCACTCAAGATCTTCAAGAGAGCTGTTCACTCCAACCCTCACATTTCCACCACAATTAACTCTCCCCATGTCCACCTCCTCCAGTTTACAGCTTTTTCTTCCATTTCTGAGTGAGAGTTTCCGGCTGTGTCCATCCTGTTCACACCTGTGTTGGGAAACTGTTCTCTTGATGGAGTACTTCTCTCCCCTACGGCCGAGTACACCTGCCTCACACCTTGCTCAACTTGATTCCATGGAAACCAGGGTCTTCCTTCCATTGCCCTCATTCTTCCCCACATCCATGATGTCTCCCAGTCTCCCTCTATTTTGACCCTCAACCCTCCTCCAGGTGTGTTCTCACCTCTCCTTCTGTTCTTCTTTTTGTTCTGTTATATCCTGGTCCATTCTGTGTTCTCGTTCTCGCTCCTCCATGAGCCTCGACTCTGCAGACAAAAAACAGGTACAAATAACCTCCTCTGTTACGACGAGACAGGATAATTGGGTTATGTCATCATGGTAATCCGAAAACTATCCGGAAATGGCAAAAATAGTGAAGAAATTACCAGAAGATAAGAAAACACAGACACAAGGATCTTGTGGTTCATGAAGAATGATAATTGTTTAATCTTCAATTTGATAAACAAGAGAAGAAAATCTCAAACAAAGATGATTTTATTTACCATATTGATCACGTGTTGTGTCCTGTTCCTGTATTTACGATGAGGCTAATCCCACTTTGGACACCTGGACCTTCAATGATTGAGTTTAGTTTTAGAAGATGAAGAAGAAGAGTAGAGCGAACATGGCGGTGATTGAGTGAAGCGTGTTTAATGTACACCTGAGATCCCTCAGTACTGTAAATTCCTCTGACAGTATGCACAGGTGTTGAACGATGGGTGCACTAATTATGTCTGGAACTGATGTGAAGTTTACCTGGACTGCTGAAGAAGAGCAAGGTACACACCATGATATTGAAATGATAATTACTAGTCTGTTATGCAGTTCATATTTTGTGGATATTGCACAGAAACCTCGTTATTTAGATATTTGTACTGTGTGGAAAACTCATCAATAACCTCGTTTAGAAACATTTCTGCACCTCAGAGCAGGTAACCACAAACACGTGATTAAGGAAATAAGCGACATAAAAATAATTTCATTGATTATATTTCAATTGTAGTTACAAAAACAATCCAAAAGTTCAATATTTGTGGAACCGAATGTTCTCAACTTGGTCCTTCATCCCTCAAATCCCAGCTACTCTGTTAAATAAGAGAACCTACTCGATATCGACACAACTACAGGTATTCTTGTTTGATAATACAGGTTAACACGGGGATTCCATGTTCTACAAACCTTCGTTGTTGTTCTAAAATAACACCAATAATCTCTGGTATAACTCCATTACAAACCCCACTCCAATGTGGCTGCAGGATCATGAAGTTGCTGATATTGAGTGCGATGCTCCTTACCATGGTCTGCATTGGGTCTTCAACCTTGATGGACGAAACAGAACCAGAAGAGGCTGCACTGGAACAGCGAGGGGGATTAAATGTGCCTTGTGATTCACCACTTTGTAAACGTGGCAGAGGAGGAAGGTCTGTTTGGTCTGTTTGATTCCAGCCGCAAACGGTCACGTTATCAACGTAGATGAATACATCTTTCACTTGTTCTTTTGCCAAAATCTCGTCTCTCTCCCTCTGGAAACATGCTACTCCGTTAGTAACACTGAACGGGATTTTTTCTACGGAATTGATACAGCCTCTGGCCTGATTTGAAAGCCGTGTAAGGTCGGTCGGCAGCGCGTATAGGAATCTGATTATATGTGCTTTTGAGGTCGAGCATGCTGAAGACTATACTTAGATACCGCTCTTACCATGTCGTCAATTCTGGGTAAAGGATACACGTCGAGCTGGGTAAACCTATTAATGGTTTGGGAGTAATCTGTTACCATGCGTTTCCTGTGGCCTGGGGTGTCGACGACCAGGACTTGTGCACGCCACGGCGACCGGCTGGGATCGATAATGCCTTCGTGTAAAAGGTGTTTAGTTTCAGCGGCTATAAAGATAGCATCCGGCTGGGAATACCTTCTAGATTTCACAGCAACCGGATAATAATATAATCGGCAGTCAAGCTCGGGAATAGTCGAGGCGGTTCGACATCTATCTTGATAAGGGCGCAGATCAGGCGTGCCTCTGAGCCCACAGATAGCGTGTGAGTGCCGCCGAACTGCATCCCTAAACGTTTGTGCCGATTCAAAAAATCGTGACCCACGAGGATGTTGGAGCAGAGGTTAGGGAGCACAAGCAATTTAACATCATGATAAGTAACATCATGACCACCATACAACATCATGCAACCATCATGCAACCAGCTCCACCATACACAAACCGCACGCTCGCTGCCATAAGGCTCCCGAGGCCATGTACACGCGCTGAGTCGAGGCGGCGGGAGTCCACCCGAATCGCTCCACGAGACGAGGGCTGATGTAGCTTCTATCGCTCCCCATATCAACCAATGCTTCCACCGTCTGTCGGATGATTACGACCGACACCAAGGCACAATCGATTCTGCTCGGAGCTCACCGGGTTCCCGTCGACAAGCGCGCGCCTGCGAGCGTCGCTTGTTTGATCTTGGGCACGCAACCTACTTTAGCAAAATGTCCGCGCTTCCCACAATTATGGCACACCGATTCCCTGGTGGGGCAAGTCATGCGAGGATGGCGACGATTGCCACCGAAAAACATTTGACAGTCTGACCAGCGGGCGAAGTCACCGAGGCTGTACGGTGCTCGTTTATTTCATCATCAGAGCTATCGTTGCATACTGCGCATCAAGTGGCCACTCGAGCAGGCGCTCACCCGGCGTCAACTTCCAGGTCGCCGTGGTCGTGCGTACGGGTCGTGTCGTGAGCAGTAGCACCAGCAGCCGTGAAGGGTCGACCATAAGTGTCGGATATGGCTTGATCCGACTGCAGCAACCGAGCCTGGTCGAAGGCTTCTTGATAAGTTAGCGTCTATTTCTCGAGCAAACGTTGTCTCATGGTAGAAGACTGCAGACCCGTTATAAAGGCATCATGGAGCAGATCATCTGTGTACTGCAGAGCCGTACTGTCTTGAATAGCGCAATCCTGTGCCAGCGGGTGTCGAGCCTGGCCATACATTTTTTTATTTTTTTATTTTTTTGTATACTGAATCGAGGCTCTTGAAAGAGCTAACATTTACTTCACAAACAAATCAACCAGACAAACAAAATATATAAAAAGAGGGAGCGGAAGACAAGATGGGGAGAGAAGGGGAAGCACACAAACACAACATTTGAGAGCAGGGAGATGTGTGGAAGGGAGAGGGCTTGGGGGGAGGAGGCGTGGGAAGGGGGGAGGGGGGGAGGGAGAAGTATAAAACACAAGGACACCAATGACTTCCAGGACAGAAGTTGGTATTTCAAAAAAGTGGAATTGGGGTGAAATTAGTGGGGGTAGAAAAGATCAAGGTTTTGGATGGGGGAAGATAAGAGATGGTGGTGAACAGCTGTTTTAAAGACCTGGAGGGTGGAGTGGGATTGAAGAGAGTGAGGGAGTTTGTTCCAGAGGCGGGAGAAAAGAGGAATGAAGGAGTGAAGGTGAGCAGAAAGTCTTGATTTTGGCAGTTTGACCATAAGAGGGTTGCAGGCAGATCTTGTGCGACCTGTAGGAATATTTGCGGGACAGAGCCCAGAGAGAGCTGGGGGGGCAAGGCCAGAGAGGAGTCGGTAGAAGACGGAAAGACCACCAACCTGCCTGCGGTGAGTGAGTGAGAGGCCCTTGGAGTTAGCTTTATCGCGGGAGATTCCAATGATTCTGAATGCTTTGGTTTCAACAGCGTGAAGACGAGCTAGGTGTGAGGCAGGAGCACCAGCCCAGAGGGGAGAGCAGTATTCCATTGAGCTGCGGATGAAAGCCTTGTATGTGGTGAGGAGCTCAGGTGTGCCAAGGAAGGACTTCGCATGACGGAGGATGCCCAGTCGGCGACTGGCTTTGGAGGCCAGATTTGAAATGTGGTTTTCCCAGGAAAGATCATGGCAGATAGTGAGACCCAAAAGCTTGAGTGACAGAACTTCTTGGAGAGGATTATTCAGAAAGTGGATGGGAGGGTTGTCCAGTCGGTCTTTTCGGAGAGACATCGTAAGAGTTTGAGATTTGTCAGGATTGAAAGACATGTTCCACTTGTTTGCCCAGTCTGTGATTTTGTCCAGGTCTGCAGAGAGTGAGGAGGCTGCAGACTGCCGATCTGAGGGATGAAGAATGGAGCGACAGAGAGTAGAGTCATCAGCAAAGAGATACAGAGGATTTTCAAGAGAGTCAGAGAGATCATTGATGAAGACCAGAAAAAGCACAGGGCCCAGAACACTGCCTTGTGGAACTCCAGCCTGAACAGGCAGAGGAGATGAGAGAAACCCATTCAGGCCCACACGTTGACTACGACTAGAGAGGAAGTCCGCCAGCCATGCGTGGAGATTTCCATTGATACCAAAAGAGGAGAGTTTGGTGAGCAGCGCGGGGTGCCAGACTGTATCGAAGGCACGTGATATGTCAAGGGAGACTGCTCTAATTTCCTGTTTGGCATTGAGGACCTCCATCCATTGTTGAGAAAGCAGAAGCAGCATGTCCAGAGTAGAGTGTCCAGGTCTGAAACCAAATTGATGATCAGAGATCAATCCATTGGAGAAGAGGAAAGATTTCATATCTGAAGCAATGATGGATTCCATGACTTTGCTGATAATTGGGAGAAGGCTGATTGGTCTGTAGTTGCTGGGGTCTGTTTTTGCACCTTTTTTGTGCAAAGCGGTGATGTTGGCAGATTTCCAAGCAGATGGAAGATGACCTTGAGCAATAGAGAGGGTGAAGGGAACAGAGAGAGGGAGTGAAAGAGCGGAAGAACAGGCTTTTAGGACCGGGGTTTGGTGACGATCCGGAAAAGAGAACTTGGGACAAAACTCTGAAAAAGTTGAACAGTTTGATCCATGTACTGTGATACCTTCCTGAAGATGAGGTGGATACTAGAAACCAAATTGCTGATAATACCCGATTTGTATCTCCTCAATTTGTTGGTAAATCAATGCCAGGTGAAGCTGAATGCTCCAACAAAGCAGAAAATACCAAACACACATTTACATTTCAAACAAACCCAAATACATCACTTGGGATATTACAACACAGGATGTACTGTATCTAAGGTGTTTGTACTCACAATGGAAGCAAATTATGAACTACACATGAAATCACAATTCATGAGAGTTTTCGGTCTGCACGGATCGTCCAACCGCCGAGCTGTGTGCACACGCTCCTGCAGGTACCGTTCCAGGGCTCGAACCTCGACACAGATATAAACTGTTATCCTGGTGCTTTACAAACAAGGAACCAGGGAAAGGTGTGTGTGTGTGTGTGTGTGTGTGTGTGTGTGTGTGTGTGTGTGTGTGTGTGTTGTGTGTGTGTGTGTGTGTGTGTGTGTGTATGTATATGCACACATCAAGATGCCCAGCTGATGATCCATGCAGTCGGGAAACGAGTCAATTGCTAGCAGGTTAATGTTCTTGCTTTAGGTAAGGGAACTATGTTTTGAGGTTTCCAATTTAAATAAAGTTGAATATGGATGTTGTGAAATTAACATCATTTACAGCAATCCTTTAAATTATTTATATTTAAGTTTAGGAACAACCGATACTGTACAATTAATTAAATGCATTTTAAAATAATAATTAAATAAGAGAAATAAGATATGAAAATCATAAGATTGTGATTGTGAAAATCATTGTGAGGAACAAAAATAAAAAAAACAAGAAGTGTGTGTGTGTGTGTGTGGTGTGTGTGTGTGTGTGTGTGTGTGTGTGTGTGTGTGTATGTGTGTGTGTATGTGTGTGTGTGTATATATATATATATATATATATATATATACGTATATATACGTATATATATATATTATATATATATATATATATGTGTGTGTGTGTGTGTATGTGTATATATATATATATATATATATGTATATATATACTAGCAGAAGTACCCAGCATTGCCGGGCGGGGGAGGAGGAGGGGAGGGGGGAAGAGGAGGGGATGGGAGGGGGGGGTAGGGGGAGGGGGAGGGGGAAGGGGGGAAGAGGAGTGGAGGGGAACAGGGGGGAGGGGGAAGGGGGGGAGGGGGGGGAGGGGGGAGAGGAAGGAGGGAGGGGAGGGTGCGGGGGTGCCCGGGGGAAGAAGGGCCCCTCCCCCCTCCCCCTTCCCCTCCCCCCTTCACCTCCCCTTCTCCCCTCCCCCCTTCCCCCTCCCCCTCCCCCCCTCCCCCCTCCCCCTTCCCCCCTTCCCCCTCCCCCATCCCCCTCCCCCCTCCCCCTCCGTCCCCTCTCCTCCTCTTCTCCCTCCCCTCCTCCTCCCCTTAACACCAGGGGGGTTGACTCAGCCTGTCATCCTACCGAGGTCGGCAAATTGAGTACCAGTTCACTGTAATTCCCTGTGTGCCGCAAGAGGCACCGAACAGGGTTGGCGGCACGAACCCGGAAGTCGGAACTCATTGTCGTCAAATAAATGTAGCATGTATGTTTCACTCTCTGTCACATGCCGTTGGTCCCATGTCAATCGGATGAAGTTGAAAAATTAACATTATGAAGTTTCTCTTGGACGTACTGATTCCGAATAATGAAGTTGAAAAATTAACGTTCCGAAATACGCTAATTACGCTAACAGAAGCGCTGGCGCTGCGAAGCACGAGAGGAGCGCTGCGCTCCCTCCCTTCAATTCCCTCCCTCTTCTGCTGGCGTTTCTGCGCTAATACGCTAATTTTAAAACCGAAGTTTTTTAAAATTTAAGGTGTGCTGTAGTTGCTCTGAGATGTACTGATTCCGAATATGCCTTTGGTTTTTCTCTGGGATGAGTAGTTCTCGAGTTATAAGAGGACAAACAAACATACTTTACTGCTTTATATATATATATATAAGTTGGTACGATTCGGCCAAGGAATCCCAGAGATAATTGCAATTAAGTGAGCCGTGACGTCACTGAACGCGCCGCCGGTAATATATTATAATTTATGGTAATCTATGCAGCACGACATGGTCATCACGGAAAACAAGGCGCCTTTGCCGGCGCAAAACGGCTCTCCCAGGGTCAAACTCGCTATCGTTGTGAGCGAACGGTTCAGCCCTTCAAGAAAAAGTTTATTTTGTAAAAATCGAACCACGCGTTAAAAAGATATGACTGGTTTTGTTCGCCGGCACGTCGGCGCTCGAATCGGCTCGCGATAAAATCCAACACGTCCTTTGTCGGGGTCGTCTGAACCAACCACGGGGCCTAGAAGGCTGGGACTGGTCTCAAAAGTTAGGTCTCGATCATATCTCGTAATGCTGGAAGCTGCACGTCTCTGTGATAATCTTGTAGACCATGACAAGAGATCGTGCGAGTCGCTCGCAACGGCTTCAAGCACTTCCGCATTCGACCATTTCATGAACGCCATACGCCCCGCCCATCAAAGCGCGTACGTATTATACGAACATACAGTGGCCCATGCGTCGTCATTTGCGCATGCGCCAAAGTCTTTGCAGGAACATGAAGCATCGGAACAGCGCATTTGCGCATGCGCAAGAATGAGAACCGCCTGTGCACCATTACGCTAACAGAAGCGCTGGCGCTGCGAAGCGCTAGAGGGAGCGCTGCGCTCCCTCCCTTCGATTCCCTCCCTCTTCTGCGAGCGCTTCTGCGCTAATACGCTAATTTTAAAACCCAAAGTTTTTTAAAATTTAAGGTGTGCTGTAGTTGCTCTGAGATGTACTGATTCCGAATATGCCTTTGGTTTTTCTCTGCGATGAGTAGTTCTTGAGTTATAAGAGGACAAACAAACAAACATACTTTACTGCTTTATATATATAAATAAGATATATATATATATATATATATATACATATATATGTGTGTGTGTGTGTGTGTGTGTGTCTGTGTGAATAAGAGAGAGACAGAATTGTGAGGAACAAAAATGAAAAAACGAGATGTGTGTGTCTGCTGTGTGTCTCTGTGTCGCCATTTTTCTCAGAGATGGCTGAATAGATCTTCGTCAAACTTTCAGAGGTTCATCAGCGAATGCTTGGGAGTGGTTTATAAATAAAAATATTAAAAAAATACACACACACGTACACACACATGTACACCCACACACATGCACACACATACATGCACATACACACATATACACCAATTTTAGGAAGGGCATCACTATGCTCAGGCATAGAATTCCAGGTAGCCTTTTCTGTTATCTTAAGGTGCCAAACAAATGTAGAAACCATGTCATATCCTGCAAGTGCAAGGCACACTTCTCATTTCAGGAATAGATGTATCATGTATCTTGTGACCCCAAAACCAAACAAACAAGATATTGTTGAGGAAATGATCCTTAGTGGTTAAATAATCTTTAGTGTAACATACTCCATGTGAATAGACATGTGTTGCTTATGTAATATATAGCCATCTCCCTTCTGGGTGCTTCTCTTCCAGACCAAATTTCCCATCTCGTTCTGTGTATTCTTCACATTCTTTCCTCTCCTCGTTCACAAAATAACTCTTCTGGCCCGAGCGAGTCATACCAGGTGTTACGGCAGGGGGAGGGGAGGGGAGGGACGCGGGTGTTACCGCAGGGAGTCAGGGCCTCCAAGCTTGTGCAACACCTGAGATGGACTTGGAAGGCTTCCCAGAATCTTGCGCACCAGCACAGGAAGGGCAATATTATTTATCCCCAATTGTATCTCAATAAGATAATTTTCATTTGATATTCTCCAAGGACGCGAGTATCTCTTGAAATCACTGTTACGTACAAATCCTGTTTATTTGATTTATTTCTAAGACAAGTATAAACCTGAATTGGTCTCGGACTCATCCTGCTTGCCCCGACCCCAAGGTACTTGCTTGCCCAAGGGCTTTCTCCTCAGATGACAGGCAGACGATCGCACTGGTTCACAGCCGATATCTGGCTTGTTAGAAGCAATATATACACCACCACCCCTCCCCTCCAAATCTTCCCCATCACCCATCTCTGTCAAATCTTCCCCCTTGCCCCTCCCCCCCAAATCTTCCCAAACACCCATCCCTTTCAAATCTCCCCCGCTGCCCCTTCCCTCCTAAACTCCCCCCACACCCCTCCCCTCCGAGACTCTCCCTCACTCCTCCCCTCCTAGACTCCCCTCTCACCCCTCCTCCTCAAAGCGTCCTCCCCGCTTCTTCCCCCTTCCAACTTTCACCTTCATCTTCCTCAACCTTCTGCCTCACTCTTCCCCCTCCTCAAATAACACCTCACTGCGCCTCACCCAAACACCATCAAACCTTTTGTCCGCCCAATTCTTCCCTTTCTCCAAGCTATTCTGTAATCTCTGACACACCTGCAACAGCTCTCCCTACCTCTTCCTCCTCTTCCACATCCTGCCCTACCGCTCCCCCCCCCCTGTTCTGTATCCGATGCTCCCCCTTCCTCTTCCTTAACAGTATGGACCTCAAACATCCGGGGCCTTCGCTCAAACTTAACTGATCTCTCCATACAGGTTGCTTCTGACAAACCAGACGTGATCTGCTTAACAGAAACCTTCCTCCTTCATGATGTCTCTGATTCCTTGGTATCTCTCCCAGGTTACTCCCTCCTCCGGTATGATAGACCTGACCCTCGTCCTGGAGGAGGGGTTGCTATCTTTATAAAAAACTCTCTTCCTCACTCGCCCTGCACTGCCCTCTCTCCACCTCACCCCCAGGAATACCTTTGGCTGCGGCTTCCCCTTCGCTCCCACCTTTTGTTCATATGCGTGTTGTACCGTCCACCAAACAGTGATGACTCCATCTACATCTCGCTGTCTGATAATATGGACCAACTTCTATCTACCCATCCCAACTCTCTCTTCCTCATATGTGGTGATTTCAACTTTCACCATGCCAGTTGGCTGGGGGTGGGTACCTGCACCAGCCATGGCTTTTCAGCAAAGGACTTCTGTGACTCACTGGGACTGACACAATCTGTCAATTTCCCAACCCGGATCTCAGTCAACGGAGAATCTTCTCTTCTGGACTTGGTTATGTCTAACTTCCATGAAAATGTCTGCTGCTCTTCTTCTGCTCCAATCGGTTCTTCTGATCATGTGCTTGTTAAAGTGGACATCTCTCTGACCATTTTCAGAGAGCCTCCTCAGCGTCGACGAGTCTGGCATTTCACTCAGGCCAACTGGCACGGTCTTCAAGCAGCCATCAATCATCTGGACTGGTCTCCCATCTCTACTGCCTCTGACATCAACTCATCCTGGGAATTCTTCCAAAGTAAATTGCTCTCTCTCATGCACAGATTTATCCCTTCTCGTCTTCAGTTGTCATACCCTTCCTCCCATCCATGGTACACGGAATCTTGTGGTAAGGCTATTGCCCAGAAACAACTTGCTTTCGTCTCCTGGAAAGCAAATCCAACGGAAGGAAATCTCATTTCCTTTCACAAAGCCCGAAACAAGTGTGTGTCCACCCTCAGGAGAGCCAGGAAACAATATCTCTCCGTCCTCACGACCGAACTCTCTTATCTGTCTCCCTCTTCCAAATCCTGGTGGCGTCTGGTGAAATCTGTTTCTGGTGTTTGTTCCCCCTCCATCCCCTCCCTCACCTTAAATGGCCACACGGCTGACTCCGCACGTGAAAAAGCTGAATGCCTCAACTCTGTGTTTGCCTCTAAATCTTGTGTCCCAAACCCATCCCTCTCTGTACCCACCGTACCCAGTCATACCCAGCTGCTCCTGGACTCTGTGTCCTTTCCTCCTGACAAGGTGGAAAAGTTTCTGTCAACCCTCGACTCTGATTCTGCAACTGGACCTGACGGCATCAGCCCACGGGTCCTAAAATCATGTTCTTCCGCTCTTTCACTCCCCCTCTCTGTTATCTTCACCCTCTCTTTTGCTCAAGGTCATCTTCCATCTGCTTGGAAATCTGCCAACATCACCGCTTTGCACAAAAAAGGTGCAAAAACAGATCCCAGCAACTACAGACCAATCAGCCTTCTCCCAATTATCAGCAAAGTCATGGAATCCATCATTGCTTCAGATATGAAATCTTTCCTCTTCTCCAATGGCTTGATCTCTGATCATCAATTTGGTTTCAGACCTGGACACTCCACTCTGGACATGCTGCTTCTGCTTTCTCAACAATGGATGGAGGTCCTCAATGCCAAACAGGAAATTAGAGCAGTCTCCCTTGACATATCACGTGCCTTCGATACGGTCTGGCACCCCGCTCTGCTCACAAAACTCTCCTCTTTTGGTATCCATGGAAATCTCCACGCATGGCTGGCGGACTTCCTCTCTAGTCGGAGTCAACATGTGGCCCTGAATGGATTTCTCTCATCTCCTCTTCCTGTTCAGGCTGGAGTTCCCCAAGGCAGTGTTCTGGGCCCTGTGCTTTTTCTGGTCTTCATCAATGATCTCTCTGACTCTCTTGAAAATCCTCTCTATCTCTTTGCTGACGACTCTACTCTCTGTCGCTCCATTCTTCATCCCTCAGATCGGCAGTCTGCAGCCTCCTCACTCTCTACAGACCTTGACAAAATCACAGACTGGGCAAACAAGTGGAACATGTCTTTCAATCCTGACAAATCTCACACTCTTACGATGTCTCTCCGAAAAGACCGAGTGGACAACCCTCCCATCCACTTTCTGAATAATCCTCTCCAAGAAGTTCTGTCACTCAAGCTTTTGGGTCTCACTATCTGCCATGATCTTTCCTGGAAAAACCACATTTCAAATCTGGCCTCCAAAGCCAGTCGCCGACTGGGCATCCTCCGTCGTGCGAAGTCCTTCCTTGGCACATCTGAGCTCCTCACCACATACAAGGCTTTCATCCGCAGCTCAATGGAATACTGCTCTCCCCTCTGGGCTGGTGCTCCTGCCTCACACCTAGCTCGCCTTCACGCTGTTGAAACCAAAGCATTCAGAATCATTGGAATCTCCCGCGATGAAGCTAACTCCAAGGGCCTCTCACTCACTCACCGCAGGCAGGTTGGTGGTCTTTCCGTCTTCTACCGACTCCGCTCTGGCCTTGCCCCCCCAGCTCTCTCTGGGCTCTGTCCCGCAAATATTCCTACAGGTCGCACAAGATCTGCCTGCAACCCTCTTTTGGTTAAACTGCCAAAATCAAGACTCTCTGCTCACCTTCCCTCCTTCATTCCTCTTTTCTCCCGCCTCTGGAACAAACTCCCTCACTCTCTTCAATCCCACTCCACCCTCCAAGTCTTTAAAAGAGCTGTTCACCACCATCTCTTATCTTCCCCGATCCAAAACCTTGATCTTTTCTACCCCCGCTAATTTCACCCCAATTCCACTTTTTGAAATACCAACTTTTGTCCTGGAAGTCATTGGTGTCCTTGTGCTTTATACTTCTCCCTCCCCCCCCCCCCCCCTTCCCACGCCTCCTCCCCCCGGGCCCTCTCCCTTCCACACATCTCCCTGCTCTCGGATGTTGTGTGTGTGTGCTTCCCCTTTTCTCCCCATCTTGTCTTCCGCTCCCTCTTTTTGTGTATTTTGTTTGTCTGGTCGATTTGTTTGTGAAGTTAATGTTAGCTCTTTCACGAGCCTCGATTCAGTATACAAAAAAAAAAAAAAAAAAAAAAAACTTTCTCCTCAGATGACAGGCAGATGATCGCACTGGTTCACATCCGATATCTGGCTTGTTAGAAGCAATACTTTCTCCTGAGATGACAGGCAGACGATCACCCTGGTTCACAGCCGATATCTGGCTTGTTAGAAGCAAGACTTTCTCCTCAGATGACAGGCAGACGATCGTCCGAGTTCACAGCTGATCGCCCGGGTTCACAGCGGATCAGCCGGGTTCACAGCGGATCAGCCGGGTTCACAGCGGATCTTCCGGGTTCACAACGGATTGGCCGGGTTCACAGCGGATCGCCCGGGTTCACAGCGGATCGGCCGGGTTCACAGCCGATCGTCCGAGTTCACAGCAGATGGGCCGGGTTCACAACGGATCGGCCGGGTTCACAGCGGATCGCCGGGTTCACAGCCGATCGTCCGGGTTCACAGCCGATCGTCCGGGTTCACAGCCGATCGTCCGAGTTCACAGCCGATGGGCCGGGTTCACAGCGGATCTGCCGGGTTCACAGCGGATCTTCCGGGTTCACAACGGATCGTCCGGGTTCAAAGCCGATCGTCTGTGTTCACAGCGGATCGCCCGGGTTCACAGCCGATCGTCTGGCTTCACAGCGGATCGGCCAGGTTCACAGCGGTTCGTCCGGGTTCATAGCCGATCGTCCAGGTTCACAGACGATCGTCCGAGTTCACAGCAGATGGTCCGAGTTCACAGCAGATGGTCCGGGTTCACATCGGATCGACCGGGTTCAAATCGGATCGGCCGGGTTCACAGCGGATCGTCCGGGTTCACAGCCGATCGTCCGGGTTCACAGCCGATCGTCCGAGTTCACAGCCGATGGTCCGGGTTCACAGCGGATCTTCCGGGTTCACAGCGGATCTTCCGGGTTCACAACGGATCGTCCGGGTTCAAAGCCGATCGTCTGGGTTCACAGCGGATCGCCCGGGTTCATCGCCGATCGTCCGGGTTCACAGCCGATCGTCCGGGTTCACAGCCGATCATCAGGCTTCACAGCGGATCGGCCGGGTTCACAGCGGATCGTCCGGGTTCATAGCTGATCGTCCAGGTTCACAGACGATCGTCCGAGTTCACAGCAGATGGTCCGAGTTCACAGCAGATGGTCCGGGTTCACATCGGATTGCCCGGGTTCACATCGGATCGTCCGGGTTCATAGCCGATCGTCCGGGTTCCCAGCCGATCGTCGGGGTTCACAGCGGTTCAGCCGGGTTCACAGCAGATCAACCGGGTTCACAGCCGATCATCCGGATTCACAGCTGATCGTCCGGTTTCACAGCGGATCTCACGGGTTCACAGCGGATCGCCCGGGTTCACAGCGGATCGTCCGGGTTCACAGCCGATCGGCCGGGTTCACAGCCGATCGTCCGGGTTCACAGCCGATCGTCCGGGTTCACAGCGGATCGGCCGGGTTCACAGCGGATCGGCCGGGTTCACAGCGGATCGGCCGGGTTCACAGCGGATCGTCCGGGTTCACAGCCGATCGTCCAGGTTCACAGCGGATCGTCCAGGTTCACAGCGGATCATCCGGGTTCACAGCCGATCGTCCAGGTTCACAGCCGATCATCCAGGTTCACAGCCGATCTTCCGGGTTCACAGCGGATCGTCCGGGTTCACAACCGATCGTCTGGGTTCACAACAGATCGCCCTGGTTCACAGCGGATCGTCCGGGTTCACAACGGATTGGCCGGGTTCACAGCGGATCGCCCGGGTTCACAGCGGATCGGCCGGGTTCACAGCCGATCGTCCAAGTTCACAGCAGATGGGCCGGGTTCACAACGAATCGGCCGGGTTCACAGCGGATCGCCGGGTTCACAGCCGATCGCCCGGGTTCACAGCCGATCGTCCGGGTTCACAGCCGATCGTCCGAGTTCACAGCCGATGGGCCGGGTTCACAGCGGATCTGCCGGGTTCACAGCGGATCTTCCGGGTTCACAACGGATCGTCCGGGTTCAAAGCCGATCGTCTGGGTTCACAGCGGATCGCCCGGGTTCACAGCCGATCATCTGGCTTCACAGCGGATCGGCCGGGTTCACAGCGGATCGTCCGGGTTCATAGCCGATCGTCCAGGTTCACAGACGATCGCCCGAGTTCACAGCAGATGGTCCGAGTTCACAGCAGATGGTCCGGGTTCACATCGGATCGACCGGGTTCACATCGGATCGGCCGGGTTCACATCGGATCGGCCGGGTTCACAGCCGATCGTCCAGGTTCACAGCGGATCATCCGGGTTCACAGCCGATCGTCCAGGTTCACAGCCGATCATCCAGGTTCACAGCCGATCTTCCGGGTTCACAGCGGATCGGCCGGGTTCACAGCAGATCGTCCGGGTTCACAGCCGATCGTCCAGGTTCACAGCCGATCATCCAGGTTCACAGCCGATCGGCCGGGTTCACAGCGGTTCGTCCGGGTTCACAGCCGATCGTCTGGGTTCACAGACATGCAGATTTTCCGGGATCACGACATGACATCCCCAGAGTAGGCAACCATTTTCCATGCTGAGTTCGTTTTTACGTGCTTTAAAAGCCGCAAAAGCTGGGTCACCCTCCGGTAGCAAATGCCATCCAAGCTGTACAGCCTGGACAGTTCTGGACAGAATGGGGTCTCGTCGAGTATGAGTGCGGATCTGGCCAGAATCGACAGCACAATCATCCAGATGAACCATCCTGGTGTAGATCCTGATAATGGATCCTGGTGTAGGCGAATCATCAACGGATTCTGGAAGGGGTAACCGACTCATGGCATCTGCATTTGTGATAGACGAACTGGGCTTATAACGTATGGTGTAGTCATAAGCAGCAAGAAACAGGGACCAGCGGATGATCCTGTGCGGTAGTGTGTCAGATGTCGCCTTAGTTGGACCAAACAGACTGATCAGCAGCTTGTGATCAGTGCGAATCGTGAAATGATCTCCAAGAACTGGCGAAATTTGCTGATGCCGAAAACGATTCCCAATCCTTCCTTGTCAAGTTGGGAATAGTTCTTCTCTGCCGGGGACAACGTTCTGGATGCAAATGCAACAGGTCTTTCCGTACCATCAGGCATCACGTGTGATAATACACTCCCCACTCCATACCGACAGGCATCGCATGTCAGCACAAGATCCTTCTCTGGATCAAAATGAACGAGAACATTGGACGATTTGAGCAGATCCTTGGAGGTCTGGAATGCTGATTGTTCAGTGGACCCCCAGCTCCAGGAGACTCCTTTCCTCAAAAGCCGATAAAGGGGGCCCAAAACGTCGGTCACATTCGGGATGTAACGACCATAGAACTGATGCAAACCGAGGTATGACTTCAATTCGGTTACGTCTCGTGGAGCAGGAGCATCCTTGATAGCTCGGACTCTATCAACTGTCGGGTGTAGACCCTCGGCATCAATCGTATGACCCAGGTACTTGACTGATGGCACCATTAACGTGCACTTGTCTCGACGCAAACGTAGGCCGGAGTCCGAAATCTTCTTCAGAACTCTATCCAGGTTTTGTAGATTTTCCGCGTCCATACGACCAGTAACCAGAATATCATCCTGGTAACAAACGATGTTGCGTTCGGCGGCAAACAAACTGTCCATGACACGCTGATAAATTCCAGGTGCACATTTCACTCCAAAACGGAGTCGGTGGCACCTGTACAACCCACAATGTGTGTTCATGGTAAGATACTGTTTCGAATTCTCGTCCAAGCGGAGCTGTAGATAGGCGGATTTGAGATCGAGTTTCGTAAAAGTCTTGCCTCCCGTGAGATGAGCATAGAGGGCTTCAATCCTCGGGATTGGATATTTATCTAATGAAGAACACTTGTTCACAGTCATTTTATAATCTCCACATATGCGGATGCACTGGTCCGATTTTATGACCGGAACGATGGGCACCGCCCATTCGGCATACTGGATTTGCTCGATGATGCCCAGATTTTCAAGATGATCCATTTCCTTGCCCATCCGCTCCCGCAGGGCGAAAGGGCCTGGGCGATTTCTGCAAAATATAGGATAGGCATCCTGGTCAACACTGAGCTTAACCGTATGTCCTTTCAAGGTTCCAAGCTCATCCTTGAAGACATCCGGGTACGTATCCAGCACATTTTTGAGTGTGTATGCTGCGGTAGGAGAAACGTTGGCTGCCCGTAGTTGATGAATGCTTTTCCACTTCAGTTGAATTATGCTCAACCAGTTCCTGCCGAGTGAGGAAGGGCCCTTTCCAGGAATGACGATCAGGGGTCGGTGAAACTCGCGGTTATCGGAGCCCACCATGACGTCACATGTACCGCAGGGAACAATCTTCTCACCTGTATAGGTGGTAGTAGGTTTCAGGTAGTAGGTTTCAGATGGGGTCAGTCAGCATCACTCCACAGGTTTGTGAAAACAGCATGGCTGATGACCGAGACGGCCGCACCAGTGTCGACCTCCATTTGCAATGGTCGATTGTTGACGACAACAGTGGCAAGAAGAGGGTCCCGCTTATGGTGAGAATCAATATGAAACATGTCACACGATTCTGAGTTGTCGGAAACAGAGCTCACCTGGTCAAGCTCAGGTTCCTCCGAACCGATAAACTGATGAATCTTCTTGTCAGCAGCTTTCCCTTTTCCCGATTTGCGAGTGATGCAAGCTGGAGCAATATGGCCAGTTTTCGTACAGAAATGGCAGGTTGCATCTTTGAACCGACACGTCTCCGGAAGGTGCTTTCCGTTGCACCGAAAACATTTTCTTGTGGGTTTGAGACTGCACTGGCTTCTGACGAGGAGCCTTGTTCCAACGTTTTGGCTGATCATGATCCAACCGATTCCCAGCAGGGCTGGTACCAGACGAGCAAGTGGCACCGATGCTTGTAGCGTTGCGTTCAGCACTTTCCATGGAAATGGCGGTGTCTCTGGCATTTTGGAACGTCAGTCTTCTCTCAGCAAGCAGGCATCTATGAGTGCGGTCATCGGACATGCCAACCACCAGCAAATCATGGAGCATGTCATCAATCATGTCCCCAAACTCACACAGATGTGACAGTTTTTTGAGGTGTGCAATGAAATCTGTGATCGACTGACCTTGATGCTGTCTGCACATGTAAAAATTAAACCGACACAGGATGACTGAAGGAGATGGATTACAATGTTCCTTCAAAGTGGCCTTGAGCTCTGCATACGTGAGCTCCTGGATTGTCCGAGGCCGAATCAGGTTTTTAACGAGTGTGAACGTCCCACCCCCACAAACGGACAGGAAGACGGCCTTCATCCGGGCTTAGGTCGCGATGCCGTTCGCCTCGAAGTAGAAAGACAACCGCTCAGAATACGTGTCAAAATCTCCCTCATGAGGGTCGAATTCATCGATATGGCCAAAAGAAGTCATGGTCTAGATGTTTATCCTCGTCGCCACGTAAGGTAACTCGACAGACTACGATCGATTGGAGCACACGTTTATTGACTCTCCCGATACAGGCCCGAATTAAAGCAGCGCCATCAGAGCTGGGCCGTATCTTCCGGAAAAACGTAAATAAACCCGCGGTCACGGTGTCGGGATACAACGGTGAATATTTGCAGCTTCATACATGACAGTTACACAGAACTAATTTTGTTGACAACTGTAACGACAACCCAATAGGTGTTTTACATGTTTCGAATGGCCTTGACCTTGTCTAAGTTTGACTAACTTTTACAAACACGGACTTGTGTACAAATAAGCTGCGTTCAAATAAGCTGCGTAAGGTTCAATTTAATATTTTAAATACATTTTAACCCAGGTGCTCCTGGACTCTGTGTCCTTCTCTCCTCCAAGGTGGAGAAGTTTTTGTCAAACCTCGACTTTGATTCTGCAAATGGACCAGACGGCATCAGCCCACGGGTCCTAAAATCCTGCTCTGCTGCTCTATCTCACCCTCTCTCTGTTCTCTTCACCCTCTCTTTTGCTCAAGGTCATCTGCCATCTGCTTGGAAATCAGCCAACATTACAGCTTTACACAAAAACGTGCAAAAACAGATCCTTGCAACTACAGACCAAATCGGCCTGCTCCCAATAATCAGCGAGGTCATGGATTCCATCATTGCTTCTGACAGCAAATCCTTCTTCTCCTCCAATGGCTTGATCCCGGATCATCAATTTGGATTCAGACCAGGTCATTCTATTCTGGATATGCTGCTTCAGCTGTCTCGACAATGGATGGAGGTCCTCAATGTCAAACAAGAAATCAGAGCTGTCTCTCTTGACATATCACGTGCCTTCGATACAGTCTGGCACCCTGCTCTGCTCACCAAACTCTCCCCCTATGGTATCCATGGAAATCTCCACGCTTGGCTTGCGGACTTCCTCTCTGGTCGTAGTGAACGTTTGTCCCTGAATGGATTTCTCTCATCTCCCCTTCCTGTTCATGCTGGAGTTCCCCAAGGCAGTGTTCGGGGCACCCTAAAGTATATCGTACTTGCGAGATAATGATTGCCACCAAAAATGTCTAAAAGAGGCCGGAAATACTTGGAAATGTACCTGAGAGAAATGGATGTCTGTGCCTCTGCACAATGAAAGACTTGGAAATGTACCTGAGAGAAAGGGCTGTCTGTGCCTCTGCACAATGAAAGACTTGGATAACTTAGCTCGCCGAACAGGCAACTACTCAGAGTGAAAACTCCCGACCATGTGGGCAAGGCCCGAGTGGACGGGCCTGTGCTTCACAAACCTCTGATGGATCATGACCAGTGAATGTACTTTGCATCTTGTGAGAGTGCCTTCTGTGAACATGGCAGGTTTGGTTATTTATTTAATGGAGGTCTGCAATTGGAAAAGATACCGTGCGTCATTACCAAGTAACGGTAACCAACCATTCGACAAAGGACATCTGCGTGACGTGAAAATACACCAAACTTGTGTCAGCTATATTTACGTGGGAGCTGGATGTACCAGGTAGAATTATCTGAGGAAGATACCATTTGTGTGCATCTGAACACGAATGAGGACATATATGGGCTTGTGAATGTAAAGAGTAAGTTTTAAGTTGACTTATAAAATGATATTTACTATTAATCATGTTGGGAGGGATGGGAGCTGTGAAGGCTGTTTATAAATGTTTGTTTGGTTCCGGGGCTGCAAGAGAAATTATACTATATTTTTGCATCTATTGCTAAAAGAAGTGTGCACGTCCGCTTGTGTCACCGCTTGCTTCTACAAACAGGAAATGGTAGGAACTCGACACATTGCATCCTCAGATATTTCTCGTATTTGTGTGAGTCCGATTTGCATTCAGGAACAGAACAGTGCAGTTAACCATATTGAAATTGCCACTCTTCCATTTAAATGCTGAAAATTATGTCAAACGATTATTTGAATTACTGATTTCACGACAGCAATGCCAGGTTAAAAGTGCCCGGCGAGCAGATTAAGTCACTAAAAACAACCACACACACACACACAAAATGGCGTCGGTTTTGCGAGCGGCTTGCCTCTCCAGCTGTGTCGTCAGTTCCCCCTTGCACAACTGCTGAAGGATATCTGTGGTGTTGAGGACAGATGAGAGAATTGTTGAAAGAGGATGTATGATTCCTGGAGCGTGCCTCCGAGAGGAAACGCAGAGGGAAAATCGGTTTACAGCATATGAATTGCGGCATATGAATAGGCCTCAGCCTGCGGCCTATGAGCGACGTTGTGAGGCGGACCGAGTTATCGGCACGACCGCCGGGACATCAGGTGGTTTTGGAGTGTATGCCATTGCGGTGAACATCGAGGACCGTTATCAAGAGAGAAACATCAAGAAAAAGATGAATGTGGTCCGTTGCAATTTGAATTGGCGCTGCGAGGCGGGCAGAACGGCAGTCACGTCCACCGGGAATTTACGGGATGCTGGAGCCTCTTCCCTGAAGGCAGACACCGGCAGGACAAACGAGGTATGCTGCAGTGTCGATTGTGTATGAAACGGACTCTTGCGTGGAATACCTGGCTGACCCCGGAGGGAAGGCGTCTTTGATGGAGAGGGGGAGGGTGTCGGCATTGAGAAGGGGAGGGGTTGTGAGTGGAGACGGAAAAGTGAATGCACGTGAAGCACTGCTAACACCGGGTCTGATAGATTTAGTTGGGGCGTTGTGAACAGACGTGGCTCCGGTGAACCACGGTAAACTCCGGATGCCAGAAGCGAAGGTTTGAAGGGGAAGGGAAGGGGATGCGAATGGAAAGTGAAAGTAAATGCACACGAAGTGCCGCCACCACTGAGTATGATTAATCAAGACGGCGCTTTGTGAATAGACGTGGCTCCAATGAATCACCAAAATCGAGTTATTGCGTCAATGTCACATACGCCACATCTCTGCCAAATTTCGTCCGAATCCGTCCACAACTTTTTGAGAAATTTTGTTCACAAACGGACAGAAAGACAGACAGACAGGGTTGAAAACATAACCTCCATCCACCTTTGGTGGCGGAGGTAATAATCAAATTTTAGAAAACAATGGAGCTCTGGAATACCACATTGATATTACAGCACTCAGAAGGAAATATCGAAATACGAGATGTGAAGATATGGCGTGGAATCTTCCAGGGAGAATCTTCCCCAGCCTTTCCTCCTTTCTCTTTTGTCTCGTTCTGGACCCACAAAGTAACCTCATCAATGAACAACGACACAGACACACCCTAACAACCAATAGACGAACATCCAAAGAAATAGGAAAGGTGACACATGTACTATACATGGATGATTTAAAGCTCTTCTTGCTAAATGACAGAAAATTGACGGAACAACTAAAATGAGTAAAACGGTTTTCCGAGGACATTGAAATGGAATTTGGATGAGACAAGTGCACATTTGTAAAAGATAAACCAACAAAAACAGATAACATAAAAATTGACCTTGAAACAACAATACAGCAGTTAGAAAACGAAGCATCATACAAATACCTCGGCGTAGAAGAGGGCCGCCAAACGTCACAAACAAATTCGCAAAACAATCACCAAAGAATACCTATGTAGAACAAAGCTTAACCTGAAAACATACCTCTCCCCAAGAAACAAAATCAAAGCCATAAACCAGCTCGCAGTACCATTGTTCCAATACAGCTGTGAATAATAAACTGGGTCCCAATCAGAAATCAACAAGTTAGACATCAAAACAAGAAAACTCCTTACCTTGCACAAAATGTTTTACAAAAACTAGTGCATCCCAAGAATGTACCTGCCGAGACGAGAGGGAGGGGCGGCCTGATGGAACTCAACCAGGTGCGCAGAGTGACGTGTGTAGGAATAGCTGAGTATGTGAAATGCTCAACAGACTATCAGATGCAGGTTATAAACAAACATGAACCCAATAAACCAGAAAAGTATCCCTAACTCACCTTGCAAAGAACCTCCAAAAACAGGTGTGAATAGATGATGCCACAAAAGAAAAAGACAAAAGAAATATCAAGAAATATACACCAACAACTGGGAGAATGACAAAAGAGCAGGAAAATACAAAAAAAGATTTGGACAGAGTGGGGATAGATAAAGAAGGCTCATTGGAATGGCTACGAAGAGATCAGCTCAACTGGGACGGTGAACTAATCATAATAAATGACCAAGATCAAGGACACTACACCAATGGATTAAAAAAGAAAAAAGCATGAGTCACCTGCTCTCGGGATGCAAAAAACTATTATCAGAACTGCTGTACACACAACGACACAACAAAGTATGCAAAGAGATTCATTGGCATATCTGCAAAACTTTAAACATCCCAGCAGCAGAAATCTCATGGAAACACGAACCAAGGGCAATCATTGAAAATGAGGACGTCATGCTTACGTACGACCTGATGATTCTATCAAGCGTGAACATAGAAACAAAGCATTGTGTCCGGACATTGGACTCAGGAACAACAAGGAAAAGACAGCATTGATCATTGAGATATCAGTACCCAGCGATTTTGGCCTAAACATCGCAGAAATCAAGAAAATGACCAAATACCGGGACCTCAAAAATGAGCTCAAGAGATCTTGGAAGCTGAAGAGCATCGAAATTGTACCAGTGATAATTTGAGAAACAGGAATGATGAAGAAGAACGTCACTGAGATTTGAAAAACCATCCCCGGGAATATTACCACAAATGAACTACAAATGGAGGCAATCCGGGGTTTGGTGCTGATCCTGAAAAGAGAACGTGGAATAAAACTCTGAAAAAGTTGAACAGTTTGATCCATGAACTGTGATCCCTCAACGAAGAGGAGATGGATACTTTGGGTTCTGGGAGGACTCTGTTCCTCCTCCTGAAACCAGCAAATGGAGATAACAACCAACGACACACACACATACACACACACACACACACACACACACACACACACGCACACACACACACACACATATATATATACACACACATACATACATACATACATACATACATACATACACACACATATATATTGTTACGGATCCGGGGGACGGCACTCCCGTTAGCAAGGGGGGGGTTAATCCCCTTGTCCTGTTAAGCTGGCGGTCCGCCGGTCCTGGAAGTATGACGTCACTTCCGGTCGGTAGTGAGTAGGGTGGTAAGCCCAATCCGTCCTACTACCTAATTACCACCACCGGCCGTAAGCGAGGAGATACTCCCACCCGGGCCGCAGCGTGAATGGATGCGCCGAGCGAAGCGAGCTGCGACTCGGTCTGTTAACAAGAGACTAAACCCGATTCCGAACGTTGCCCAAACCGTGCCACAGGTACTCAATTGGGAAATGGACTAAAGCGATCGGGGGAAGAAGAAACCAAAGTAAAAGAAGAACAGATATTTATTAATTATGTACACGAAACCCGAAGATTTAATGAAAGAAGGGAATATACAAGGAGAGGAAGAAGCAGATACACAGGGCAGCCTTAAAACAGTCTTATATTACCATACGCCCAGACTGAACAAACAGACTTACACGGATAGGGAATGGCAGGAAGGAATGGCTGGAAGGGGGAGAAGGTCCAAGCAGATGGCAGGGCAGGAAGGTCCGGGCAGATGCACAGCGTCGAGGTCCGCTCCAGTCCACGCTCCGGTCCACGCTCGGGGCTTGAGGCGAAACCCGGCGGCAGCTGGACGTATCGGTTTCACGCGGTCGGACAATGCGTATATACTGCGGTATTGTCGTCGTCAATGGACCCACTCTCCTGCCTTACAATTCAGCATGTTCTCATCTGGTACCTTGTATTTCGGACCTTCGCACTCATCTCCTCAAGCAGTCCCTTGCAGCCGCTTTTATTGGGCGTTCTTGTATCCAGCCGCCGGCTCTTAGGACACGCCTACCGGTCGGCTCACCTCGGCCCTGGTTGGCCGGCGAGGGCTCGCTGGCTCCACCTCTTGAGGAGACATTGACAGGCCACGCCTCGTTCCTGGCGCTCGAACCCACTCCTCCCCTTTTTCCTCCAGATTACCACGTGCGTAATGGCAGCTTGGGGCCAGCAAAAAAAACCAAAACAAAGGGCAGCGAACGCTGCCATACCGCTACTGCACTTTGAAGAGAGGGAGATGATTGGGGATAATTGAAGGGGCCTATCTTATTTGATTAATACAACGCAGATTCAACTATTGGGAACAGATCCTTAACTCAAACACATAATAATGAGATAACTCTGGTCACTCTACTCTGGACATGCTGCTTCTGCTGTCTCAACAATGGATGGAGGTCCTCAATGCCAAACAGGAAATTAGAGCTGTCTCCCTCGACATATCACGTGCCTTCGACATGGTCTGGCACCCCGCTCTGCTCACCAAACTCTCCTCCTTTGGTATCCATGGAAATCTCCACGCATGGCTGGCGGACTTCCTCTCTAGTCGTCGTCAACGTGTGGCCCTGAATGGGTTTCTCTCATCTCCTCTTCCTGTTCAGGCTGGAGTTCCCCAAGGCAGTGTTCTGGGCCCCGTGCTTTTTCTGGTCTTCATCAATGATCTCTCTGACTCTCTCGAAAATCCTCTCTATCTCTTTGCTGATGACTCCACTCTCTGCCGCTCCATTCCTCTTCCCTCAGATCGGCAGTCTGCTGCCTCCTCACTCTCTGAAGACCTGGACAAAATCACAGACTGGTCAAACAAGTGGAACATGTCTTTCAATCCTGACAAATCTCACACTCTTACTATGTCTCTCCGAAAAGATCGACTGGACAACCCTCCCATCTACTTTCTCAACAATCCTCTCCAAGAAGTTCTGTCGCTCAAGATTTTGGGTCTCACTATCTGCCATGATCTTTCTTGGGAAAACCACATTTCCAAGCTGGCCTCCAAAGCCAGTCGCCGACTGGGCATCCTCCGTCGTGCGAAGTCCTTCCTCGGCACACCTGAGCTCCTCACCACATACAAGGCTTTCATCTGCAGCTCAATGGAATACTGTTCTCCCCTATGGGCCGGTGCTCCTGCCTCACACCTAGCTCGGCTTCACGCTGTTGAAACCAAAGCTTTCAGAATTATTGGAATCTCCCGCGATGAAGCTATCTCTGAGGGCCTTTCACTCACTCACCGCAGGCAGGTAGGTGGTCTTTCTGTCTTCTACCGACTCCTCTCCGGCCTTGCACCCCCAGCTCTCTCTGTGCTCTGTCCCCCAAATATTCCTACAGGTCGCACAAGATCTGCCAGCAACCCTCTGATGGTTAAACTGCCGAAATCTCGGCTCTCTGCTCACCTTCACTCTTTCATTCCTCTTTTCTCCCGCCTCTGGAACAAACTCCCTCACTCCCTTCAATCCCACTCCTCCCTCCAGGTCTTTAAAACAGCTGTTCACCACCATCTCTTATCTTCCCCCATCCAAAACCTTGATCTTTTCTACCCCCGCTAATTCACCCCAGATCCACCTTGTTTGAAATTCCAACTTCTTTCCTGGAAGTCCTTGCAGTGTCCATATGTTTTATACCTCTCCCACCGCCCCCTTCCCATGCCCCCCCCCCCCCCAAAGCCCTCGCCCTCTCTCAGATCTCTCGATGTCTCCATGTCTCTCGGTCCCTGCTCTCAAATGTTGTGTTTGTGTCCTTCCCCCTCTCTCCCCATCTTGTCTACCGCTCCCGATGTTATATGTTTTATGTGTCGGTTTGTCTTTCTGTGTGATTAATGTTCGCTCTTTCACGAGCCTCGATCTTGTATACAAAAAAAAAAAAAAAAAAACAAACAAAAAAAACACATAATAATGAGATAACTACAGAGAGGTCCTATGGTGTTCTACGTGTTGTACATGGACTAACTAGGGTGCGATCTTTAATACTAGCCAAATAATGGGGATATTTACAGGGGATTATTTATAAGGGAACATTTACCAAAATTTACAAAGTGAAGGTTCGAAAAACCATAACACAGCACCCGTCTCTCCTCCAGGGCAGTCCCGGCCCGAAAGAACTTTAACTTAATGTGACACTCAGGTGTAGTAACCCTCTACTATTAACCTTACCCTGAGTGCGACAGTTTTAAAACAATTAAGTATGTCCCCCTGCTGCGTTGCATCCTACCTAACAGATTCACGCCCACAGGATAACCAAATCACGGAATTATTTCCAAACTACACATAAAGCCGGTGGGGAGCATTATTTACAAGACACTAATTATGTACGCTGCAAACCCAGGATCTCCTGTTTTTTGGAAGACAAAAAGATGTTTTGAAAGAGGAAGGAGCATGCACTGCACTGTACCGATACACCATACCCACACATGCCTGGGGATGCACAATTGATATTGCAGTGCACCCCCGAGCACAAGAGCATTACAATTCACCAAAAAGAGCACCAAAGCACTGATGACCTTTCTTGTTTCTCCCGCTCTGCTGGCCCGATGTTTCTTGATGTTACTCTTGATGTTGACTCTTCTTTGCTTGCGGCCAATTTGAGGATAATAAACAATCAGGGCACAAAACGCATCCGCTGTTTTTAATTATGGCCAGCAGGGGCCAACTAAAGGTGGTCCACTTGCATGGCTTAGTGCCACCTCTCCGAGGTCCGCAAGCGAAGACTTCCTCTGGCCATCCTGGCCGGTCCCGGCAGAGGGGTCAGGCCCCAACACGTGGGGTCCATCAGTGTGGTGCTTGGCCACAGAACCGTGGTCCATAAGGTGGGCGGCCACAAAAGGTGTGTTCCATAAAGTGGTGTACCGGTCCAGGCAGGCAGCAGCGGCAGTTCGGGCACACAACTGCGGCTACCTGCGCACTCTCCCCGGACCCAAAAGAACAAGCCGTGAGTGGGGAAGGAAGGACACAGCAAGCATCGGGGCAAGGTCGCAAGGGTACACATTAATACAAGGTAATGCAAGGTGAGGTGTGCATGGGAGCGAGCGGAGAAAGCTCGTCCCTACTATACGTCACCCACCCTGTCACCTACCCTACCCTTACCCCATATTTACAAAATTCTACACATTTACAAATTCATCACTGCTGTCTCGTCTTCCCCATATCTCCCCTAATCCAAATTGGTTACCAATCCCTCTAATCCAAATTTGCCCCCAATTCCAATTCCTCATCAATCCCTCCGAAGGTGGAACAGATGGAATTACAGCACAATGTCACACTTACGTCATGATGCATCTTCCAATCCAACCAATCATTTACGAACACAACATCATGGTGTGGAGTCTATCTCACCTTGGTGAGTGGCTGCATATGGTGCGAAGTGATTTCCTTCTACCTATCTCCTAAATGACATTACCATTCTTTACACTACCCGGGGTCTTTCCCTGCCAAACCATTGGCCACTTTACTCTATGCGGTTCTAAAAACCAATTCCCACTGACCATCTGTGGCGCTCACCAATTTGGGGTCTCACTCCCCCGATTCAACTCCCGGTGCTCTCGCACAATTTCAGGGCTGGGTCATGTGGCGCTCCCAACAGGCCTGTTCACCTGCACACCTCCGCCACCGTAGTTGCCTCCCGAGCTTACCTGCTCCTTACCCTAACCTATCTTGGGGAAGGCCCTCTGGCTCTCTCCCCACTACCGCCCTCCCTGGCGTCGGGCTACCCGGGTCTGTCCCTGGATCCTCGGGCCCCACTGAACACTACTGGCTCCCAGAGCCTACCTGCGGCCTCACCTGGCCGACAGACTAGCAGTGGCGGAGTGCCCATTCAACCATACACACTAACAGGCCACACGCCCAGCCAATTTACTCTACTAATGCACCCATCCAAACACCATTCTACACACGCACCACAGACGTCAATATCCACCATAATTTACCTATACCCTCTACCTACTCTTAAACTACCCTCCCCAGGTACTCATGAAGGGGGTCCACATTTCCCCCATTCACACCTTCGCACCATGCACTCCCACTCCACATTTTCCACACTCTCATTCCACACCATCCATTCTATACTCCATTCATTCCAGACCATATATTCACCACAACCATTCTCACCTGTATTTGCACACCTGTGCCCACACACCTGGTGCCACCTGCACCCTCCTTTCCTCCCAGGACCATTCACTTCAATACAATGCCAATCACACACTTTCACAATTACTCAATCATAAACTGCATCATCTAATTTGACTACCCCCTTCTGAAACTCGTGCTCCCCGTCTTCCCTTATACGAAGCACTCCCCCGTCGTTATCAACCAGCTAATCTACCTACGTCCCCTACTACCTGTACAATGTCACTACTTAACTCTCATGTTACCTGTGGTCACTTTAAATCCCTATCATTTTATCCTAACCCTCCCGGGCTAGTTTGCACAGCCACCCCATAAACTAATGCTCATGTGCCCTGACGATGTGAGGGATGGTGGATTTACCATCCCTCTACACCATATACCTTTTGCCATCAATTTCCAATTTTGCCAATCAAATTTGCCCCTCAAATTTGCCAATCCAATTTGCCAATCATATTCACTATCCCTACCAAATGTCCATTAAACTTGAGCCTCCTGTGCGTCATTACATTTCCGAAGCTCAGCTTCGCAAAGCCGAGCAATGAATGCGGGTGATTTGGTCTCCTGCAGGTTGGGTCCGTCCGGCATTCGGTTCAGGGGAGGAGGTTTACTCGGGCCAAGGTTCAAAGCAGGAACAAAGCTACCTCGTCATGTGCAAATGCGCTCCTCCCGCCTGACCTGCGGTTAACCTACCTTTCCAATTCTTTTGACTCATACGTGGCTTTGTCCGTCGCTAGCCCCTCATTAATTTCTCGGGCTTGGCCATTTATGCCCTCCAATTTGCTTCCGAGTCCCTCCAATTTGCTTCCGAGTCCCTCCAATTTGCTTCCTAATCCCCCCAATTTGCTTCCCAATTGCTCCCCCATTCTGTTTCCCATTCCCTCACGATCAGCCCTTATTTCTCCCATCTCTTTCCTTAATCCCCCCAATTTGGTTTTCCAATCATTTCCCATTTCCTCAATTTGGCTTCCCAATTCCCCAATTTGATTTCCCATCTCCCTACTATTTGTTGCCATATCTTCACCCGTCTTGACCATAAAGGCCCTCATTTGTATCATAAAGAGGTCCAGATTCACTAGTGCTGCGGGCCCGGCTGCCGCGGCCACGTGCGAGGCGCCGCCATCTTGTGCGCCTGCAACCCCCGCTGTTACACCTTCTCCAATCTCCTCCTCTATCTCCCCCATCTCCTCCCTGGGATCCTGGGTCGCCTCTACCTCCTCATTCTCCCCTACCGGCACCCGATCGCCTTGATCATCCATGGCACGATGATAATTTCGTGGTGTTAATAAAAATTTCGGCCGCTCCAAATTTTGGCCAATTTTTTTTTGATGTTAAAAATTTTGTTCGGGTCCAATCCCACACTTCTGACACCAATTGTTACGGATCCGGGGGACGGCACTCAAGTTAGCAAGAGGGGGTTAATCCCCTTGTCCTGTTAAGCTGGCCGTCCGCTGGTCCTGGAAGTATGACGTCACTTCCGGTCGGTAGTGAGTAGGGTTGTAAGCCCAATCTGTCCTACTACCTAATTACCACCACCGGCCGTAAGCGAGGAGATACCCCCACCCGGGCCGCAGCATGAACGGATGCGCCGAGTGAAGCGAGCTGCGACTCGGGCCGTTAACAAGAGACTAAACCCGATTCCGAGCATTGGCCGAATCGTGCCACAGGTACTCAATTGGGAAACGGACTAAAGCAACCGGGGGAAAAAGAAACCAAAGTAAAGGAAGAACAGATATTTATTAATTATGTACATGAAACCCGAAGAGGAAATGAAAGAAGGGAATATACAAGGAGAGGAAGAAGCAGATACACAGGGCAGCCTTAAAACAGTCTTATATTACCATACGCCCAGACAGAACAAACAGACTTACACTGATAGGGAATGGCAGGAAGGAATGGCTGGAAGGGGGAGAAGGTCCAAGCAGATGGCAGGGCAGGAAGGTCCGGGCAGATGCAGAGCGTCGAGGTCCGCTCCAGTTCACGCTCCGGTCCACGCTCCGGCCTTGAGGTGAAACCCGGCGGCAGCTGCACATATCAGTTTCACGCGGACGGACAAGGCGTATATACTGCGGTATTGTCGTCGTCAACGGACCCACTCTCCTGCCTTACGATTCAGCGTGTTCTCATCTGGTACCTTGTATTTCGGACCTTCGCACTCATCTCCTCAAGCAGTCCCTCGCAGCCGCTTTTATTGGGCATTCTTGTATCCAGCCGCCAGCTCTTAGGACACGCCTACCGGTCGGCTCACCTTGGCCCTGGTTGGCCGGCGAGGGCTCGCTGGCTCCACCTCTTGAGGAGACATTGACAGCCCACGCCTCGTTCCTGGCACTCGAACCCACTCCTCCCCTTTTTCCTCTCGATTACCGCGTGCGTAATGGCGGCTTGGGGCCAGCAAACAAAACCAAAACAAAGGGCAGCGAAAGCTGCCATACCGCTACTGCACTTTGAAGAGAGGGAGATGATTGGGGATAATTGAAGGGGCCTATCTTATTTGATTAATACAACGCAGATTCAACTATTGGGAACAGATCCTTAACTAAAACACATAATAATGAGATAACTACAGAGAGGTCCTATGGTGTTCTACTTGTTGTACATGGACTAACTAGGTTGCGATCTTTAATACTAGCCAAATAATGGGGATATTTACAGGGGATTATTTATAAGGGAACATTTACCAAAATTTACAAAGTGAAGGTTCTAAAAACCGTAACAATATTGTTTCGGAAACGGAAGACGGCGCTACCCTTAGCAAGGGGGGGGGGGTTAATCCCCCTTCTATTTGCACTGGCCGTCTCCGATCCTGAAGCTACCCCGCTCCCCTGAGGGGTGGGATTGGCCGAGGCGATTGGTCAAGGGATTCCCGTACACCCCGCCAATCCCTCCACAATGCAGGTGGGTAACTCCGCTCGAAACCGTGGCCAAGATGGTATTTTGCTGAGCGATTTTAGCAGCCCGCAGTTCGAACCATTAGCAAAGAATAAACCCGATTCATAAAGCGTTGGCCAAAATCGTGCCACAGGAACTCAATGGGAAAATCTCTAAAACGATCGGATGAGGAAGAAGGAAATCAAAGAATGGAGGAACAGATATTTATTAATTATTTACACTAACCAAAATCAAAGAGAAGAAAAGAACTCAAAGTAATATACGGAAAATGGAAGGAGCAGAAGGACAGAGAGCAATTCTTCCTTATACAGCTTAACTTATACCCAGGACAATACAGACAGAACGAACTCACTCACACGAATGGGGGTAGATGGATGCCAGGGATCGATGGCATGGGAACGCAGAGAAAGGGCCAGGCAGATGGTAGGCGTCGAGGTCCGGCTCCAAGCGCGCGCTCCGATCCACGCTTTGGGGTCGAGGCGAAAACCCGGCAAACAGCTCCGCTCCGGGCTGGCAGCGAGGAGCCGGCAGCTCCACGTATTCGGCTTCACACCGGCAGCTTTCTTATTCGTCCTCCGCCTCCTGCGTCTCCGAAGTTCTCTCAACACTCCACAGAATCTGCCTCTGGTCCAGCGCACCTCCCTCAAAACTCTCTCTCTCGTCTGGCCCCTTACGCATCTCTCAAGCAGTCCCTCATCCACCCTTTTTATGGTCCTCCCCAAGATCAAGCCGCGGGCTACAAGGGCACGCTTACCGGGTCGCTCACTGCAGTGCCGGTTGGCTGGCACGGCCTCTTCCTGGCTCCGCCCATGATGACGAGGGGCGGGCCACGCCCTTCTTCTCCGTGATGACCGCGTGGTCAATGGAGTCAAATGCAGTTGGCAATGCAGTTGGCAATGCAGTTGGCAATGCAGTTGGCAATGCAGGTTTTGGGCAATTAAAAGGGGATTCTACCTTATTTCATTTGGTGCAATGCAGAGTCAACTAATGGAAAACAGAGCCTTAAACTGGAACACATAATAATGATATAACTATTGAGGGATCCTATGGTTCTCTACGTGTGTGCGATGGACTAACTAAAAGGACGACCTTTGATCTTTACATGAAACGGAGGTATTTACAAGAATCATTACATTTACAAAAACTACAAAAGGGGGTATATTTACAATCATTTACACACACACAGTGCACGGTTTCCCAAAAGCGTTACAATAAATATACACACACACACACACACACACACACACACACACACACACACACACACACACACACATAGCTTGCCCTGGTTCCCTGTTTGTAAAACACCAGGATAACAGTTTATATCTGTGTCGAGGTTCGAGCCCTGGAACGGTACCTGCAGGAGAGTGTGCACACAGCTCGGCGGTTGGACGATCCATACAGACCGAAAACTCTCATGAATTGTGATTTCATGTGTAGTTTATAATTTGCTTCCATTGTGAGTACAAACACCTTCGATACATCCTGTGTTGTAATATCCCAAGTGATGTATTTGGGTTTCTTTGAAATGTAAATGTGTGTTTGGTATTTTCTGCTTTGTTGGAGCATTCAGCTTTACCTGGCATTGATTTACTAACAAATTGAGAAGATACAAATCGGGTATTATCAGCAATTTGGTTTCTGATAAAAAGAGGATTCACTCAGATCCACAGCACTCGGAGATCATCTCAACACCTGTTCACCTGCTGTTGACCCATCCTGTTCATTTGATTGAAAATAGTCGGTAAGTTTAGGGAAACGTTCGTTCTCGTGTGATTAGTTTCCTTATCTAAGATTATCGTGTTTGATACATCGAGTTCTGCTGTTTCATAATAATCTATTTTATCATGTTGAGACTTTCCTTTTCTTCTCCATAAGCAAATCAGTCACCGACTTGTCATCGTCCGTCGTGCAAAGTCATTCCTTGGTTCACCTGAACTCCCATCTACCTGCATGGTCTTCATCCGCAGCCTGCCCGTGACCTCCTCCTGGTGAAACTCCCCAAATCCAGATTCACTACTCACCTCCACTCATTCATTCCTCTTTTTCCCTCCTGTTTAACCAACTTCCTGAGTTTCTTCAATCTCATTCTTCCCTCAAGATCTTCAAGAGAGCTGTTCACTCCAACCCTCACATTTCCACCACAATTAACTCTCCCATGTCCACCTCTTCCAGTTTACAGTTTTTTCTTCCATTTCTGAGTGAGAGTTTCCAGCTGTGTCCATCCTGTTCACACCTGTGTTGGGAAACTGTTCTCTTGATGGAGTACTTCTCTCCCCTACGGCCTAGTACACCTGCCTCACACCTTGCTCAACATGATTCCATGGAAACCAGGGTCTTCCCTCCATTGTCCTCATTCTTCCCCACATCCATGATGTCTCCGAGTCTCCCTCTATTTTGTCCCTCAACCCTCCTCCAGGTGTGTTCCCACCTCTCTTTCTGTTCTTCTTTTTGTTCTGTTATATCCTGGTCCATTCTGTGTTCTCGTTCTCGCTCCTCCATGAGCCTCGACTCTGCAGACAAAAAACAGGTACAAATAACCTCTTCTGTTACGATGAGACAGGATCATTGGGTTACGTCATCATGGTAATCTGAAAACTGTCCGGAAATGGCAAAAATAGTGAAGAAATTACCAGAAGATAAGAAAACACAGACACAATGATCTTGTGGTTCATGAAGAATGATTAATTGTTTAATCTTCAATTTGATAAACAAGAGAAGAAAATCTCAAACAAAGATGATTTTATTTACCATATTGATCACGTGTTGTGTCCTGTTCCTGTATTTACGATGAGGCGAATCCCACTTTGGACACCTGGACCTTCGATGATTGAGGTTAGTTTTGGAAGAAGAAGAAGAGTAGAGCGAACATGGCGGTGATTGAGTGAAGCGTGTTTAATGTGCACCTGAGATCCCTCAGTGCTGTAAATTCCTCTGACAGTATGCACAGGTGTTGAACGATGGGTGCACTAATTATGTCTGGAACTGATGTGAAGTTTACCTGGACTGCTGAAGAAGAGTAAGGTACACACCATGATATTGAAATGATAATTATTAGTCTGTTATGCAGTTCATATTTTGTGGATCTTGCACAGAAAGCTCGTTATTTAGATATTTGTACTGTGTGGAAAACTCTTCAATAACCTCATTTAGAAACATTTCTGCACCTCAGAGCAGGTAACCACAAACACGTGATTGAGGGAGAAACCGACATAAAAATAACTTTATTGATTATATTTCAATTGTAGTTACAAAAACAATCCAAAAGTTCAATATTTGTGGAACCGAATGTTTTCAACTTGGTCCTTCTTCCCTCAAATCCCAGCTACTCTGTTAAATAAGAGAACCTACTCGATATCGACACAACTACAGGTATTCTTGTTTGATAATACAGGTTAACACGGGGATTCCATGTTCTACAAACCTTCGTTGTTGTTCTAAAATAACACCAATAATCTCTGGTATAACTCCATTACAAACCCCTCTCCAATGTGGCTGCAGGATCATGAAGTTGCTGATATTGAGTGCGATGCTCCTTACCATGGTCTGCATTGGGTCTTCAACCTTGATGGACGAAACAGAACCAGGAGAGGATGCACTGGAACAGCGAGGGGGATTAAATGTGCCTTGTGATTCACCACTTTGTAAACGTGGCAGAGGAGGATGGCCACCAAAATACAAGTGAGGTCGATCGGTGCAAACAACACTCCCGATTATATAATGCTTCCACATTGTATATTTTTACTCCCGCCAGGGAGTAATGCATTCGATCGTGTGTGTGTTCGTGTGTTCGTGTGTTTGTGAACAAGATGTCTGGAAAAGTTCTCAACGGATTTGGATGAAAGTTGGTGTGATGATTGCCCTTGGGTAAAATTATATGGGTAAAAATGGGTAAAAATGGGTAAAAATGGGTAAAATTGCAATTGGGTAAAATTATACGTCTCGATCATTGATCAGCTCATTGACAGCAATAGGACAGGTAGCTTGGTACTTTACTCGGCATTGAAGTGTGTTGGAGTTGGTTCAAGTCCCGATGCTGTGAAAATTAAATAAAACCAAGATTCTCATGCTGTGAAACGGGTAGTGCTGCATACAGGAGCACACCATGCTCTGACAGGTATATCAAGCGCCAGCGCCAGTATATGTGTTTAGTTTAGACACTCGAGTCGGAGCGGGCACGGGGTCTCCGAGCAGGGGTTTCACCAGGCGCGGACCATTGTTTTGCCTCAGTCAGTACGGTTATTTATTTAATTATTGGTGTGAAAAAGTTGATTTCTCACCTCAGTAAGACTTGTATTTCGTCCTGATGCCCCGTTTGGAGCTTCACTTTAACCTAAGTGTCGTTGGGTTTGAGTCCTGACTCTGAAACTTCAATAAAACAAACATTCTGATGCCAACAGGTAGTGCTGCATCTGGGAGCACACCATGTATCGTAAGGTATAAACCAGGATAGTTTTGGGATTATAGTTGCTGGGTCCTTCCGTCTTTATTTCGGGTTTGGTTGTGAAAGACCCCAAGTTACTTCTTCCAAAAGACGGGGTGTGATAAGAGTGTGGGGTGTGAGACCCCAATTGTATCCTGTCGTGTTAATATTTGTTGATCCGGTTTAAGGGACGATCTGCTTGTAATAATTAATTAACATGATCAACCAATCTCATGAACAATACAAATACGTAATTCCATATTTCCTTCTCACCCCAAGTCCTTTATGGGGTTGAATAAGAGTTCATGGACCAAGACCGAGTACAGCACCTTACGGCTTCTCATCTCCTCTTCCAACAAGAAAACTGCTTCAACATTTCCACTTCTTTGTGTTTCTGCTGCATGTTGATGTTTAACAATGATTATAAACATTAACAGTTTCTCATCAAATATAAACTCTTCATCAAATCAATGAATGTAAAATCACTATTTCATGTCTGTCCATCGATCATGTACCTGTTGCTTGCAATAAACACTTCAGCTCGTTACCTTTGTGTTTTCATTGGGAAAGGGGAAAGTAAAACAAAACCTGAACCTGCCATTACATTTTGTTGTTTTGCACAATTGTTATCGTGATTTTGTATCAGGTATTGTTCATTTGGCATCACTCAAGGTTGCAGTTGTGTTTGTAGCAGATCAGTGGATCGTTGTATTCGTTTTATTGGAAGCGGGAGGGTGTGTCCTACTTATTTGTCGCTCCAAGTAAAGCGGACAAGTCTTTTCAATATATGGTTGGGATGCAGGCAGTGGTGAGGGTGTAGTGAGTGCAGGCAGTGGTGAGGGTGAAGTGAGTGCAGGCAGTGGTGAGGGTGTAGTGAGTGCAGGCAGTGGTTTGGGTGTAGTGAGTGCAGGCAGTGGTGAGGGTGTAGTGAGTGCAGGCAGTTGTTTGGGTGTATTGAGTGCAGGCAGTGGTTTGGCTGTAGAGTGCCCGGCAGTGGTTTGGGTGTAGTGAGTGCAGGCAGTGGTTTGGGTGCAGTGAGTGTCGGCAGTCGTGAGGGTATATCGAGTGCAGGCAGTTGGGAGGATGCAGTGTGTCGGCAGGAGTGAGGGTTTAGCGAGTGCAGGCAATGGTGAGGATGTAGTGAGTGTACTGTGTAAGCAGTAGTGAGGTTTGGATATTTAAAGCTCGATGGTCATGATGATTAACGTTTTAGAGATTGAAGTACAGTATGGTGGTTCCCGCTCCATGCTAAAGTCTGAAATTGCAGGAACAATCCAAGTCAAATTGGATATCCCGATACATTTTCATGATGAAATAGAGCATCACCTGGTATATCTGATTTTAAATAAACCATGGTCAAAATGAATTAATAAACAAGAAAGATGTTGTGCACAGCATGATACTTGTGAAATCCAAATAAAAATTAGTTGCCATGGAAACAGCAATTTCTAAACTTTGCCTTGCCAAATGTTTTCCATGATTCATCGTTACGCAAAACGAATTTTGTTGACAAATATTACTACAACCTAATCGGTGTTTTATATGTTTTAGACGCCTTGACCTTGTCTAAGTTTGACTAACTTTTACATGAGCAGACGTGTACAAATAAGCTGTGTACAAATAAGCTGTGTAAGTGTCAATTTAATGTCTTGCAAACTTTTTGAGATGTGGCAATAATAAGATCACAAAGTCCCATTTGATGATAATGTGGTGAAATTGTCATGGAAACAGTTGATGTGTCAAAACGGCTAAATCGATCGCTCCTATTTTGGGGTAATCATTTCTTTGATTTGATGTGCAAACCCTGTTCAAATATCAAGTAAATTGGATGAAAATTTGAGATTTTAGAAATTCGACTTGAGATCTTGAGATTTGACCTTGAGATCCAATTTCTTTGGTGTTTGACCACTTGAGAAATTGGCTGACTATAAGTGATCGTCCAACCACTGATTTTTAAAGCGCTGGTCAAGTGTAATGTAGCGATGCAAACCGGAAGCCTCAACAACGACTCTGTGACAATACGGGACTTTGAAAATGACGTAATCTGCTCCAGAATGCTTGGCGTGCAAGAAACCCCAAGAAACGGCGGTGTTCGGGGCACCTTAAAGTATATTGTCCTTGCGAGATAAGGATTGTCACCAAAAATGGCTCACATAATGACTAAAAGAAGCCGGAAATACTTGGAAAAGTACCTGAGAGAAAGGGCTGTGCCTCTGCACAATGAAAGACTTGGATAACCTAGCTCGCCGAATGGGCAACTACTCAAAGTGAAAACTCCCGACCATGTGGGCAAGGCCCGAGTGGACGGGCCTGTGCTTCGCAAACCCCTGATGGATCATTACCAGGAAATGGACTTTCCATCTTGAGAGAGTGCCTTCTGTGAACATGGCAGGTTTGGTTATTTATTTAATGGACGTCTGCAATTTGAAAAGATGCTGTACGTCATTACCAAGTAACGGTAACCAACTATTCGACAAAGGACATCTTCGTGACGTGAAAATACACAAACCTTGTGTCAGCTATATTTACGTGCGAGCTCGATGTACCAGGTAGAATTATCTGAGGAAGACACCATTTGTGTGCATCTGAACACGAATGAGGACATCTATGGGCTTGGGAATGTAAAGAGTAAGTTTTAAGTTGACTTCTAAAATGATATTTACTATTAATCATGTTGGGAGGGATGGGAGCTGTGAGGGCTGTTTATAAATGTTTGTTTGGTTCCGGGGCCAAAAGAGAAATTATACTATATTTTTGCATCTATTGCTAAAAGAAGTGTGCACGTCCGCTTGTGCAACCGCTTGCTTTTAAAAACAGGAAATGATAGGAACTCGACACATTGCATCCTCAGATATTTCTCGTATTTGTGTGAGTCCAATTTGCATTTTGGAACAGAACAGTTACGGTTAACCATACCGAAATTGCCATTCTTTCATTTAAATGCTGAAGATTATGTTAAATGATTATTTGAATTACAGATTTCACGCCAGAACATTTACGGTTAACTATATCGAAATTGCCACTCTTTCGTTTAAATGCTGAAAATTATGTTGAACGATTATTTGAATTACAGATTTCACGCCAGCAACGCCAGTTTAAAAGTGCCCGGCTAAAGGAAGTAAGTCACTAAAAACAACCACACACACACGATTAGTGAGTGTAGTGGATAACTTCCAGTTATCTTCTCTGCCGCTCCTAAAATTGGGTTATTCTCTATGTTGCCGTCCCATTAATTCTCTGTATTCAACAGCATTTCCATATATCTCTTCCATCTTCCTTTAATTCCATCTGGGTCCACAACGATTTGTCCCACTTCATCCTTCAAGCAACTCACCCCCATCACACCACACCTCTTTCGCTATTTGCTTTGCAATCCTGAATACTGCTCTCTGATCCTCTTCCGAATCCAAGCGTTCTCCGAACATTTTCCTGGATGCCTCCTGCGCCTTTGCTACCTCTTTCTTTGCAGCCTTCTTGGCTGCCTTACAACTTTCATGCCCTGCCTTTTCTTCCCCCGTACCCTTCGCCTTCTGCCACTCCTTGAACCTCCTCCTGTTCTCGTCAATCCGCTTTCCAAACTTATCATCCCACCACCATGTTTCGAGTTCCTCGGTGGTCCTTTTGTCCATCCACATACCTCACCAATGGCTCCCAGCAGACTATCTTTCATTGACATCCAACCACTTTCAAGCTCAACCACATCATCCTCTGCCATACTCAGCCTCTCTTTTAATGCCTCCCTCACTGTCACCTCTTTCAACCTCCACACCTTCATTCTCGGTTGGTACTTCACCCGCCGAGCTCTACTCGCACCTTTCACCCTTATGTCGCAGACAACCAAGTGGTGCTGTGAAACAACCTCCTCCCCCGGGATCACCTTGTGTCCCGGAGGTGACCCCTACCTCGCCTACGCACATTCGGGTAGTCAACAGTTCTCGTCGACCCACCTGACGTTTATGTAACAAGCTTATTATCCGCTTTCTGGAACTGAGTATTACAAATCAACAAACCAGCTCCATCAGCAAACTCCCAAATCCTATCACTGTCTTCATTCCTCACACAACATCCGTAACCCTTATGGACTCCTTTAAAACCATCTGTACTCCTTCCCACATGTCTATTTAGGTCTCCTACCACAACAACTTCCTCATCGTTCACGTTTTCCATCAGCTTCTCGATTGCACACCAGAACTTGTCCTTCTCTTCATCGCTCCGACCGGCCTGCGGGGCATATCCGGAGATGACGTTCACCAAGAGCTTTCCAATCATCATTCTCACCATCATCAACCTTTCACTCACTCTAGTCACTGTTGTAAAAACGGAGCCAGAAAACCTCTCAAGGACGAAGGGAGGCTTTAATGCAATCGACCTGGTGCATCTACCAACATAGCACCATAAGCATAACATTAATCTACATGATACAAGGAATACATTGAAATTCATTTTAAATTAAGCAACTACTACGAAACAGCAAATCCTTACCCAGCTCTCATAGAATCATGGAATCGAGTATCCGTCTACCACTCTCACAGCAGGTTACATTTGCAATACGCCCATCTCCACAGGGACCGCCCCCATCAGACAGTAATGTGTATCAGCCCAACAACTGGCTGTATGTAGACTTTTCATATCATTCTCCCTGTCTCAAGAATACCACTAATAGGAATAGTCGAATCCGAAGCGGGTTGGAGGTTGACACAGTCGACCGCTGCAAGTGCGATACACACTGTCGTCATAGGCCCCGACGCTAGGCATAGACTGCTGCTCACCATCACCCTGCGATCTCCTATCAGAACCGGGCGAGTCCACAGCCGGAGGCAAGGGAGACATGATTTTGTACAGCAAGGCAGTGTCATCCCCCGTACCATCGGTGGGGTTCGAGTCGGGCACCACGGGGGTAGTCGAGTCAGCCTCCATTTCATCCATCTCACCACAAGGTGCTCGGTGGCCCAGAGGAACCATAGTTTGCCTGCTGTCTGGCAGCCAAACATGTGCATGCTGCGGATTCGCTTCCAGTATGTCGACCTGGTCAGCAAGTAGCTCATTTTGACGAACCACATGTCTTAGAAGTGCATGTCCGGGCTCAGCCAGCCACGTGGGTAAGGGGCCCATATAGCACTAGAACCTCTACTTTGGTATCGGAAGAGTCTCTCATGAGGTATGGAATTAGTGGAGGTGAATAACAAGGAGCGGATCGCGTGTAAAGCCTCCGGGAGCACCCGTTCCCACATGGTCGGGGCTAAGCCATGGGTCCGCAAAGCCATCATAACCGCACTCCAGATAACACCATTATATTTTTCGATTTGTCCATTCCCTCGGGGGTTATAGGCGGTGGTATGATTGGAAGCGATGCCACATTCGAGGAGAAACTGCTAAAGCTCCCTTGACATAAAATCTGTCCCACGGTCACTGTTTATGAAGGCAGGATATCCGAACATCAGGAACAGCTGCCTAAAGCAACGAATCACTGTCAGGGCAGATGTGTCAGCACATGGAAATGTGAATGGGAACCGAAAGTACTCGTCCACTATAGTCAGCATGTACCGATTACCAGGCAAGGGCCCCTTGAAATCGACATTCAGTCGTTTCGACAAATCGACACGCATGGTTTACCAGCGTGTATGAGAGTACCCACCGCCGGCTGGTAGAAACTCTGTTTTAGTTCTGCGCAAACCCTGCAGGTCTTGCATAAATGTCGTATTTCCTCCACAGAGACGGGTAAGTTCTTTCTCCTCACAAAGTGAACCATCCGCGTCATGCCAGTGACAGAGCGCCGTGTGGATATCACGCAGGTCGCCGACGGTTATCCCAGCACAGACGGGCCTTGATAGCGCATCAGCAGCGATGTAGAGCATACCCGGCCTGTACTTAATGACAAAGTGATAGTCAGCCAGTTCTATGCGCCAACGATAAATCTTCTTGTTCTTTATCTTTTGAGAATGCTTCCGGTCATACATGAAGGAAACAGACTGTTGATCGGTTATGACAGTAAAACGACGTCCAAGAAGGATATGCCTTGATCGGCGGATTGATTCTACCACGGCATACGCTTCCTTTTCGATGGAGGAGTGGCGTCGCTCACTATCAGTTAGAGACAGTGAGAAGAATGTTACTGGGTGGTCTCCCAGGCTCAGTGTCGCTGTGATTGCGCAATCGGATGCATCTGTTTCTATCACAAAAGAAATTGTCTCGTCGATTGAAGTCATGACCGAGCAGGCGACGTCACCCTTTAATTGTTGAAATGCCATCAGCGCGGCCAAGGGCAAGGGAAATGTTTTGCATTCCACAAGCGGCCTTATTTTCTCTGAGAAGCATGAGACCCACATGCTATAATAAGCGAGTAGTCCCATTGTACATCAGAGAGTCGAATGGTCAACGGGTAGGGCAAGGTTGAGTAGGGGCAGCAGGCGAGCAGATCAGGCCTTATCTCTCCTCCAAACACCGTGTACCCCAACAGATTTATGGTTCCCACAGAATAGCTACATTTCGATTCTTTGAAGGTCAGTCGGTATTTACGAGCAACATCCAAAAACCGACGTAGGTTCGAGTCGTGGTCTGTTTGATTCCAGCCGCAAACGGTCACGTTATCAACGTAGATAAATACATCTTTCACTTGTTCTTTTGCCAAAATCTCGTCTATCTCCCTCTGGAAACATGATACTCCGTTAGTAACACTGAACGGGATTTTTTCTACGGAATTGATACAGCCTCTGGCCTGATTTGAAAGCCGTGTAAGGTCGGTCGGCAGCGCGTATAGGAATCTGATTATATGTGCTTTTGAGGTCGAGCATGCTGAAGACTATACTTAGATACCGCTCTTACCATGTCGTCAATTCTGGGTAAAGGATACACGTCGAGCTGGGTAAACCTATTAATGGTTTGGGAGTAATCTGTTACCATGCGTTTCCTGTGGCCTGGGGTGTCGACGACCAGGACTTGTGCACGCCACGGCGACCGGCTGGGATCGATAATGCCTTCGTGTAAAAGGTGTTTAGTTTCAGCGGCTATAAAGATGGCATCCGGCTGGGAATACCTTCTAGATTTCACAGCAACCGGATGATAATCGGCAGTCAAGCTCGGGAATAGTCGAGGCGGTTCGACATCTATCTTGATAAGGGCGCAGATCAGGCGTGCCTCTGAGCCCACAGATAGCGTGTGAGTGCCACCGAACTGCATCCCTAAACGTTTGTGCCGATTCAAAAAATCGTGACCCACGAGGATGTTGGAGCAGAGGTTAGGGAGCACAAGCAATTTAACATCATGATAAGTAACATCATGACCACCATACAACATCATGCAACCATCATGCAACCAGCTCCACCATACACAAACCGCACGCTCGCTGCCATAAGGCTCCTGAGGCCATGTACACGCGCTGAGTCGAGGCGGCGGGAGTCCACCCGAATCGCTCCACGAGACGAGGGCTGATGTAGCTTCTATCGCTCCCCATATCAACCAATGCTTCCACCGTCTGTCGGATGATTACGACCGACACCAAGGCACAATCGATTCTGCTCGGAGCTCACCGGGTTCCCGTCGACAAGCGCGCGCCTGCGAGCGTCGCTTGTTTGATCTTGGGCACGCAACCTACTTTAGCAAAATGTCCGCGCTTCCCACAATTATGGCACACCGATTCCCTGGTGGGGCAAGTCATGCGAGGATGGCGACGATTGCCACAGAAAAACATTTGACAGTCTGACCAGCGGGCGAGGTCACCGAGGCTGTACGGTGCTCGTTTATTTCATCATCAGAGCTATCGTTGCATACTGCGCATCATGTGGCCACTCGAGCAGGCGCTCACCCGGCGTCAACTTCCAGGTCGCCGTGGTCGTGCGTACGAGTCGTGTCGTGAGCAGTAGCACCAGCAGCCGTGAAGGGTCGACCATAAGTGTCGCATATGGCTTGATCCGACTGCAGCACCCGAGCCTGGTCGAAGGCTTCTTGATAAGTTAGCGTCTATTTCTCGAGCAAACGTTGTCTCATGGTAGAAGACTGCAGACCCATTATAAAGGCATCATGGAGCAGATCATCTGTGTACTGCAGAGCCGTACTGTCTTGAATAGCGCAATCCTGTGCCAGCGGGTGTCGAGCCTGGCCATACATTTTTTTATTTTTTTATTTTTTTTGTATACTGAATCGAGCCTCTTGAAAGAGCTAACATTTACTTCACAAACAAATCAACCAGACAAACAAATTATATAAAAAGAGGGAGCGGAAGACAAGATGGGGAGAGAAGGGGAAGCACACAAACACAACATTTGAGAGCAGGGAGATGTGTGGAAGGGAGAGGGCTTGGGGGGAGGAGGCGTGGGAAGGGGGGAGGGGGGGAGGGAGAAGTATAAAACACAAGGACACCAATGACTTCCAGGACAGAAGTTGGTATTTCAAAAAAGTGGAATTGGGGTGAAATTAGCAGGGGTAGAAAAGATCAAGGTTTTGGATGGGGGAACATAAGAGATGGTGGTGAACAGCTGTTTTAAAGACCTGGAGGGTGGAGTGGGATTGAAGAGAGTGAGGGAGTTTGTTCCAGAGGCGGGAGAAAAGAGGAATGAAGGAGTGAAGGTGAGCAGAAAGTCTTGATTTTGGCAGTTTGACCATAAGAGGGTTGCAGGCAGATCTTGTGCTGTAGGAATATTTGCGGGACAGAGCCCAGAGAGAGCTGGGGTGGCAAGGCCAGAGAGGAGTCGGTAGAAGACGGAAAGACCACCAACCTGCCTGCGGTGAGTGAGTGAGAGGCCCTTGGAGTTAGCTTTATCGCGGGAGATTCCAATGATTCTGAATGCTTTGGTTTCAACAGCGTGAAGACGAGCTAGGTGTGAGGCAGGAGCACCAGCCCAGAGGGGAGAGCAGTATTCCATTGAGCTGCGGATGAAAGCCTTGTATGTGGTGAGGAGCTCAGGTGTGCCAAGGAAGGACTTCGCATGACGGAGGATGCCCAGTCGGCGACTGGCTTTGGAGGCCAGATTTGAAATGTGGTTTTCCCAGGAAAGATCATGGCAGATAGTGAGACCCAAAAGCTTGAGTGACAGAACTTCTTGGAGAGGATTATTCAGAAAGTGGATGGGAGGGTTGTCCAGTCGGTCTTTTCGGAGAGACATCGTAAGAGTTTGAGATTTGTCAGGATTGAAAGACAAAATTGAAAGATTGTCAGGATTTGTCCTCCTCTATCTGATTTCCCATCTGTTTAATTTCCCGGGTGGATTGCTCCCCTATTTCCCTCAATTTGCCTTCTATATTGTTTTCTAACCCCTCTAACCCATTCTTCACCCTTTCCATTTGGTCCTCCTGGGTAGCCATCCTATTTTCCAACCCCGTTAACCCATTCTTCATTTCCCCAATTTGATTACCCATGTCCTCCAATTGGCCCCCTAATTTACCTTCGAGCCCGCCGATTTGGCTTCCCATGTCATGTCTCAATTCCCCGATTTGGCTTCCCATATCATTCCTCATTGCTCCAATTTGGCCTCCCAATTGCTCACTGGTACCCCTTGCCTCATCCCTCTGCATTTCTATTGACGCTCACAGTTGCTCTATGAGCAAATACAAGTCCCACCCCGCTGGCACCACGGGCTCGGCTCTCGTTGCCACGTGCGAGCCGCCGCCATTTTGTGCGCCTCTAACCTCGTGCGCGAGGCCGCCATCTTGTGCGCCTGAAACCCCCTCTACCGTATTCGTATTGCTCTCCTCCTCCAATTCCTCCCTGGGGTCCTGGATTGCCTCTAAACCCTCTTCTTCTACCCCCACCGGCATCCGACCGCCTTGATCATCCATGGCGCGACTTTAATTTAGGGTATTGATAAAAATTTCGGCCGCTCCAAAATTTGACCAAATTTTTTGATGTTTTCAAAATTTGGTTCAGGCCTCAAATCCCACTCCCAGACACCAATTGTTATGGATCCGGGGTACGGCACTCCCGTTAGCAAGGGGGGGTTAATCCCCTTGTCTTGTTAAGCTGGCCGTCCAACCGGTCCTGTGGGTATGACGTCACGCCCGGTCAGCGCTGAATAGGGTAGTAGGCCAATCCTTCCTATGACCTAAGTACCAGCGCCTTCCGGTACGCGAGGAAATACTCCCGCCTGAGCCGCAGCGAAATAGATGAATTGCGCCGAGCGAAGCGAGCCGCGACGCGGGCCGTTAACGAAGGGCTAAACCCGATTATAAGCGGTTCTGCTGAAATCGCGCCACAGGTACTCAATCGGGAAATCACTAAAGCGATCGGACGAGAAAGAAGCCAACGAATAAGAAGGAACAGGGATTTATTAACTATTTACAAAACCAAAGAAACCAAAGGAGAAACGAAAGCAATATACAGAAGAAGAAGAAGACACAGCACAAATCCTTATACACTCTTACTTATACCCAGGGACAAGACAAACAGAACAAACTCACGTACACTAATGGGGTTTTTCAGGCAGGAATGGCGGGAAGGATGAGAAGGGCAGACGGTCCACAGGACTGGTGGGCAGGGAGGTTCGGGAATCGCAGCACGCCGTTGGTGGCCCGCGTGCACACACTCGTTCTTGGTTCAGCAAAACCCCAGTCGTCAGCGCATCTCTCCTCGCGTCTCTCTCCAGTGCTCCTTGCCCATGCGTCTTTCAGTGCTCCTCGCTCATCTGCCTCTCTTGAACCTCCTCCCACGTTGCTGGTGGGGGCCTCGCGCCAAGGGTTTTATATCCACGCCCTTGGAACCCTCTCGAACTCTCTAGACGTTTCTTGCCACGCCATATCAAGCCATGCCCACCGAGCCCTGGTTGGTCGTTAAGGGCTCTCTGGCTCCACCTTTGATGACAAGGTGGTGCCACGCCCGTGCTCTGGCGGCTCCTCCCACCTTCTCTCCGAGATGACCTCGTGCGTAATGGAGTCTGGGGCGATGTAATGCCAACGAAACAGCCCAACTGTCACTGGCACTTGGCAGAGACGATTGGGGATCTGATCGGGGACCTATCTTATTTGATTGATTGCAACGTGGAGTCAACTATTGGAAACACAGCCTTACCTGGAACACATAATAATGATATAACTAGAGAGAGGTCCTAAAGTGTCCTACGTGTTGTACATGGACTAACTAAGGTGCAATCTTTAATTAACAGCCAATTAAGGGGACATGTACACAGGGGTCATCTATAAGGGAATTTACGACTAAATTTACATGTGAAGGTTCTAAAAACCGTAACAATATTCAGTAATAATACAGGGGGCTGCAAAAGTAGGTATACAGTAATGAAAAACAAAACGTGCGCACAAAACGTATTTTATTGATTATACAAGCATATCAATAATAACATATCAATAATAAACATATCAATATTAAACATATTAATCCCTCAAATGTTCAAACTGTTTGCCCCCGGCATTCACACACTCCACTAGTCGAGTGTGGACACCCATGCACACTCTGGCACAAAGGTCTTTATCAGCATCAATTTCCTGGCAAGCCTCCCGTATGAACTGAATCATGGCATCAACAGAACGTGGCTTGCGTGCGAAAACCTTGTCTTTTACACATCCCCAGAAAAAGAAGTCCATATAGGCACACAGCCGTAGTAATATATTGCTTTCTTGCATGACCTACAAAATGGGTGGACACGATTTTGGTATGAATTTATAGAAAATATTACAGGAAACATTCTGTCACTTTTCACACGAAAGATTTTGGTACGTTAATGAGTAATTTAGATTTTAATTAATTATTTACATGTTTAAAATGTGCGCGTATCCTCGAACGGAAAATCCTGGAAAATAACCAATCGGAAGACGTGTTCAATATATCATCGGCAATTGGCCAATGACAACCGCAGTACCAGAACGGTGTGGTAACGCCTTGACACAACATGGCGGCCTCCAGTGATGAGGACGTGTTGTCTTCGAGTGACGAAAATACTCAAGAAAAAGAGTGTTTTATGTGCATCTTCCCGTACAAAAAGTGCAAAATTGTCCAATTTTCAGACAAAACATGGTCCCGTTTTTTAGAATATGTCAACAAATGGAAGTCTTTGGATGGTCCTCAAGCAAAAATTGCGAGATATTACGTTGCTCAACACTCGGCAGGATTCAGTGCAGATTCCAACACAGCGCCGTCGCCAGCAATACCACTTCACGGAGGATTCCATCAGCCGTGTTACGCACGCTTTACAGACTCCCAACGTGTTGAAAGGGTGAGGAAAAGCATGAAAAAGAAAGCCGATGACTTAGCCTCTACGGGTAGGTTTAAAACTTGCACTTTATAAGGTTAAAATTTGTTAAAAATCCATTATTCTCCAATGTTCTTATATTACTGGTTTTATGGGTTTTCCACATTAATTTTTGTTTCTTTGTGTGTGTGTGTGTTTTCTTTTTATACAGCAACCGTGCCCCAAGCTGATGTCGGTGGAGAAAAGGTTGAAGCAGAAAATACAAAACCAACAAAGAGACGGGCTCTTCGTTCCAGCTTTGGTAGACCTCCAGTGCCAGCAAGATCACAGCATGTTCTACCAAACATATGTATCCTATGCCAGAAAGAAAAAACTATAAGATGCAGATCCACCCGCAAGAGAAAAGAGGAACACCTCGTCACATGTTCAACCATAGATGCTGTCCATTTACAGCAAGCAGCAGAAGACAGTGGAAATGTGTCACTTCTCATGCAGATTAAAGACAAGGATTGTGTGGCAATCGAAGTTAGGTACCACAACTCATGCTACAGGGACTTTACACGCTACCTGACCAGGCCAGCCAACACACAAACAGGAAGTGATACTTCTTATTCAGAAGCATTTGAAGTTTTCAGCAAGACAGTGAAAACTCGCATCATTGACAACAAAGAGATCATGAGACTTAAAAAAGTGAATGACTTATTCATCAAACAAATTAAGATAAGCCATGGAGTTGAGGCAAATTCATATAAGCCTGGATACTTGAAGCACAGGTTATCAAAGGAATTTCCACAGCTATGTTTTATAACACCTCACATGAAATCACAAGGAGACATCGTCTATGTTAATGACATTTCTACAGCTACTCTTGTGGAAAAGCAGACAAACCTTCAAGAAGCCATGCAAAGCACGACCCACAGTGAAATGGATTCGACAACAGATGACACAGAAGCACCATCACAAGCAGGCCACCAATCACAAATGGGCTATGTGTATGCTGATCCAAATGCACTGCGCAATACTTACATGACAGCATTAGATCTCAGGCAAACAATCAGAGAAGTCAAACCTACTATGCCATGGCCACCGACAGCAGAACATCTGAATTTGAAAGAGGCAGAAGCAATTGTGCTCTGCAGCCTATACAATTTTTTAGCATGGGCAGTTGGCGCATCTGATGAGCCAGACACGGAGAAGATGGTAGATGTATCTGCACCAATCCATAGAAAACTCCTGTCCATATCACAGGATATAATTTCTCTGGCTTCTAAAGGACGGAAACTGATGCCTAAGCATATGTCACTTGCTATGACATGTCATGGGGACCGCAAGGTTAACCCCCGCTCTTGCAGGGAAAATGGCCTTAAAATGCCTGTTGTTGTTGTTGTTGTATGACAGTGCGTCATCTATCAGAATCAGCCCAGTTGATAGGACTGTTAAATGGTTTGGGACACTCTGTTTCAAACTCTGATTTTAAATCATGATACAGCACTTGCTACACAAGAGGTTAGTCGCGGTGAAGATTCCATTCCATCCACCATACAGCCAGGGATTCCAACCACGTTAGTATGGGATAACAATGACTTTGGAGAAGAAACGTTATCTGGACGTGGAACTACCCACAACACAAATGGCATTGTCGTCCAGAGTAATGTCAGTCCAAGAACTAATCAACCTAGGTCCTCTAGCACTAAAGATCCAGCTGTGAAAAGAACAGGAAACAGGTCAATGCAGCTGCCAGTGGTGAATCTAGCTACATACTACGGGGGAAAAAAGGAAGGTCCAGTGCCGTTTGCAGAGCATGTTTCACTCCTTCAGTCTGCTAATGCACCGTTGCTGCAAAATCCTATGAAGGTCGACCTAGCCTACTACATTACAAAATTCAGAACAGACAAGATCTTGCCCTCTTGGACTGGGTTCAACCAGCTCCTTTCCCAAGTTGAGGTTCCACCAAAGTCTGTAATAGGCTATTTACCTGTCATTGATGGGAGCACCACAGAAATGGACACAGTCCTTACAATTCTGCAGAGAAGTGTCGAGATTGCCGATCAGCTAAGCTTGGACATGGTCGTCGTTGTGATGGATCAAGCAATCTATGTGAAGGCACAACTGATTAGGTGGAGAAATGCGCAGTTTATGAAGAGGCTGGTCATACGACTTGGTGCTTTTCACACAGCTATGTCCTTTCTTGGTTGTTTGGGAAAGCGCCTTAGAGATGCTTGCCTTCAAGATATCGTGATAGAATCGGAGATTTTTTGCGACAGGCTCGGTAAATGGGGTGATGACGACTGGTAAGCACTACAACAGAGCAGTCAGAGCTCACAAGCTGGTGGTGGAGGCAATGCATCAAATGTGACTCGATGCTTATCTGGACACCATTCCTGAAGAGGCAAACAGAGTAAAACAGCTGATGGCAGACTTGGCCCAAGCCTTCCCCAAACCTGAATATCAAGAAATCTTGAATGGAGAAAGATTTATCAGTTTGAGACATCTTACAGTCAATTCATAGAAGATTGCAACAAGAAGCAGACCTTTGGATTCTTGAGTTCGTATATTGAGATGGTAGAAGTTCTCCTGCTCTTCCTGAGAGGTACTCGTGAAGCAAATTGGGAACTTCACTTGGCATGTGTAAGACGTATGCTACCATGGGTGTTTGCATAAGACCACCTCAATTATAGTAGATACCTTCCTGTGTACTGGCTTGAAATGTCTGATCTTGCAACTACCCACCCAACAATACATCAGCAATGTCTGGAAGGTGACTTTGCTGTTCAGAGGAGCAATAATGCCTTCGCCAAACTTGCTTATGACCAAACTATTGAACAGACAGCAAACCGTGACTCAAAAACAAAAGGAGGTATGACAGGTTTTACAACCAGTAAACGAACTGTAAACAGGTGGATATGGTCCCATCATGCAAGAGGCTTAATCGCTCGAGAATGTGAGGCCATGGCAGGCAAAGAAGAGCAGAGCACAACATGATCAGATCTCCTGCAAAGCCGTATGAAACGGGATAAGGCAGATGTTAAGAAAATTGTGGATACAACTAACAGTATGGTCAATCCTTTCGACTATGAACAAGATGAGCTGATACACATCACGTCAGGTGCAGTAGCGACAAAAGATGTCCAAACTGATATGCAGACTGCGTATGAAAGGGGTGAAACAGAATTCACCAAGTTGTCCAGAGACTGTCTACAAACAGGAGAAGTGGACTTGTTTGTCAGCATGAAACAAATGAAGCTGAAGACATTTACCAGTATGTCTAAGACTGTAAAACGCAGAGTACATGGAAAGGATGTCTCCCTGAAAGCCGACAGAAATCTGCTAGCAAGACTGGTCGTGATTGGACGGTACAGGAATATTAATGTGCAGGAGCTACTGACGTATTCCTTGGGTCCGTTACCACTCTCACTCGCAAATTCTCAAGGGTCTCTGGTCAAGACCAACAAAGCCAACTTGCTCCATGCCCTTGAAAGTCAGCCAGAGAAGCCTCTAGCAGAAACTCCCATTATAGGTGGTGTGTGTGTGTTGTGGATGGCATGGATATGATAAAGCAGTTAAATGTGAACAAGGTACCAGGCCAAAGAACATTTCTCAGCCTTTCTCTTGCCATCTTGAGACGTCTTGTGAAAATGGCAAAAGCAAACAGATCACAAGAGATTCACTTTGTGACCGATACCTACAGGCAAGTCTCCATTAAGAATGCCGAGAGTGCCAAGAGAGCAGAAAATGGCTCTCAGTTGATGCGAATTCATGGCCAGGCACTTCCTCAACAGTGGAAGAAGTTCCTCTCAAATGGAGAGAATAAGGAATTGCTAGTGGAGCATTTGGACGAGACATGGACTAAAGTTCCCACATCAGAATTGAGGGGAGTGAAGGTTTTCTTGGCACATGGAAGGATGTGCCATTCTTTCTCGCCAGGAAAGGAGGTGACTGATCAGGTGCTAAAAGTAGAGGAGCCACATCTCTGCTCCACACAGGAAGAAGCCGATACGAGGATGTATTTGCATGCAGCATGTGCAGCCCGTACCTATGCCGACGTCATCATTGTCGGTCCTGATACTGACATCTTCATTATTCGTATAGCTCTTCAATCCATAGTTCCTACACATATGCATTTCCATACGGGGAGAGGAGTGAATTCGAGAACCATTGATCTGCAGTCTGTTCATGATAGTATCGGAGATGATGTCAGCCAGGCATTAATAGGCCTACATTGCTTCACTGGGTGTGACAGCGTAAGCTCATTTTACGGCAAGGGAAAGAAGAAAGCCTTTAATCTTCTTCTTAAGGAGAGGGAGCTGTGCAATGCTTTGAAGGACCTTGGCGAGCATTTTGACATACAGCTAGACTTACTGGAGGTATTTGTTTGCAAATTGTATGGACAACACAGCGTCACAACCATCAACGAGGCCAGGTACAACATGTTCCGACTGGCAAGGAAATCTGAAATCACAATGCCTCCCAACCAAGATGCTCTGAGGGAACACATCAAACGGGCTAACTACCAAGCATGTATGTGCCTTCCATAACGTTTACAGTTTCATTGTAAGATATAATTTGTAAGACTTGTGTGCAACATGTAAACCTGTCATAATTATGTGTAAAGTTAATCAGGTGCAAAAATAATACTATATTTTGGGAGTCAGTCAGGAAATAAATGCCTTGCTCATATCCTTTTGTTAGTGTTTTTTAAACATCAAATCAACAATCAAATATTTGTAAAAAAAACCAAAATATGAATATGTGTTTAATTCAGAGATATCTTATATTCCATGATCATAATGCATTTTACTATGTACACAAGGCTGAAAAAGGAATGAAGCAGATCTCATTATGAGGCAGACTCCACAATTTAATGTTACTGTTCAATACCTTCATTGCAGCATAACATAACATTGGAAGGTAACAACTGAGGCTGAATTTTTTTTTCACCTTTTCAATATTTTCAGGTATTTACAAGAGGAGCCTACAACCAAATGCAGAGATACACGTTCCTGATGGGCATGGGTGGAAGATGGAAAGCGGTGAGCTCGTCATCAACTGGATGAACCTTCCTCCTGCTCCAGACGGTGTTATGGAGTTAGCTTTCTGCACTGGTAACTGCAAGAAAAGTAAATGCGGTGATGCTGATACTTGTACCTGTCTTCAAAACAATGTTCCATGTACAGATCTGTGCAAGTGTGCTAGAAATAACTGTTGCAATATCACTGGACACAATGACTTAGACGATGATAGTGAGGATAATGATTCTGATGATGGCAGTGATGGGGAAGTAGAGGAACCTGACACAGAAAATGAATGAGTTTAGTGTGTGGTCCATTTTAGGCTCGGAAATTTAATACCAGGAACATGCAATTGATTCACATAGTGAAAAATTTCCTCACTGCAGTGAAGAATTATTTTGTGCTCATGGTCCAAAAGCATTTCTCATCTTGAAAGATGGCATACTTGTATAAAGTGACATCAATATTAGATCACTGCAATTTAGGAAATAAAATTTCATGCAAACCTTTGTGTCACTCGTTTTTTAATATTTTTAAAATCAGAATCGATACATATTTATGTTAATACTATTTTCAACTCAATTACATACACTTTGTGTTGTTATTTGAACTCTAAATGTGTTTTTTTAAAATAACGTATACTTGATCTATGATGACATTTTGGGCCAGCGGTTCTCGTTTATGTGCAACATTTACGCTTGTGAAAAAAAGTATGTTGCTCGTGGTACTATAGCCTTTCATTTACCATCATGTTTGCCCCCACCCCAGAGGTAGGTCACGAAATCAAAAAACTAAAACGATATTGGTCTCTGGGCCCACAGTCTATATGTGTATTAGTGTAAGGCTGTGTCTTCCATTAATTTAAATACTCAATTGCACCAAATGAAATAAGAGTAGATCCCCTTTCATTCACATTCCCCTTCCAACAATTGCCAACTGTTCCCTCCGCGACTCCATTCGCCACGAGGTCGGCTTGGAGAAGAAGGGGGAGGAGCTGCCGACTCTTGGGCGTGCCCGCCCATCGTCATCAAGGGCGGAGCCAGAGGGCCGTGCTGACCAATCAGGGCCGAGGCGAGCTCACCGATGGGCGTGTCCTGGACACCAGCGGCTTGATCGCCTGAGGCGCTATATAGAGCGTGCGCGAAAGCAAGAGAGGAAGTTGTTGTTGGACTAAGCAAGAGAGGAAGAGTTGGACTAAGAGTTGGACGAAGAGTTGGACTGGGTTGGACTAAGAAAGAGAGAGGAGAGAAGGAGCGAAGCGAAGCAAAGAGAGAAAGAGTCCTGGAGGTTGTGAGAGAGGGAGAGAGAACCCATCACGCCAGACCCCCCACCAGCAGCGTTGGCTCCACCAAGCAGCTCCGACCCGTTACCCCGCGCACACGACAGGATCGGTGGCATCGGCGGCTGTCGAGGTCCAGCCCGACGTCCCGTGCGGGATCAAGCTCCAGCCAGCTCCGTGCCTTCCTCCCCCTCCAGCCACCCACCTCCTGTCATTCCTGCCTGCAATTTCCCCATTCGTGTACGTGAGTTTGTTCTGTGTGTCTTGTCCCAGGGTATTAATTAAGCCTGTTTAGATAAGCTAGCGATTTTCACTGTGTCTCTGATTTCTTCTGTAAATTATTTTATTATCCTTCCTTCTTCCTTGGTTTCTTTTGGTTGTAAATAGCAAATAAATTATATCCGTATTCCCTACTTCTGTCTTCTTCTTCTTCACATCTTTCGCTTTAGTCTTTTCCCCATTGAATATCTGTGGCGCGATTTTGGCCAACATTCAGGAATCGGGTTAGTCGGGGTAACTGTTCGGGCGCGGCGGTCATCCGCTCGGCAAACAACATCCTAGCCGTGTCCGTAACTATATATATATATATATATATATATATATATATATATATATATATATATATATATATATATATATATCACAGAACCATCAGAAAGTGTCCAGAAATGAAAATTTACGTTGCAAAACAGGAAAAGCGTCTGTAAAAAAATATATATATATAAAAAAACTCAATGGATATCTATCATTTGAAAATTGTAATTTCTCTAACTGTAAACTGCTAAAATAAAAGTTTAATGAAACTTTACACTTTAAAAATCGGTGAACACGTCCGTAAAAAAATAATATGATAAACCTCAATTGATATCTAGCAGGAGATCGATGATGCTTGCCTGGAATCATAAAGCTTCTATTTATTATGTACTTATGTACGAAGCACGTTTTGTTATTGCTTACACAATGTGTAAGCATACACCACGAGTAATATGCATTTATACACACCACACACACACACACACACACACACACACACACACACACACACACACACACACACACACACACACACACACACACACACACACACACACACACACACACACACACACATACATACACACACACACACACACACACACACACACACACACACACACACATCTATATCTATATATGTCGCATAATTCTAGATCATAATTACTTTTTAATGTTCTGTTTGTCGAACGGACGTATTTGAATAATCGACATGACCCTGAAACGCATGTGTTGTAACTATATTTTGAGACATTGCGGGATTCAGAAATATGTATATTTCAAGTGGGATACGCGGACCACTTCGGCATTATAACTGCTTTAATGGTATCAGCGCCACAAAAAGTTGAAAAGGAGGATGGAATGTCTGGAATGCAGAATGATGCACGTAAAGGAAGGAAGACTGTGCACTCAGGGCAAAGGGCGAAACGAGCTGAGAAACATTTATTATTTGGACATATGCCCCCGGGGCAGGTATTGTCTTTTTTATATCGTTTTGGCAGGGAGATACCTACCCTTGGGGCGAGTTTATTCATCGAAAGTATTATTACCAGTAGGAATATCAGGGATTCGTGTTTGTCGGAGAAGCCGATTTGTCCCCTTGAGTCATAATGTCTTGTACTGTGGGGCGTTCCGCAAGGTCCTGGCCTCTCCACACGTCGTTGCGATGAGTTGGAAGAGCGACGACGACGACGACGATGGTGGAGGTAGTGGCGGAGGGGGCGGAGAAGGAGGTCCCACCCGTGTGCGGCCTGACCTTATCTGCTAGCAACTCTTGAATTGAGGTTCTTGAGCGACGGCTTCGGGGTCCTTCGGTCTTGGGCCTTCACATGCGGGCTACCACGAGGTATTCGCTGCTCTTGGCGGCCGCCGTTGCCTGGGCGATGCTCGTGCTCCTGACCATCGGCGCCCTTCACGGAGCGAACAGACCCTTCGGGAGGGAAACGTCGCGACGACCGACGAGGAAATGGCCACGCTGGCAGGGCGCCGATAGGTTTCCGCGGATGGCCGTCGGCCCGGTGTCTTCGTCGGTCGACAAGAGAAACCGAGGGGTCAACGAGTTGGAGGCGCCCGAGGAGGGTCCTCGCATCGGGCCCAAGGCGAGGCGCGCCCAGCGAAGACCCCTCGTGCGAGACCGTCGGTCGTGCCGGATGGAAACCTGCTTCGACCGTGCTCCGTGCTCGGCGCACGGATTCACCGTGTACGTGTATCCACGTGGCAAGGGCGAGCGGGTCTCGGAGAGCTACGAGAAGGTCCTGTCGGTGATCCGTGGCTCTCCTTACTACACGAGCGACCCGCGGGGAGCTTGCCTCCTGGTCCCGAGCCTGGACATGCTGGACCGAGACCGCCTCTCGTCGAGCTACCTGCACGGGTTGCGCTCCAAGCTTCCCTCGCTTCCGTTTTGGAACGGAGGTCACAACCACCTGTTGTTCAACCTCTACTCGGGCACGTGGCCCGACTACAGCGAAGACCTCGGCTTGGACCCGGGTTACGCCATGGTGGCGAAGGCAAGCGTCTCGACCGAGGTGTTCCGGCCTCGTTTTGACGTCTCCTTGCCGCTCTTTTCCCGGGATCATCCCGTTCGTGGAGGACTTCCGGGTGCGTTGACGTCCAATGATTTCCCTCCCAGCCGGCGCTACCTGTTGGCCTTCAAGGGCAAAAGGTACTTGACGGGGATAGGTTCCGAGGTGAGGAATGCCCTCCATCACCTCCACAATGGTCGTGACGTTCTCCTCCTGACCACCTGTCGACATGGAAAGGACTGGTGGAGGCATCGAGATCCACGTTGTGAGAAGGACAATGCGCAATACGATAGGTAGGTTTGGTTTTGAGACGTGAGGTCCTCATCGCACGTGGTCCGAGTTAACGCCGGCTGGCACTGGGCCGCTCGGTGCTCGAGTCATTTGTGGCCTAATATGTCCCAGTTAGAATGTGCGCACTCAATTTGATGGAGGAAAGTTGACACGTGACCCAATTGTAGGATTTTTTTATTTTGGTGGAAGGTGAGCGAGAAGGTACCGTGCCATTTGGGCAGGCAGGATGGCGTTACAGGTATGCACCTCTAGTCTGGATAAGAATCCCGACCTGTCTCTAAACTTTAAACGAGCAGAGCGATTCATCAATGTGTCCTTCGGATGGATGTTAAACTGAGCGTCCCGTCTGCCAGGGCAGTAGGTGGATGTTAAAGATCCCACGGGGTCCTCGAATACCGGGTGAGCTATCACCGGCACCATGAACAAACGCCTGGACCCAGAGGGGGCACTGCATCGGTGGCACCAGTTGTGGCCTGCGAATATGATGGTACCTGCAGCCATGTGCCTCGTACAAAACAAGCAGCGATATCTCTACCATCCACCAACGAATACTAGCAGATCGGACGGCCAGCTTAATGGTTCATCCAAAGGATGATTCACTTACTGATGCAACACCTTGCTATTCCTCACGACGTTATCTCAACCTGATTAGATCATGGCTGTGATTGGCTGAATTGTGTTGCCATGGTGATAACTTGGCGTGTGCACACGATATTTCAAAAACGGTTCGAGATTTTCCTTTCATATTACAAAGATCTAGTCCTCGTGCCACCCGAAAGGCGGGGGACCTAGAGTATCAGCTCCTTGTTTGTTTGTTTTTTGGTTAAATCTCAAAAAAATATCCAATTTCATTTTCCATCGTCCCAAAACTTTGATCACCCTGTTCGGACATCCGGAAAATCAAATGCCAATTATAATTCGATTGCACAGAGGATCGAAATAATTGTTCATGGTTTAATCTCCCTTCGTACGCAGCTCAAGGCTGCGGGGTGCCATCATTGGCTAGGGGGCACAGTTGTGCTACCGATGCAGTGCCCCCTGTCGGTTGAAGCAGGAATTCGTTCAAGGTGCCAGCGATAGCTCGCCTACTCTTTCACGAAGGACACCATGGGATCTTTATCGTCCGCCAACTAATGCTGGCAGCCGGAACGTACATCCGAGGGACCGTTACGCACAATGATGAATCGCCCTGCCTGTGGAGCACCGGGATGACGGTTCGTAGATGGATGGGGATTACAAACCCAGGCTAGACAGCTTCGAGGAGAGTGTGCGTACCTCTCGGCCATCCTGTGAACATTTAATATCAAATTGTAACATGTGATGTAACGTGCATGCTTGTTTGTTTGTTACCTTCGCCAGAGGAGAGGGTATCGCATTTGAGTCCGTTTGTTTGTTTGTTTGTTTGTTTGTTTGTGTTTGTCTGTCCGCTCACTTATACTGGAGTGCAGGTCACAATTTTAAACCCATCTTCACGAAACTTCACCAAATGGTAGAGTTCGTGGTCCGACAAAATCCTATATATTTTTGGGGTCAAAAGGTCAACATAGGCCAAAGGTCAACCACTTTTTTCAAATTTCTAAAATCCTCAATTTTCATCCGATTGACTTGAAATCTGTATAGGATTTACATATCGGCTTACTGAATTCAACCACCAACTATTTTTGAGATCAGCTTAGGCCAAAAGGTCAAAGGTCAACATAGGCCAAAGGTCAACAACAATTTCAAATTTCTAAAATCCTCAATTTTCATCCGATTCACTTGAAATTTGAATGGGATTTACATATCAGCAAACCAAATTCAACCACCAACTATTTTTGAGATCACAATAGGTCAAAGGTCAACAACAATTATTTCAAATTTCTAAAATCCTCAATTTTCATCCGATTCACTTGAAATTTGAATGGGATTTACATATCAGTTAACTGAATTCAACCAACAACTATTTTTGAGATCAGCATAGGCCTAAAGGTCAAAATAGGCCAAAGGTCAACCACTTTTTTAAATTTCTAAAAGCCTCAATTTTTATCCGATTGACTTGAAATTAGAATTGGATTTTCATGTCAGCTAACTGAATTAAACCAACAATTATTTAAGAGGTCAAAAGGATGGTCTACTGAGTGCCATTCTGCTTTGTTCTCTTTTGCCAAGTGTCGCTCTATGAGTGATTTTTCATCTGTCTGTTTGTCCGCACAGAATAAATATGATTTTCTCTGCAACTATTGGCCCGATTGCCAGGAAATTTTCACCTTCGGGACACCTGTAAAATATTTTAATGATAATTATGACGTCATAGGTCACGTGGTATGGGTGCCATCTTTGAAAAACCGAAAAACTTTGCCCGTCTATATCTCTGAAAGCACTGCATAGAAAAAATTGAGACAGGGCTCATCATTGAGACATTGACATTGAGATCGATGAAGCACACAACTGACATTGAGACAATTGAGACAACAGACAAACACAATTGACATTGAGACATTGAGACGTCTCACTATTTGCCATGATCTTTCCTGGGAAAACCACATTTCAAATCTGGCCTCCAAAGCCAGTCGCTGACTGGGCATCCTCCGTCGTGCGAAGTCCTTCCTTGGCACACCTGAGCTCCTCACCACATACAAGGCTTTCATCCGCAGCTCTATGGAATACTGCTCTCCCCTCTGGTCTGGTGCTCCTGCCTCACACCTAGCCCGTCTTCACGCTGTTGAAATCAAAGCGTTCAGAATCATTGGAATCTCCCGCGATGAAGCTAACTCCAAGGGCCTTTCACTCACTCACCGCAGGCAGGTTGGTGGTCTTTCCGTCTTCTACCGACTCCTCTCTGGCCTTGCCCCCCCAGCCCTCTCTGGGCTCTGTCCCCCAAATATTCCTACAGGTCGCACAAGATCTGCTTGCAACCCTCTTATGGTTAAACTGCCAAAATCAAGACTTTCTGCTCACCTTCACTCCTTCATTTCTCTTTTCTCCCACCTCTGGAACAAACTCCCTCACTCTCTTCAATCCCACTGCACCCTCCAGGTCTTTAAAACAGCTGTTCACCACCATCTCTTATCCTCCCCCATCCAAAACCTTGATCTTTTCTACCCCCGCTAATTTCGGTCCCCTTGTGTTTTATACCTCTCCCCCCTGCCCTCCCCCTCCCATGCCTCCTGCCCCCAAGCCCTCTCCCTCCCACACTTCTCCCTGCTCTCAAATGTTGTGGTTGTGTGCTTCCCCTTCTCTCCCCATCTTGTCTTCTGCTCCCTCTTTTTGTATATTTTGTTTGTCTGGTTGATTTGTTTGTGAAATAAATGTTAGCTCTTTCACGAGCCTCGATTCAGTATACAAAAAAAAAAAAAAAAAAATATTGTAAAGAACTCGCCATGGGGAATAACATGTTAATGATTGTCATAGCTGCCTCCATTATGACGTCATAATTCGACAAGTACAAAACTTCATCGATCAAGATGAAATTTATTGAGCGTCATCTATGGATAAATTGGAGGAAAAAAAAAATGACGTCATCCGGTCACGTGGTTCGTCCGCTAAATTTGTTTTAACACAAAAGCCTTTTTAAAAAACCCACTAATAACATGTCCTGGCGAGGGTCTGCAATCTCTGATTGCTCTTTCTTGTTTATAAATGTGTTACCTCCGCCACCAAAAGTGGAGGGAGGTTGTTTTCACCCCTGTCTATCTGTTTGTATGTTCGTTTTTCTGTCTGTGAGCAATATATCTCAAAAAGCTATGGACGGATTCAAACGAAACTTGGATGCGTTGGTTAGATATATGACGTAAACTATTCAGTCTGGCGGAGGTATGCGTTCTACCGAGCTCCGTTCTTGTTAATACTCATTTCATTCTTGTTTTCATTGATCTTGGGTGGATGTAGGTTTTGATTGAGTAGACGGTCAAAGCAACACCATTTGAACCTGGGATTCTGACACGAGTGATTGTTTCTGATGGGAATGCTCAACTGTCCAGCGTACCAATGTTCCGATTCCACTCTAAGTGGCGAACACTGCCAGACTTTAAAGAAATGGATGAAATGTCCAGCCAAGAAAGTCATTAGTAAGAAGTTGCCCTTTAACTTTCTTTTTTCCAGTCGTTAACTTGGATCATTCGAAGTCCAACTTTTGTACTGCTCCAAGGAGAGTCAAGGAGAAACCGTTTTGATTTTGGTCCAATTGATGATCCCAGGTTCGAATCTGCCGTTTTCAAAAGCAACTCGAGAATATGGAAGAGAAATTTAATAATTTGCACAAACACATTATTAGTGTGACCTTCGACGGGGCTTGGTAAATATTGCTCCATTTTAAACGATAGTTTTGTGCACGTGAAAGTTTAAAGACGTCTAATGAATCTTTAATTTGATTTTCAGTATCCTCGTGCTTTTTGATTTAAAAAAAAACAAAAAAAACGGAGGATATTGTAATCGGGTCTGTCTGTCCGTCCGTCACGCTATCTCTTCCTAAACCGTTGTGCAGAAATTCACCAAATTTGGTAGTTATCACAACATGGCAAGAAGGTTTGAGAGCAGTGCCATTTTTGGCCATGCCTCCCTGGGGTGGGGTCAACAGGTCAGATAGATACCAAAAATTGCAATTATGGTCACATTTTCAAATGAAACTTTGGATATGCAATCAACATTGGGGGAAACATGAAATATGTAACGATTGTTTGGATTCGACCCCGGTTCATGCCCCAGGTGGCGGGGACTTCGAGTCACGAGGGTCAAAACAGGGAAAATAATTTGTTGAATTTGTTGATATTGGGTCAATCCTGGTGGAACCTTTTTCCATCTTTCAATTTTGCTTTAGGCGCGAAGCGAGAGGATTTGCGATGCTGCGCCATCGACTTGGCTCTAGTTGGACTTGCAAACCAATTTCAAGAAGCCATTTTTTTGTGAAGAATATATCTTGTTCAAATAAATGTTCCTCATCAGCAGTATCGGAATTACATGGTGGCTTTACCGCACATCTACTCCAATTCATATGCTCAAAGCAGCTTTTGTGACTCTCATCCATGTAGTCTCAAATCTGCTTCCTAGAACGTGGTGTAGATCCACGTTCCATAACCACTCAGCCACATCAGAAACCAAAAGACCTCCAGCAGGACAAGTGGTCAGTAACTGACAAAATAAATACCCGCTGACTTAAAGCTGCAGGATATCGTGAATGCAAGGGTGCTGAAACAGTCACCGGAAAATAGAGGAAGAAGCAAAATTGGAATTAAAAGGGTAACTAGAACGGCACTCGGTGGAGAGCACACCTCCGCCTGGTTGGCCATATTGCTCAATGGTGAAGAATCACTAAAAAATTAAATAATTCAGATCTTCACCAAAATCGAATCGATTCTTCCTTGTCACACACACAACCGGTCCACCAAGTTTCGTCCAAATCCATCCATAACTTTTTGAGATATCCTGCTATGTATCGTTTTTGGCCCTATCTCCCAATGGTGAAGAATCCCCCAAAAAAATATAAAAAATTGTCACATCCGAATCCATATTCAGATTTTCACCAAAATCGAATCGAATCGTCCTTGTCACACATCCAACATGTCCACCAAGGTTCGTCCCAATCCGTCCATAAATCTTGCTATATATAGTTTTTGGCCCTATCTCCCAATGGTGAGGAATCACTTTAAAAATGCTAGTAGCCGGATCCAAATCCGGATCTTCACCAAAATCTAACCATTTCGTCCGTGTCACATGCACTACCTCTCTGCCAAATTCCGTCCGAATCAATCCACAACTTTTTGAGATATTTTGTTCACAAACAAACAGACAAACAAACACACAGGGGTGAAAACATAACCTCCATCCACCTTTGGTGGCGGAGGTCAGTCTAGAGAGTTCATAGAACACCTAACTCCATGCAAACCTGAGAAAAAAAGGCCATGGACGGATCTAAGAGCCGCATACCTGTCCATGGCCTTTTTAAAGGTTGCAGAAAAAAATGTTTCTGGAAGTTTACCGCCATTGATCGCTGCGTCTTTTACACCACCTTATTTAACATGTTACCTTAGTTATTCGTGCTTGTTGTTTGTGTCCTTTGTGACATCCTTAAGAAAGTCTGATTCATGTTTCGAGTTTTCTGATTCGTGTTCCGAGTCCCCCCCCCCCCCCCCCCTACCCCCAAACGGTTTGTGCTGCCACAGAGTGTTCTGCTGAAGGTGTGGGTTCGATCTACCATCTCACAACCCCCCCAACCCCCCTCCTTGGAGGGGAGGTGTGAGATGGTACGAGTAATTTCAAGGCAAGGGATACCTGCCCACTGCTGAGTAGCCATGGGGATCTAACCCACACCTGGCCCAGACAATATAACCAGGATTCACCCACTCAGCCTTTGATGAACTCTACAGAAGAATGCAAGATTATTCATTCACAATTGGTTTATTCATTTCAGTGCTGAAAGGCTTTCGGCAAATAACGACGTGGTCGACATCAACACCGTCACTAGCAGGTTCCGTCAGATTTAGTATCACACCTTTCTGTTGTAAAGTCCTTCTAACTTCATCTATCAATAATTTTGGCCTGCCTGTATTATTTCCAACATTTGAGTTTCATGCCATAGGGACATTACCCAAAGGTGACTTAGGAAGGCCCAATGCGCCAGAAAATGTCTCATTAAAGGCCGGTCAGCTACGTACCTTGTGGCATCATGATTGCGATTATTATAGTTTGTTATTGGTACACCTGCAGCGATGACGACCACACAACCTTCGTCAAAGGAGATGAGCTACAGGTGTCAGACAAAGAACCAACATCTCGACAGCTCTTGGTATATCCTGAGGTCACCAACACTAGGTCTAGCACTCTATGAGGACATTAAATGACTACCTGCTGGCTTTGATTCTTTCTAATTTATCTCTTTCTTCTGTGTTTACCATCTTCTAACTTTTTACCTCCGCTACCGAAGGTGGATGGAGGTTATGTTTTGTATGTTATGTTATGTATGAGGACCCCTGTCTGTTTGTTTGTCTGTTTTTGGCTTTCTGTTTGTGAAGAAGATATCTCAAAAAGTTGTGGACGGATTCGGACGAAATTGGGCAGAGATGTAGCGCATGTGACAAGGACGAAATGATTAGATTTTGGTGAAGATCCGGATCGAATTTTTTTAAAGTGATTCTTCACCATTGGGAGATCGGGCCAAAAACGATACATAGCAGGATATCTCAAAAAGTTGTGGACAGATTTGGACGAAACTTGGTGGACAGGTTGGGTGTGTGACAAGGACGAATCGATTTGATTTTGGTGAAGATCTGAATATGGATTCGGATACAACAATTATTTAATTTCTAAGTGCTTCTTCACCATTAAGAGATCAAGCGAAAAGCGATATATAACATGATATTTTAAAAAAGGTATGGATGAGTTATGACTAAACAAGGTGAATGAGTTGGTTATGTGACAAGTACAAGCCGATTCGATTTTGGTTCAGGTCCGAATCCAGATCTGACGTATCAGTGGGATACAAAACATAAACTGTTCAGCCTGGCGGAGGTATGTGCTCTACAGAGTGCCGTTCGAGTTCTACTTTGTATTTGGTTGGGCCAGAAAATGTCCTGAGGAGATATCAATACCAAGAAACAGGCAGGTATAGCAGGTACAGGTGTGAGATTTACAATTTTTGAGTTAACTCTGTTTATTGCATTCTGACCTAGGTATGAGTACGGCGACCTTCTCCACAATGCGTCATTCTGCTTGGTGCCAAGGGGGCGACGTCTTGGCTCGTTTCGCTTCCTGGAAGCGCTGCAGGTTTGTCCACTACCTTCAAGTGAATGTTCTTGATTCTCATTATCACTTTGCGTTTTCGTTTTCCCCGTGTTATTTGCGAATGCGAAAATGCTTTTGCGTACAATAATCTTAACATTGTAACTTTTACAATTGTCTGCATAACATTGCTGTCTTGATGTTGGATTTCATAAAGGGACGGCTTCTCCCACAGGCCGCTTGCATCCCAGTCATTCTGAGCAACGGCTGGCAATTGCCTTTTTCCGAAGTGATCGACTGGAAGAGAGCTGCAGTCGTAGCAGACGAGAGGCTGTTGCTGCAGGTAACAAGCGTGGCGGCCTGGCAGGATGACCTAGGCCCGAGGGTATTCACACTTGCCTCTGAGATGTATAGCCTACGTTGGAATCCCGACACAGCTTTAAATGAACGGACCCAGGTGAATGAGTTGACTTCCTTGTTCTCCTCTTTCTCCAGATACCAACTATCGTCAGATCTGTTGACAGCAACCAAATCCTGGCTCTCCGACAGCAAACCCAATTTCTTTGGAATTCATATTTCTCCTCCATCGACAAGATAGTCCTTACGACACTAGAGGTGGTGTTATTGTTTTTTTTAAATCAATCTCTCCTTTCTCTGTGGCTCATATCGAGCGATAAAGTTATTGGAGCATGGAATGAAGGTATTGGAAAGGGTGTTGGACAGGAGGATAAGGAAGAAAGTGAAGATCGACGAAATGCCGTTTGGATTTATGCCAGGAAGAGGAACGACAGACGCGCTTTTTATTGTGAGGCAGTTGCAGGAGAAGTACATAGAGAAGAGGAAGAAGTTGTTTCTTGGGTTTGTTGATCTGGAGAAAGCATTCGATCGGGTTCCACGTGAAGTAGTGACCTGGGCATTGAGGAAGTTAGGAGTGGAGGAATGGTTGATCAGAGTAGTGATGGCAATGTACAAAAGAGCGCGCACAGCTGTAAGGACAAAGGACGGGAACAGTGGTGAGTTTGAGGTGAAGGTGGGAGTGCATCAGGGGTCGGTACTAAGTCCACTACTATTTGTAGCTGTGATAGAGGTGCTGGCTCGGAACGTAAAGGAGGGTTTACCGTGGGAGTTGTTGTATGCAGATGATCTGGTGTTGATTGCAGAAAGTATGGATGGACTGAAGGAGAAGATGAACAAGTGGAAGGAATGTATGGAGACAAAAGGTCTGAAGGTGAATATCGGAAAAACGAAGGTGATTGCAAGTGGTAAAGCATGTGGTGAGGTGGAAAGAACTGGGAAGTGGCCATGTGCTGTGTGCAGGAAGGGTGTCGGAGTGAATTCCATTCAATGTACAATGTGCGCTGAGTGGGTTCATCAAAAATGTAGTGGTTTGAGAGGGTCATTAACCAGTGTGGCAACTACATTCAAGTGTAAGGTGTGCACAGAGGGAGCTGCAGATGGAGGAAATGTTGAGTTGGAGATGGCATGAAGCTGGAAGGTGTGAAAACATTTTGCTACCTCGGAGACATGCTGAATGGAGAAGGTGGATCAGACTCGGAAACGGTTGCTCGAGTGAGATGTGCATGGAAGAAGTTTCGGGAACTGAGTGGCGTGCTGATGAGGAGGGCAGTGTCGTTGAAGCTGAAGGGAAAGGTGTATGCTGCATGTGTGAGAAGTGTTATGATTTATGGGAGTGAGACATGGGTCATGAACGTGGAGCAGCAACGAAGGCTGGAAAGGGTGGAAATGCGAATGGTTCGGTGGATGTGTGGAGTATCATTGAGAGAGAGGAAGACAAATGATGAATTGCGTAAGATGATGGGAATAGAGCCTGTGATGGATGCTGTGAAGAAAAACAGGTTGAGATAGTTTGGTCATGTGTTGAGGAAGGATGAAAGTGACTGGTTGAGAAGAGTGATGGAAATGAATGTAGAAGGAAGTAGAGGACGGGGAAGACCGAGAAAGACTTGGATAAAGATGGTCGAAGAAGAAATGCGGGCAAGGGGGTTAACAAGGAGAGATGCAGAAAATAGGGCAAAATGGAGAAGATTGTCATGGGGACCGCAAGGCTAAATCCCGCTCTTGCAGGGAAAATGGCCTTAAAATGCCTGTTGTTGTTGTTGTTGTTGTTGTTGTAATCTCTCCTTTCTCTCCTCCTGGTTGTTTTTTCCCTCCTCAATGTTACGCAAATAATGTGCCCTCTCCCTCCTCAAACAGTACTTGCATCTTCTTCTTATGCTCTCTGATGCCTTTATTTTACTGTTTTTTAGATCATCCGGGATCGGATCTTCTCACAATTCTCGAGGAATTTTCTGTTATGGAACCTCCCTCCAGGAGGTCTCTATTCACGTCCAGAATTCTCTACGGACCCTGGAAGGTTTCCTTTCTACTACACTTACCTGGGTAGGTTTTTGTGAAAATCGATCATCGTTGCAATTGCTTCACCTTTCACTTGTGGATCAGTTTAGGAGGCTACCCCCTACGAGCTGTCCACTTCCGAGTTCCACTTCCATCGTAATTGTCTGTTAAAAATAATAATAATAAATTCCCAACTGTTGTGAAGGCAGTCATGGAGTAAAATTCCGGATCGGATTAGGCTTTGTGAAATTCCGGACTTGTAACTTTTCTCGCAACGCTAACATTGCCTTATCCGCAGGAACCAGACCGACTAAAATGTTCACAGGCCTCATTCACGTCATCTCTCCCGTGGTATCCCAGTCACAGCCGTTGCTCCGACTCATTCAGGCTGTTGCTCGATCAAAGTTCTGTGCCAAGGTGCGTATTGCTTTTGGGAAATTACCTGCAAGTTCCTCGACCCTGATGGGCTAGCGATAGTACAGATCAACACCGAGAGCAGTCTACGTAATTTCCTACCTATGCATCTGCTGCTAAAGCATGCTTTATGTACGGAATGTTTTTAAGTGTCCTACAACCCTTACAGTTCCTTGCGATTGCAGATTGTTTTGATCTGGACGTGTGATAAACCTCCTCTCTCCCGTTGGACGAGCAACCCGACTGCATTAACAGTGATTGAAGCGAAGAACAAGGTGCGTTCATTCCTTTTACGTCCATTTTAACCAGGCATTTTAAAGCGATAGAGCACGGGCGAGAAACCGTTGCGGAGGCCTAATGGCCTCCTCCTGCACTGAAGTTCCTTGTAAAGGAAGTCATTCATTTATCATCTTCCTGGTCCATTTCTCCCCAACCTTCTTTCATAATCAACCTGCACTCCAAAACAGGTCATTGTTTCACAGATGAACTTGACTAACAACTGGAACGGCACTCGGTAGAGCGCATACTTCCATTAAGCTCAACAGCTTAGGCAACAGCTTAGGCAACAGCTTAGGATCCGGACCTGAACCAAGATCGAATCGGCTTGTTCTTGTCACCTACCCAACTCATCCACCTAGTTTTGTATTAATTTGTCCACAACTTTTTGAGATATCGTGTTCACAGACAAACAAACAGACAGACAGGTGTGAAAACAGAACCTGCATCCACCTTCATTCGCAGAGGGAAATACTTTAACTCTACATTTGACGTTGGGTCATTCCTGATGGAACTCTTTGCCATCTTTCAACGTTGCTTTAGGTGGGAACCATGGGGATTTGCGACGACGCGCCATCGACTTCACTCCAGTAAATATTAAATACAGTATAATGTTGTTTTTGTTTCTTATCTTTGTCCTTCCCCTCCTTAGTCAATGAGTGCTCGATTCTTTCCATATGAGGCTGTGCAGACAGATGCCATCCTGAGCCTCGATGAGGATTCTGTACTGTCTACTGATGAGGTAATCATGTGCACCATGAGCCTCTGTGTTTGAATCCCATCATGTTTGACCAAATCTTTGGGTGTGGGGCCAGGAAGGGGCACTGCATTACCCTGCTTCTGCGGAGACTTAAAATTAGTGCGGCGTGGTATATTTAGCTGGATTTATTGTCCACTTCCTCTTTTAACCAATAAGAATTTGATACTTGGAGCTGACCTTTCTATTCTCACTAGTGGGCCCGTTGTACCAAATTTTCATTGGTCTTCACGGCCTTGTAGCATACCTGCCTGCTGGACTCAGTGGGGTCGTCTGGGTCTTTTGGGTCATCTGGGTCTTTTTGGTCCTTGGGGACTTTTGGGTTCTCCGGGACTTTTGGTTCATAAAGGACTTTTTGGGGACTTTTGGGTGATTTGGGTCATCTTGGTGTTTTGGGTCCTTGGGGATCTTTTGGGTCATCTGGATCTTTTGGGTCATCGGAGACTTTTGGGTCTCAAATGTTAAACAGTCTTCCAAGGTCTAAGGGGTCTCAACACACACCTGTAAGCCTGTAATAGGAAATGAGGATGATAGATAAAGCAGACTCTTGATGTTCTACTATTAATTTGCAATTGGTCACTGTCTTACTGTCTTAGCCTGGTCACTGTCTAAGCCTGGTGTTGGCTTAGCGGTTAGGGTGTCGGCTTGGGATCCTAGGATCCTGAGTTCGAATCCCGGTCGATCGCTGAATTAACGCCAGGGGGGTTGACTCGGCCTGTCATCCTTCCGAGGTCGGCAAATTGATTACCAGCTTGCTGGGATGAATGATCACGGTGTGTACCCCGACTTAGAATAGGTACACCGCAATATCCCTGCGCATCGTAAGAGGCGACCAAGGGTTGGCGTCAGGAAGGGCATCCGGCCATAAAAACATTGCCTCAAACAGGAAACCATGATTGTCATGCTCCAGCTAACCCCCGCTCCAGCGGGGAAAATGGCCTTAAAACGATCATTCATATTCATTCATTTCATTCATTCTTTGCCACCAATACAAATTTTTATTGCGTACTCCAGGCATCAAAAAGTGACGCATCAAACAAGCATTTTCAAATGGACCACCTCGTCGCCATTAGAGCATTTAAATGCATCAGATGAGGCAATAAACGCGAGTTGTTGCTCCCAGCTTGCCAGCTCGATGACAGAAGACGCCACTTGCATTTTTGCCACCGACATCCCCACCCCATATATAATTGCATGTGAGCATGGGCAACTTGCTAGTGCTCACCAGTAATGAAATTGATAATTCGAACAGGGGACGGAACTGACCGCTCACACTAATTATAATGCTATAAATTTGAGGACTGCGTTTTTAAGTTGAACATATCACTGCTGCTGGATCAATCATCAGCATCATATCGAGTGTTTCTTAATTGATGTTGCTTCCTTTAATAACATATCTCCATCCCCTGGAAGCCGAATCGACTCGGGAGATCTTGACGATTATTTTGGTGGATCGCGCGCGCGTGCACACACACACACACACACACACACACACACACATACACACACACACGTTAATTCCTTGTATGAGTATGACATGTCCTGAGTTTAAGTAAAGTGGGACAGGACTCTGACATGATAGCGCAAAGTTAGAACATTTGGCTTTGAGCCCTCTAACCCGGGTTTGATTTACGGTCCAACTATAAACTGTAGGGCCGGTGCTTCACAGGCAGGTGGTGGTTGGTTGTAGTGGGTGGTCGAATCACTGCATCACTGAGTGCGCCCTCCTTGGGATGAACATGAAGCTTGGCATCTAATCTGTTCTAGGTTTAGTTGATAGATGCTAAAGACCCGACGGTGTCCTTCACGAAGAGTAGGGAATTTATCGCCGGTATCGTGGAACAAATTCTGAATTCCTGCTCTAACCGACATGGGGCACTGCATCAGTGGCACAGTCGTGCTCCCGCCAATGTTGTAGATGAGCAGCCACGTGCTACACAGGAATTGATGAATAAATTTAAAAAAACCACCTTTAGAGGCCATTTTTCCCCGCAAAGCGGGGGTTGGCCTTTTTTGGGCACCGTGGTTGTTGTTGTTTTTGTTGGTCCCCTTTTTGAAGCAATGTTTTATGGCCGGATGCCCTTCCTGCCGACAACCCTGTTTGTCGCCTTTTACGACAAACAGGGAATTACCAGTGAACTGGTACTCAATTAGCTGACCTCAGAAGGATGACAGGCTGAGTCAACCCCCCTGGCATTAATTCAGCGATCGACCGGGATTCGAACCCAGGATCCTCGGATCCTAAGCTGGCACCCTAGCCGCTAAACCAACACCAGATTATTGATGAATGAGACGGAAGATATTTTTTTTATATATATATATATATATTGTTACGGCCCGGGGTTCGGGTCTACTATGAGGGGGTGAGCCTCCGTTCCCTCCCGAACTTACTGGACCTGCGGCTGCCACACACGAATAACTTCGTACTTCGGCAAGTTGCGAACCAGCTACTACGGACGCCAATTGGTCCGTCGTACGATAGCAGGGTTCATCGTCTTACTCCGCTTACCTGTACCACGTGACTGTTTCAATGGGGGAACGTACGTGCAGTCACGTGAAAAGTAAGTACACCTCATGTAAAGTTTTGACTATTTCAACATACAGCTATTTGATCTTCATTTCAACAATATTGATCGATAAAGGTGATATAACATAACAAATATCATGAAACATTTACGTTTTGTAGTCCATTGTATAATTTAAATAAACATAAATGCAAATTTCGCATGTGGAAAAAGTAAGTACACCATTGGCTCTAAAACCTTGATCTTTTCTACCCCCGCTAATTTCGGTCCCCTTGTGTTTTATACTTCTCCCACCCCCCCCCCCCCCCCCCCTTCCCACACCTCCTGCCCCCAAGCCCTCTCCCTCCCACACTTCTCCCTGCTCTCAAATGTTGTGGTTGTGTGCTTCCCCTTCTCTCCCCATCTTGTCTTCCGCTCCCTCTTTTTGTATATTTTGTTTGTCTGGTTGATTTGTTTGTGAAATAAATGTTAGCTCTTTCACGAGCCTCGATTCAGTATACAAAAAAATAATAATAATAATAATAATAGGTGGTATTGCCCCCTTTGGCAGAAACAACCTCAAGTAGGCGTTTCTTATAACTGTCTACCAGTCTCTGACATCGACTGGGAGAAATTTTTGCCCACTCCTCCATGCAGAATTCTTTCAGATGTGCGATGTTTGAGGGGTTTCTTGCATGCACAGCTCGTTTCAAATCCACCCACAACATCTCGATGGGATTTAGATCCGGGCTTTGACTTGGCCATTCCAGAACCCTCCATTTCTTTATTTTCAGCCATTCCTTGGTGGATTTACTGGTATGTTTAGGGTCATTGTCATGTTGCAAGGTCCACCTTCGATTGAGCTTCAACTTTCCGACAGATGGCCTCACATTATCCTCAAGCACCCTGTGGTACAATGAATAAATTCATAGTGGATTCGATGATGGTGAGCTGCCCAGGTCCTGATGCAGCAAAGCTGCCCCAAACCATAATATTTCCACCACCATGCTTTACAGTTGGTATCAGGTTCTTGTGGTCAAATGCTGTCTTTGGTTTTCGCCAAACATGTCTTCTAGTACTGTGGCCAAATAGCTCTACCTATAACTCATCTGTCCAGAGCACATTGTTCCAGAAGTGCTGGTCTTTGCCTTGGTGTTCATTGACAAACTTTAGTCTTGCCCTGATGTTCTTTCTGGACAGCAAAGGTTTCCTCCTGGCACACCTCCCATGTAGATCAAATTTGTGCAGCCTCTTTCTAATGGTAGACTCGTGCACTTTGACATCAACAGTGGCAAGAGCTCCCTGTAGGTCCCGTGATGACATTCTGGGGTTCTTCGAGACTTCTTTCAGCATCTTGCGGTCTGCTCTCGGGCTGAACTTGCTGGGGCGGCCTGGCCTGAACAAGTTGGCAGTTGTTTGGAATCTTCTCCACTTGTAGATGATCTTCCCGACAGTCGAATGATTTATTTCAAATTGTTTGGAGATCTTTTTAAATCCCTTCCCAGAGTCGTAGGCATCTATAACCTTCTTTCTGAAGGCCTCAGAGAGCTCTTTTGATCTAGGCATGGTGGCACCACACACTTCAACAACAAAGAGAAATCCAAACTAAATGTCTGAGGTTTAAATAAGACAGGTTCCTCCAAGATCCTCTCTAACGATGTTCTAATCAATTGCACCTGAGCTGGTGCACCTGATTCTAATTTTAGGTATTTGAAGTAGTGATAAATGTAGGGGTGTACTTACTTTTTCCACATGCGAAACTTGCATTTATGTTTATTTAAATTATGCAATCGACTACAAAATGTGAAAGTTTCATGATATTTGTTATATTATATCACCTTTATCTATCAATATTGTTGAAACTAGGGCATTGCCCGTACTATATCTATATCTAAAATTATATCCCCCCCCTCTATTTACATGAAATGGTTTGGTCCAAAGCGAACGGCTTGCGAGTACGGTGACAATCCCCCCCCTCTATTTACATGCAATGGTTTGGTCCAAAGCGAACGGCTTCCGGAGTTTGGTAAAGAAATCGCCATCGCGTGCACAAACGCGCAGGAAAGCGAATGAATCGCAAATTCGTTTTTATTAGTTTTAAAACATAGTTTAACGCCAACATAGTTTGCAAACGTGAAATAAATGAATACGCTCTCAAATGTGCCATCCGAGGCAGAGTGTGTCCTCCACGTTCGGCACACGCGATCGTTCGCTGCTCTCTGATTGGTTGAATCGTTTTTTGGACATAGCTCGGTAAGTAATTGTCCGATTAATATGAAACCTTGAAAAGGCACATCCTCGGGTCCCCAGCAATATACCTGGCAAGTTAAAAGTATATCGGACCCGTGGTTGTCGAGAAACAGCGGTCACAGACAAACAGACGTACAGACGTACAGAGATTACTGGAATTATAGATAGATGAAGATCAAATAGCTGTAATGTTGAAATATATTTAAAAAGTCAAAACTTTACATGGGGTGTACTTACTTTTTCACGTGACTGTACGTACCCTCCGGCAGTGTACCACTTTCTTTTGTTCCTGGATGGAAATTTAGATGGCCGAGCAACTGTTGGTACCCGCCAGGCTAATGCTAATTTTGTTACGGCCGATCGCTACTCTGGGTGCGAGCAATGGCGGACCAATGGAAGAAAAGACATTCACAGACAGAGAGAAAGGAAACGTTTAACGATTTGATTTATTAACAAGTATTTACAGTGTAATTACTCAATAGAAAATAGAAAAGGACAAGAAGCAGGAACTAAACTTATCCTACGCCTTATTACGATTACAACAAATAAACACATTGGCCCAGCACACATTCATGGGGGAGGGGGAGGGGAAAACGAACATTGGGAACCTGTTATCGAAATGGCCACGATGTTACCAGATACTTCTCCTCGCAACCTCACCAACGAGCATCTGGCCGGCAAACGGCAGTCCTGAACACGAGCAGGTAAAGGTGATCCCAGCACAAACAAGGGCAGGCACGTGTAGGTGTAGAAAGTCATGCAAATGTGCACCGAGAGGGAGTCTGGCTGCCAACAGAGAACAGGGAGAGTCTGGCCAAGAGAGAGAATCAAGTGCAGAGGCCTGTGAGAGTGTCCGGCCTAGAGCCCACCTGCACAGCCAACAAAGTCCGAGGCCAAGAGAGAGATGCAGGCACGTGCTAGGTCAACAATGGCCAAAACCAAGAGTGCAAAAACGTGTTGAATCACCTTTTGTCCACCCTCACCGAGCGTGGGAGAGCAGGGGGGTTGGGGGGAAGGTGTGTGTTTTCGGGTGTCCTGGCTCCCGATTGGTGGATCCTGTCACTCCGCCTCCACTGGCTCTCTCGAAGGGACTCGGGCCCTGATTGGTGCACATCCCAATGGTCTTTGGTCTGTCCTTCAAGACTTTAAATCAATCTGTGGATGCAATCTTTGTGCATACGCCTGGCTAATTATCCTTTATGAGTGGAGGGCCTATCTTTCCCTTCCTCAACGCATGAAGACATACTAACCCGAAATAAAGGGAAGGGGCTAAGATAATGTTCTGCTATGAAATAGCTATTCTAAGGGACCTGTATGGTGGTTGCCATTACTTCTCAGTGGTTTCCCAAAAGCGCAACAATCTTACTATAATTCACCAAATGTCCGTCTGTCCGTTCGAAGGTACCGCAAAAACGGCTCAACCGATCGCAACGATATTTTGGGTAGCTATTCTTGGGACCCCTGGGAGTAAAATAGGCTATATTGTTTTTCCAATTTTCCAGTTTTTCCAAACACGATGGAATATTTACCGATATGAACAGAGATGTGGCTTTTATTGAAATTCTACAAATACTGTTTAGATTTTAATGACAATTATGAACCTGCCGCGAATGCGGAAGTGGACAGATGACGGCAATGCGCGGGTTTGATAATATCCAAATACAACCGTCATTCAATCGTAATGTTACGGGAAGGGAAGTGGTGTGAGAACAGTGAAGGGTAGGCAGGGACAGAAATACAAGTTTGTGTGGCAAGGGTGCCCGGAGTGTGTGAATGGTGTTGGTGTCCTGTTTTCTGAGGAGTTTGTAGACAGTGTGGTGAGTGTGACTAGAGTGGGTGATAGGTTGATGATGGTGAAAATGATGATTGGAAAGCTCTTGGTGAACGTCATCTCGGGATATGCTCCGCAGGTTGGTCGAAGCGATGAAGAGAAGGACAAGTTCTGGTGTGCGATAGAGAAGCTGATGGAAAACGTGAAAGATGAGGAAGTTGTTGTGGTAGGAGGAGACCTAAATGGACATGTGGGAAGGAGTATGGATGGTTTTGACGGAGTTCATGGGGGTTACGGATATGGTGTGAGAAATGGAGAAGGTGAAAGGATTTTGGAGTTTGCTGATGAAGCTGATTTGTTGATTTGTAATACTCAGTTCCAGAAAGAGGATAATAAGCTTGTTACATACACGTCAGGTGGGTCGACGACAACCGTTGACTACCTGATGGTGCGTAGGCGAGATAGGGGACACCTCCGGGACACAAAGGTGATCCCGGGGGAGGAGGCTGTTTCACAGCACCACTTGGTTGTCTGCGACGTAAGGGTGAAAGATGCGAGGAGAGCTCGGCGGGTGAAGTACCAACCGAGAATGAAGGTGTGGAGGTTGAAAGAGGTGACAGTAAGGGAGGCATTAAAAGAGAGGCTGAGTAGGGTCGAGGCTGATGTGGTTGAGCTTGAAAGTGGTTGGATGTCAATGAAAGCTAGTCTGTTGGGAGCCGTTGGTGAGGTATGTGGATGGACAAAAGGACCACCGAGGCACTCGGAAACATGGTGGTGGGATGATGAAGTTGGAAAGAGGATTGACGAGAAGAGGAAGAAGTTCAAGGAGTGGCAGAAGGCGAAGGGTACGGGAGCAGAAACAGCAGAGCATGAAAGTTATAAGGCAGCCAGGAACGCTGCAAAGAAAGAGGTAGCAAAGGTGCAGGAGGCATGTCGGAAAATGTTCGGAGAACACTTGGATTCGGAAGAGGGTCAGAAAGCAGTATTCAGGATTGCAAAGCAGATAGCGAAAGAGAGGTGTGATGTGATGGGGGTGAGTTGCTTGAAGGATGAAGTGGGACAAATCGTTGTCGACCCAGATGGAATTAAAGGAAGATGGAAAAGATATATGGAAATGCTGTTGAATACAGAGAATGAATGGGATGGCAACATTGAGAGTAACCCAGTTTTAGGACCGGCAGAGAAGATAACTGAGAAGGAAGTTGAGGAAGCGATAAAAGCAATGAAGGGTAGAAAAGCGGGAGGGCCGACGGGAGTTGTGGGAGATATGTTGAAGGCAGCAGGAAGTTGGGGTGTGAAGAGAATGACAGAGATCTGTAATCTGGTGGTGAAAGAAGGCCGCATTCCAGTGGATTGGGAACTGAGTACCCTCGTCCCTCTATACAAAGGGAAAGGTGACCCTCTGGAGTGTGGCTCGTACCGAGCGATAAAGTTATTGGAGCATGGAATGAAGGTATTGGAAAGGGTGTTGGAGAGGAGGATAAGGAAGAAAGTGAAGATCGACGAAATGCAGTTTGGATTCATGCCAGGAAGAGGAACGACAGACGCGCTTTTCATTGAGGCAGTTGCAGGAGAAGTACATGGAGAAGAGGAAGAAGTTGTTTCTTGGGTTTGTTGATCTGGAGAAAGCATTCGATCGGGTTCCACGCAAAATATTGACATGGGCATTGAGGAAGTTAGGAGTGGAGGAATGGTTGATCAGAGTAGTGATGGCAATGTACAAAAGAGCGCGCACAGCTGTAAGGACGAAGGACGGGAACAGTGGTGAGTTTGAGGTGAAGGTGGGAGTGCATCAGGGGTCGGTACTAAGTCCACTACTATTTGTAGCTGTGATGGAGGTGCTGGCTCAGAACGTAAAGGAGGGTTTACCGTGGGAGTTGTTGTATGCAGATGATCTGGTGTTGATTGCGGAAAGTATGGATGTACTGAAGGAAAAGATGAACACGTGGAAGGAATGTATGGAGACAAAAGGTCTGAAGGTGAATATCGGAAAGACGAAGGTGATGGCAAGTGGTAAAGCATGTGGTGAGGTGGAAAGAACTGGGAAGTGGCCCTGTGCTGTGTGTAGGAAGGGTGTCGGAGTGAACTCCATTCAGTGTACAATGTGCGCTGAGTGGGTTCATCAAAAATGTAGTGGTCTGAGAGGGTCATTAACCAGTGTGGCAGCTACATTCAAATGTAAGGTGTGCACAGAGGGAGCTGCAGATGAAGGAAACGTTGAGTTGGATCTTGGAGACGGCGTGAAGCTGGAAGGTGTGAAAACATTTTGCTACCTCGGAGACATGCTGAATGGAGAAGGTGGATCAGACTCGGCAACGGTTGCTAGAGTGAGATGTGCATGGAAGAAGTTTCGGGAATTGAGTGGCGTGCTGATGATGAGGGGAGTGTCGTTGAAGCTGAAGGGAAAGGTGTATGCTGCATGTGTGAGAAGTGTTATGATTTATGGGAGCGAGACATGGGTAATGAACGTAGAGCAGCAACGAAGGTTGGAAAGGGTGGAAATGCGAATGGTTCGACAGATGTGCGGAGTATCGTTGAGAGAGAGGAAGACAAATGATGAATTGCGAAAGATGATGGGAATAGAGCCTGTGATTGATGCTGTGAAGAGGAACAGGTTGAGATGGTTTGGTCATGTGTTGAGGAAGGATGAAAGTGACTGGTTGAGAAGAGTGATGGAAATTAATGTAGAAGGAAGTAGAAGACGGGGAAGACCGAGAAAGACTTGGCTAAAGATGGTGGAAGAAGAAATGCGGGCAAGGGGGTTAACAAGGAGAGATGCAGAAAATAGGGCAAAATGGAGAAGATTGTCATGGGGACCGCAAGGCTAACCCCCGCTCTAGCAGGGAAAATGGCCTTTAAATAAAATGCATGTTGTTGTGTATTCAATCGTAATGTTAAATCGTTAATCGTTTTAATCGTTTTGTTAAAGTATCAATTGATGATTGGAATTGAGTGAATACAAGTACGATTTTGAATTCCTAATTGTATTCACCCAACGATACGGAACTTCACATCAGGATTTAAATATTTGTTTATGTCACGAATGTTGTTAAAAGTTTATTTTTTATATTAATGTTATTTAATTTGTGATTGGAGTTATGCTGTTTGGAATGAAAAAAGAGATATCGAGTTCAAGTGAATGACGAAATGCCGTGACGGTTTCTACTTTCTCAACGTGAATTCGCGGATCGCCATATGCAGATTCGCCATTGACTGGGTATGGAACAAACGTACCCGTTTGTTTGCCAACGGGTACGTTTTTCATGGAAGTCCTTCACGAACCTGCTGTCCATGTCTGACGTGCGACTGAAGGTGCTACAGGAATGTGGAATTTATTGGTTTCATGCTTTAGCATTCGCCGTTTCTGCATTGTCTGTTTGCTTCTGGCCTCCCACCCGTGTGTAGCATGGGTACCTCACTAATATTAAACAAATGTAAGTTTATGGAATGGGGTTATTACAATTTGCATACCGTAGACTGAATTCCATGATGGATGGAACATTCCCTTGCATATCACTTTCACACGTCAACTTGTGAAAGCTAAATCGCAGCTTGCTCTCAATTTTTGATTCCTTCCTGCTCCCAAACCCAGGTGGACTTTGCCTTCTCTGTGTGGCTTAGCTTTCCGGATCGGATCGTGGGCTATCCTGCCCGTAGCCACTTCTGGGATGCAGCAAGAGAGCGCTGGGGTTACACATCCAAATGGACAAACGAGTATTCGATGGTTCTCACAGGAGCAGCATTTTACCATCGGTAATCTGAGCAAACACTATCCGCAATGCAAAAATAAAGACGGCACGGTATGTCGTGTTTCGACCAACCGTAGACTATTCATGGTTTTTCGCACATGAACAACTTTCGTCATTCATGACCTTAAACACAATATTCAAGTGCCATGTGCAACACATGGATATGCACTGTTCTTACAAGTGATTTGCTTATTATTTCCGGTGCGTGCACTCCGTACCATTTTAGGTACTACCATCATCTCTACACGCACGTCGCACCAAGGGAGCTGCGGACGATGGTGGACTCGCTGTCCAACTGTGAGGACATCCTTATGAACTTCCTGGTTTCCATCGTGACGCAACGTCCTCCCATCAAGGTCACGCACAAGAAGCAATACAAAGACGCCATGATGCAGCCGGTGAGGTCTTCATTGGTATGACGGCTTGACATCGCGTTCCAATTCCTATCACAATGCAATTGCGCATCGCACTATAAACCGTCACCCTGGAATTTCACACAGTAGTGCTCTGTGCAGCATGAGTAGACCTCATCGGGAGGAATGTCAGCTGCCCTGCTTACTCGCACTGTGTCGTTAACAGGTCCCTTTAGCTTAGACTTCTTTGCCAGCAGTCACTTGTGGGTACTAAAGAGTAGGCCATTGTGAATCAGAAGTCTGCCCGGGTTTCTAAATTTGGGCCCGTGGCTGCTGCTGTGAAAGCACAAGCAAACTATTCAGTTTACCTACTGCCTAAAACTGCCCAATGACATTCCTCCCTCCACTGCCCAAAGTGGATATGCTTGCATGCAATTGTCCTGCCTGGCACCTGTAAACAAACAAAAAAAAAGTAACTCATATTGAAGGATGTTCTCATGATAAATATCTCAATTTGCAATCCTGATCTTCCAGGGCACGCGGACTTCGCGCTGGGCAGACCCCGAACACTTCGCACAGCGACAGAGCTGCACGGACGCCTTTGCATCGATCTTCGGTTTCATGCCACTGCGCCATTCCCGCACACGCCTCGACCCTCTGCTCTTTAAGGACCAGGTGTCGGTCCTACGGAAGAAATACCGTGACATTGAGCGACTGTGAAGCACACGTTTTCAAAAAGGTCGAGTTGCAGGCGCCGGACCTTTGCGATTCTCGACGCCCCTCGATCTAACAGACCCGAATGAGGAGCTGAGCACTCAAAAGACGCTTTTGTTTTTCTGATGCATCTTCGGATGTAGTTAGTACTTTTAACCCGTGCCTATATGTTGTATATTTTGTTTTGTGGATGTGTTCATTCCAGAAGTTTTGTTTGCTGGTATTTGCTACCGAAGCAGTATCACACTCATCTTCACTGGGGCTGTGAAGACATCCGGCGATGGTCATTGGCCAGACCGTGTAAACCACTGAACTTGGCCATCGAGTGACCAGCCCCAGTACAAATTTGTGATTATTTTTGTATTCAGGGGGTCGTGTAACGCAAAACGGTTGAACCCTCCTTTTGATCTCCTTATGGCGCTGGCGTCACCAGCAAGATAGGACTTTCCCTCGGATTTCTGAGCCAATGTGTTATCCTGTGAAAGATTTTCAATCGAAATATGTTTGATCACCAGTACCTGGAAATGAGGCACATTGATGCTTGGAACGCGCGTAGCCAAGAGCAAGATAAAGTCTGCAGGCCAGCCGTCAAGATGCGTTTCGGGATTAATAGGTATCGACTTTTTTTTCTTATGTAGCATTAACCTCAAGAGTACGCATGCCACATTTAAATTACTTTCTTTCGTTATCGTTTATATTTTGATCATTCGTACGAGTCGGGGTTTGCTCGACTAGTGGACCGTTCGGCCAATTAAGACTGCTCAAAAATTGCAGGATAATCAGTTTTCTGTTGGGCAACAACCGCTTATCATGGTTTAATTTATTTTTTTGGTGGAAAGGGGGGGAATTTGATGGTCATGGGATCAAATTCTATTCTTACCCAGAAGGCAATGGCAAAACATTCGCCGTATTTCCCCTGCATGAGAGCGATTCAGCAACACCTAACCTCTTATAAAGGAGTACGGCACCGTGGCTTTCTAAAGTTGCTATGAATAGGTCGGGTGATAAAGTCGGCATCAAGCACATTGGATGATGCAGTGGCGTCGGCACTTGAAAATGGTGGTTAGAGTACACGGAGAAATATTAGACCACTCATCCTACCAACATCCGTTTACGTTTTTAGTTCAGAATGACTGTTTTTTTTTGGTCTTGCACCTGTAAAGGGGCCGATCATCAATTTAATGCCACGATTTTGCCGGTTGCAAAACATCAGATGATCGATCACGTGACACAGATTAGTTGGGTTAATAAACCAATCGAAGGTTTTTGACAGCATCATGTAGCAATTTTGCAAGGAAACGCATCATCGCTAACGCAAGAACATTTAGGCCTTTCCTAAAATTTAAAATCCGGTTATTACTTATTGCGTTAATATAATCGAGCTCAGATTAACCCTCGACCGTGCATATACATTAGGACTGGATGCTGCAGGAGCACTTTCGGCATTTCAGAAACAATGTTTCGGGTGGTTCAAGTTCTCGTTTATTTTTTTAAATGTTTTTTCCTCAATTATTTCACGAGATACCGTTACCCGAGTTTTGTACAATGTGTCGAGTCTTTTGGTTTCTCAAGCAAGTGCACTTGCCCGTTGGTTTTGAACCCGATCAAGCTCGTTCTGACGTGCAAGGTTTAAGGCCTGTGACCTTTTAGTGTTGAATCTTGACTGTCCTATTGTTGCAGCATTCTTAGCAGAGCAACCAATGCTGCAGCCACAACTTTTGGTTAAAATGTCTCTCGATCTAACATTATTTTTAATTTATCAGCACTCGCTGTATCCTGACGGAGGGTGCCCGGAAGGAAGTATTTCTACTTGTGCTTTGGAAGGCAGCTATTTGCTAAAACACTTGAAGGACTGCCGTTTTGATGGAATTATTGCACGGCCTTCACAATAAGGCACCAGGGAGTTAAACGGCCGAAAGCAAACACTACATGAGACAATGAAACAAAGCTTTTAAAGACAAGTTGCACAACCCCGATCTAATAACGCGCCGCTCGGCCTCGTAGGATGATCCTTTTGTTTGTACAAATAACTCGTTCACGGATACGGTCCGTCCGTCACCCAGTCTCATCTGGATGTCGTAAATTGTAAGCGGTATCACCCAAGACTGAAACATCGAAAATGGAAACAACTGAACACTCCACACACACACACACACACAAGACACCCTCTCTCCACTACAAATCATTAAGCAGATCAAAAGCAAATTATTGGGGGTAATTCTTTACTCTGATGTAAATTATAAACTGCCAAAGGGTTCATTTCAAATCAAACTTGCTTTTTAAACCTTCGTTAAAAACCAGTGTATGCAACTCAGCCTTAAATGGGTTTTTTTCCTTTAATTACTTGCAGCAATTGATACTACGTTCCGTCATGCCTCATCGAATTTCATATCTTCAATAAAACACAACAAGCTTTTCATTGAAGGATCTTGTGTCTGTATAGAGAAACTGGACGTCCTGCAATCCCCCCCCCCCCCCCCCCCTCTCCTACAGATAACAGGATTTGTGAGCACAGCGGTGGCCTCATGGCAAGCGGTTGAGTTCCAATTCATGATTGTGGGATCCCACATTCATGAGCATTCCCATCTTGTCGGTAAAACTTGAGCTGGCTCGTTAATGACCTTCGAGGTGACGTAAAAAAAAAAATGATGAGCACGATAAACGTGTACAAGGAAAACAGTACTAGCTCCGTGCAGACATCATCAAGTTGATGTCCCAGATGAGGTTTCGCAGCATGTCTATCACCTGCTTCAGCTGTTGGTTCTTCTGCCGTAGTTTCTGCAAAAATGGAAACGACACTTTTAATAACATCGTGATACCTGCTGTTGACGATTTGTAGTTGTGTATTTAAATAAATAAAAAATGGCGACCAGACTCAGCACAATGATTAGAGCGTTCGCTCCGAGTCTGCCAGGTAATACCAAAGACTAAAAATGGCACGCACCACTTCCTGGATTGATGCTTGGCCTCCGATCATGGTACAACCGACGAGGATGGTGAATGACATCATATGACATTTGGATACAAGAAAGTACAAATCTGATCCATTTGGAATGTTGAAAGCTGTACGCAAAATGAACATTATTGTCCAGGCCATTCACACAAGACGATTTCGCATCCTTACCTCGATGAGCTCGTGCCTTTCCTCATTGGCACTGAGCAATGCAGGGTTCGTTTTCTCCTCCTGCTTCGTTCCTTCCTCATCCACGAAAGGGATATGCAGCAGCGGCACCTGCATGTTGCAACTGTTAGGTTGCTTCAAGAAAAACGGCTTTCACGTAGAACAACTGTCAGACGGGAGATGTAATGCCACAACACACGCCGAGCATTCAAATAATCAGATCCGCCATCGCCGTCGTCATACTCGACCTCCGGTTCCCCCGGCCCGGCTTTCTCACGGCACTTGTCGAAGACGAGCCGCAATTTCCGGAAAAGCACCGTGAGCTGGCGTAGGTGCTCCTGCAATTTTGCTTGACGCTCAGTATGCACAGCAACGCTGTACGAACCCCCGTTGGGAAGCTGCTAGGGAATGGTGCAAAAAGGTTCGGGGAGTACAAGTCCTATTTCCAAAAATGTATATAAACTTGTGACGCAAGAGAAAATAACCGCGTAGAATTAAACACGGTGGCAGTTAAGACTCCTCGGAAATGGAATGTAAATGACAAACCCCAAGACCAAGCCGGTTCGCCACCCGCATTTATTTGTCCCATTATTCCCAATTTTAGAAGTCTTCCTAGTTCCTGTGTAGGTCGCCTCGTCCTCACTTTTAGAAGTCTCCCTATGTCCATCGTCTCATCCTCAATTTTAGAAGTTTCCATGTTCTTCCTCACTTCAGTCTTTCAAATGTGTTGCCCATCACTACCTTATGCTCAACCAAGCACATCCACAACGTCTTGTACACACGATTCTTCTCATGCCATTGCCCACGAGGCCGTTTATGTCTGTCGTACCAAAACTCCCACCCACCCCAACAAATACCCTTTGCTAGTCTAATCCTGCTGGCTTTCATCATTTTGCTCCTCAGAGGCCCCTTATTTGTATGGGGGAAAATACTTTTCTAATTTTTTTTTCCCAATTTTGAAAATCCGATTCACAAAATGCACGAGATGAATGAAGGCCGCAAAGTAACAGAATTACCTGAGAAGACCACTTTGTATCAATTGTCATTTTTCCAAAGGGTAGTCCAGAAGGTATCTTGGAGGACGGGTGTGCTTCGTGCCCGTTTTGCCAGACGGGATCAACTGTGACAACTAATAATTTCCACTCAAGTCTGCCATTTAAAGATAGCCCCAAAGTATGAAACCATTTTAAATGCCACAATTTTCTCAACTGTTGGGATGCATCAAATACTAAAATCGGTGGGGGGAGGGGGGGGGTGGAGATTGTATACAAAGCCTAGACTCGTGAAAGGGCTGGAACACAGAATGGATCAGGATGCAACAGAACAGAAGGAACAGTAGAGAGAGGGAGGAAGGGAATGCGGGTGAGAAAGGAAGGATTGGGAGAAGATGGATACAGAAACAAACTCAGGAAGGGGAAACTTGGAGGTTGGGTGGGGGTTTAACAGGCGTACAAAAGATCATGGTTTTGGATTGGGGATGATCTGAGATGATGGGGACCAGGTGTCTTGAAGACCTGGAGGGAAGAATGAGATTGAAGAGAACGTGGAAGTTATTCAACAGGTGGGGAATAAAGAGGAACAAATGAGTGGAGATGAGCTGTAATCCTGGAAGTTTCACTAGGAGGAGGTTGCAGCACCCTGGGATGGTGGGTGGGCAGGGACAGAAGGTGCAAGACCAGAAAGGAGGAGGTAGATGACAGAGAGAGACCACCGATTGTCTACAATGGTAACGTGATAGGCCCATTGACTCCGAGCAAAGTGTGAGGCAGGGACATCAACCCAGAGGGGACAGCAGTACTCCATCAAGCTGCAGGTGAAGGCCTTGTAGGTGGATAAGAGTTCAGGTGTGCTAAGGAAGGACTTTGCACAACATAGAATCGGGAGGGATTTTTGAAAGAATCACAATTTACAGGACAATTTGACAGACAAAGCAATTAAAATTTTATCAACACAGCTTTAGGTGACTCAAAGATAAGAAAACATACAGATAAACACCTGCATCCCACGAAGAATCTGGAACACCTCGGTTGTCCTCGTTACGATGTCCTGCATCGTATCTTGACCAATGCGGCACAAGGATGCCGTGTTAACCTCCCTCGGGGGACCAGTTACTATTGGAACACCCGTCGGGTAACCGGTTGTGCCCGTACCAGGAAGCAGCACACCCTGAGCAGTCGGATTGGGCGCTGCCATTTACTGCAAACCAAAGCACAAAACACCTGAAATAGCAGCAGCATTGAAATTTTAAAACATTAAATTGAAAATTAACGTATCGACCTGAGGCTTCACATTTCATAATATAGGTATGAGCTTAAGCGGACTCCGTCTTCGGGGCAGGAATCAGACTTATCCACCAAGGGTAAAATCGGGATAGGATGAGGTAATGGTCGGGCCTTCTATGGGGGTCGAGAACTACAGAAGCATAACTGCACTCCTTTCTCCGTGTAGTGCTCGAACATGAACAGGAACATTTGGTGCCCTACCCACAGAGAGTGAGGCACCTGAGCCACTGTGTTCTCAAGGTCACCAGCACCTATGTGCAGACTTGTGGCAGTGAACTTAGAAGCCCAAGTGGTTTGATAAGAAAGATTTATGGAGGTCTCTGCCGAATCGATCCGAGTCTGGCTTCCCGTCGACTTAAACAAACGGAGACAATGCTGAGAAAGGCGACCAGGTAGCATGAGCAGCGTTATCGCAGCCATTAGTGAGAATCGCAAGGGCAACTGGTGCTGCAACCAGGGTCCTGTTGGTCACTGCTCCTGGATTCTGTGTCTTTTGCAGCAGAGAAAGTGGAAAAAAATGTTGGCTACCCTCAATTCTGAGAGACGGCCCTGATCTCCAAACTGTCTTCCTATGGAATCCAAAGCCAACTCCACTCTTGGATTGCTGACTTCCTCCACTCTTATAGCTATGATCTCTGTTGTGCAAGCCACATTTCAAATTTGGCCTCCAAAGCCAGACTGGGCATCCTCCGTCAAGCAAAGTCCTTCCTCGGCACACCTGAGCTCCTATACACCTACAAGGCTTTCATCCACAGCTTGATGGAGTACCGCTCTCACTTCAGGGCTGGCTCCCCTGCCTCATCTTGCTCAGCCTGTCGCCATGGAAACCAAGGCTTTCAAGATCATTGGAATCTCTTGCGATGAAGGTGAGTCTATGGGCCTATCACTTCGCCAACACCGACAGGTGGGCCGCAAGCCGCTTGAAGACGGAACACACCCCTGGTGAAGGCGGTATGACGTAATGGAGCACCATGCAGGTGAAAGATTCTCCAAAAATCAAGGTGCACACAAGTCACCTGCAGAGCAAAAGCTTGCTGGAACTTGATTATTATTATTTTTTCCCGTACGAATACAGAAAGTGAAATCGTGGCCAACTTTTTGACTTTTGTTTTGAGCAATAGGTGTCAGAAAAGTTACCAAAGAGATAACTGGGCCTAGCCGTGTTTGAGCGGCCATAGCAACGAGAAAACGTGAGGTCGGGCTAGCTTTACCCGAATGATGTTTGTTGTCCTGACGCAACGCCAGCCTCAAATGTTTAATGACCGAGCACATCTAAAACTTAAGCCACGATGAAAGAAAAGGACGATAACCGGTGAGGAAGGACCACGCTCGCCTTGAGGCGAAAATGTGGATTTAAAGACACGACACTGAATACCACTACCAGTGAAGCAGGTGCAACGGGATATTATTTTTTTAAATCTCTGCATTTATTCTTTATATTTACCTAAATTAGTAACGACAGTGCAAATTTTGCATTCAATCAACGACCTGTACTGACAAACACGTGATAAACAAAAATAAAACTTACAGTTACCGCAGCAGTTTGCTCGTTGGTGTCCAGTCTCGCGATATTAAACTTCACCAATGTTGTGAGATCGGGGGTTCTCGCGACATTTAGGCGTTATGAGTCTCGCGAGATAAATTCATCTCGCGATAGTATGTCTAACTCTCGCGATATTAATATATCTTAAATGCTATTTTCTTTCATGTTATTCGTATTAGAATAGAATAGAAGACCCGTCGCTTCGCAGATGGAAATACCAATCTTTGCTGCGATGGCTAATCTATGGGGGGGAAAAAAAAAAAAGGATTCCTGGGAGATCCTGCTCTCCGTGCAGGGATAACCAACGACAACGTCACGTGTTTACAGTTTTTACACGTGTGTACCACAGAGTTCTATAAATAAAGAAGAGTGCGCACCTATCACGTGATCCTGTGACGTTTTGAAGAGTGAGCCGCCATTACCAAAGTGAAAATCAGCGCTGTTTACGTCAGCCGGCCGCGACATTTAAAACACCGCAACGGTACCGGACAATGGGGTGAATAGGGACACAAACTGAAAAATAGTTCGGAAACTTTTTTCGCTGAAAATTGATAACCATACTGATTTGGTGATATTTGGGTTGAAAGTGTTCTCTTGTTTTTTTTAAAAGCAACTTATAGTCCCTATTAACCCCATATATTGGTTAAATAGGAATAAATATAGGATTTTTATGGCTGTCCCTAACAAATAAACCTTTCACAATCTTTTTGTCAAACTCAAAGTTATTTCCTCTAAAAGTGACAGACTTTACTCTGAGCAAGCTTAAAATCATAAATTTCTAGTTAGCAAGAACATGAAGAATGGCAATGATAATTATGAATATGATCAAATGCATGAATGAATGCGAGAATGAATTAATGCATGAATTATTTGCATGAATTAATGCATGAATTGATGAATGAATGCATGAATTAATGCATGAATTGATGAATGAATGAATGCATGAATTAATGCAGGAATGAATGCGGGAATGAATGCATGAATTAATGCAGGAATTAATGCAGGAATTAATGCAAGAATGAATGCATGAATTAATGCATGAATTGATGAATGAATGAATGCATGAATGAATGCAGGAATGAATGCGGGAATGAATGCATGAATTAATGCAGGAATTAATGCAGGAATTAATGCAAGAATGAATGCATGAATTAATGCATGAATTAATGCATGAATTAATGCAGGAATTAATGCATGAATGAATGAATTAATGCATGAATGAATGAATGCATGAATGAATGCCTGAATGAATGCAGGAATGAATGCAAGAATTAATGCAGGAATTAATGCAAGAATGAATGCATGAATTAATGCATGAATTAATGCAGGAATTAATGCATGAATGAATTAATGAATTAATGCATGAATGAATGAATGAATGCATGAATGAATGCCTGAATGAATGCAGGAATGAATGCAAGAATTAATGCAGGAATTAATGCAAGAATGAATGCATGAATTAATGCATGAATTAATGCATGAATTAATGCAGGAATTAATGCATGAATGAATGAATTAATGCATGAATGAATGCAAGAATGAATGCCTGAATGAATTCAGGAATGAATGCAGGAATTAATGCATGAATGAATGCATGAATTAATGCATGAATTAATGCAGGAATTAAAGCATGAATGAATGAATGAATGAATTAATGCATGAATTAATGCAGGAATTAATGCATGAATGAATGAATGAATTAATTAATGCATGAATGAATGAATGAATGCAAAAATGAATGCATGAATGAATGCATGTCATGACAACTGAATTCATGTTAGTTTAGCTAGGACTTTAACTGAACTTACTTTTATGTCCCCAACTTCAGTCCATGCATGCAAGAAATCGAATTGATCTATCATAGCACGCCTGGAGATAGATTGGTAGAGATTACAAAATATTATAGGCCTAGCCCAAGACCAAATATTCGGCTGTTATAACATGATTAAGCCCTTACACTCTCACACTTGTGCCAAATGTATCACGGAAGCAAGGCTTACAGTGGAAGGAGAGGGAAGGAGAGGGGAGGAGAGGGAGGGGATCGTGTAGGCATAATTGTGAGGTTTGGGTCATGTTTATAAACAGCATGAAAATCTAGTGGGAAAAAATAAACTGGGATAGGGCCTAGGCCCTATGGCTATGCCTAGCCCCTAGCTAGGCCTGATGATACTAGTACTAGTAACTAGTGATGGTACTACTACCATGACATTGTGGTGCTATGCACACACAGCTCGTTTGCCAAGAAGGTAGGCCACCACGCGTTGAACAAAACCAAACACTTTATTCAAGGCTCGCACGTAAGCACTGGGCGGGCTCGACTTTCAAGCCTGCGTATATATCCCGAGGCCCCGCCTTGCCCTCGGGCGTGGCCGGTCGGCCGAAAGGCGGGGCATGTATTTCAGTACAACCCCTAAGCCTCATGACTCCTTTGCTCCGAGCGTGGCCCGAGCCTTGCTTCCACGCCCGGTCGCTCGCATCACCCACTGGTGCGCGGAATTATGACCCGCCGGCATTGTGTCCGCCACACGCGTCCCCCCAGAATTCCCGTGCACCTGAAGGGTGAGCTTGCGGGGAAGCCGGATGACCCGGCCGAAACGCCCTCTGGCGATGCGTGCAGGGCTGGGGGTGGCGGGACAGCGGGGGTGGGGGGTGCCGGGGGTCCGCCCGCCGGGGGTCGGCCTCGACGCGGAGGCAGAGCTGCTGGCGGGGGGTGGTCCAGGTCGAGGTGGGCCGGCTTGAGGCGGTCCACAGAGATGCGATCTGGAGTACCGCCGATGTCCATGGTGAAATGCTTGTCCCCGGTCTCCAGCACGCGGAAGGGCCCGTCGTAGGGGGCTGCAGCGGTGCCCGGTGGGCGTCGTGCCGGACAAAAACGGACTCCGCCGTGCGAAGCTCCGGGGAGATGTGTGAGGGCGGGCAACCGTGACGTGCCGTTGGCACCGGGGCGAACCTCCTGGCGGTCTCCTGAAGGGCGGAGCGCTGTTGCGTCGCGGACAAAGGTGCCGTGGAGTCGGGGATGAATTCGCCCGGTACCCGCAGCGGTTGTCCGAAAACCAGCTCCGCCGAGGACGCGCGCAGGTCGTACTTGGGCGCTGTCAGGAGGCCCAGCAGGACCCAGGGGAGCTTGTCGGCCCAGCTGCTGTCACGGAGGCTGGCACGGAGCGCGGCCTTCATCGAGCGATGGAAGCGCTCGCACAGGCCGTTGGCCTGGGGGTGGTAGGCCGTGATGCGGTGCAACTTGACGCCGAGCCCTTGTGCCACCGCTCCCCAGAGCTCCGAGGTGAACTGGGGGCCGCGGTCGGACGAGATGTCCGAGGGGGCGCCGAACCGGGCAACCCAAGTGGCGATGAAAGCTTGCGCGACGTCAGCCGCAGCCGTCGCCGCCAATGGCACGGCCTCCGGCCACCGGGTGGTGCGGTCCACCATGGTGAGGAGGTGGGTGAATCCCCGCGAGGGGGGCAGAGGTCCCACCAAGTCGACGTGGACATGGTCGAACCGAAGCTCGGGCACCGTAAACGGGGCCAACGGGGCCTGGTTGTGGCGGTGGACCTTTGCGCACTGGCACGCGAGGCACGTTCTGGCCCAGTCACGGACATTCTTCCGGAGGCCACGCCAGACGAACTTTGCCGCGACCAGCTTCTGGGAGGCCTTCGTGCCCGGGTGGGACAGGCCGTGGATGGCGTCAAAAACCGAGCGCTGCCAGCCAGCGGGTACAATGGGGCGAGGCCGGCCGAGGGAGACGTCGCACAAGAGGGCAGTGCCCGCGACGTCGAACGGTACCTCGGTGACACGGAGGCCTGTGACGGCGATCTGAAAGGCCTGGACGTCGGGGTCGGCGGTCTGGTCCGCCGCCATCCGGGCATAGTCGATCCCGAGGTGGACCGCGTGTGCGACGGACCGGGAAAGGCAATCCGCCACCGGGTTGTCCTTACCCGCGACGTGTCGGATGTCCGTCGTGTATTCGGACACGGCAGAGAGGTGACGCTGCTGCCGGACCGACCACGGCTCGGCGACCTTGGCCATCGCGAAAACAAGGGGCTTGTGATCGACGAAGGCCGTGAATGGGCGGCCCTCGAGAAGATGGCGGAAGTGTCGGACCGCTAGGTGGAGCCCGAGAAGTTCGCGGTCGAAGGTGCTGTACCGGCGTTCGTGCGGGTGGAGCTGCCGGCCAAAAAACACCAGTGGCTGCCAAGCACCATTCACCCACTGCTCGTGCACCGCGCCCACCACATAGTCCGACGCGTCGGTGGTGAGGGCGATTGGTGCATCGGGCGTCGGGTGTGCCAGCATGGTGGCGTTGGCCAAGGCCAGCTTCGCGCCCGCAAACGCCGCGTCCATCTGCTCCGTCCAGGCGATATCACCTTTGCCCGGCTTCCCCCGGAGGGCCTCGTGCAGGGGGCGCAGGAGCTGGGCGACGCGGGGCACGAAGCGGTGATAAAAATTCACCATGCCCAGGAATTCCTGGAGCCCCTTTATCGTGCGGGGGCACGGGAAACTCCTGACCGCCTCCACCTTGGCTGGTAAAGGAATGGCCCCGTGCCTGGTGATGCGGTGCCCCAGGAAGTCGATAGCGGTGATGCCGAACCGGCACTTCGCGGGGTTGATTATCAGGCAATGCTGGCCCAGGCGTTCGAACAGCGTGCGGAGATGGAGCAGGTGCTCCTCCTGGGACGCGCTCGCGACTAGGATGTCGTCCAGGTAGACGTAGACGAAGGACAAGTCGCGCAAGACGCTGTCCATGAGCCGCTGGAACGCCTGGGCCGCATTTTTCAACCCAAAAGGCATCCGCAAGAACTCGAAGAGGCCGAAAGGTGTTATAACGGCCGTCTTCGGGACGTCTTCCAGTTTGACGGGCACCTGGTGGTAGCCCCGGATGAGGTCCACCTTGGAAAAAATGGTCGTTTTCGCCAACCGGGCGGAAAAGTCTTGAATGTGCGGGACCGGGTAGCGGTCGGGGGTGGTGACGTCGTTGAGCCGGCGGTAGTCACCACACGGCCGCCATCCGCTGCCGGGCTTGGGCACAATGTGCAGCGGTGAGGCCCATGCGCTGTTGGAACACCGGACGATGCCCAGCCGCTCCAGCGTGGCGAATTCCGCCTTCGCAATGGCAAGCTTCGTTGGGTCGAGGCGGTGCGCTCGGGCGTAGACCGGTGGTCCGACGGTGGGAATATGGTGTTCCACCCCATGTTTGATGGCCACCGCTGAAAAGGTGGGCCGCGTGAGCGCCGGGAATCTGGTGAGGAGGCGGTTAAACTCGTCCGCTGCCGGAAGCGTACAGACCAACCTCGCCGGGACGGAACCGCTCAGCAAGCCGCTTGGTGAGCCGCTCAGCGAGCTGCTCAACGAGCCGCTCAGCGAGCAAGCAAGCGAACTGAAGGTTTCGGCCTGGACGAGGCGTCTGCACATAATGTCCACCAACAGCCCATGCGCACAAAGGAAATCCACACCGAGCAGGGCCATTGGCACACTGGCGGTGATGAAAGACCACTGGAAGCGCTGTTGCCCGAACCGCAGCGAGAGACAACGCTTCCCGAATGTGCGGATGGGAGTTCCGTTGGCAGCGAGCAAGGCGGGGCCCCGGCCCGCGGCTTGCTTGTCGGACGCGGAGGCAGGGAGGACGCTTACCTGCGCTCCAGTGTCGCACAGAAAGCGATGACCAGACGAGGTGTCCTTGATGAAAAGGAGGCTGCCGGAATGGCCGACGCTCATGGCCGCAAGTGAGCGCCGGCCCGGTCGTTTCCCGACCCGTCGAAAGAGCACGGCGGGCGGCACGCCCGGGCCTTGCGGCCGAACCTGGCATGATAATAGCACCAGGTTTGCGGTGGTGGCTGCCGCGTCGGCCGTGACGGCGGTGGTGGGCGGGGCGTAGCAGCGGCCACGAGGGACTCAGGGGGCGCTGAAGCCTCCGCACCGGTATCCACTATGGCAGCACTATGCGTCGGCTGCGCGTCGCAGACCGCGAAAAATTTGTCCGCCTCTCTGGCCAGGGCGCGGGGTTCCGTTATAGCCTAACCGGCCAGCGCGAGCCGTACCTGCGCAGGTAGCTGGCGGAGGAAAAGTGCTCGGAAAAGGAAATCCGGGCGTTTGTCTCCAAGAAGGGACAACATATAATCCATCCGAATGGATGGTCGTGTGTCGCCGAGGGCGGGAAGGTCAAGGAGCCGGTCGGCGCTGTCGGCCTCCGTGAGCCCGAACGTGGTGATGAGAAGTCGCTTGAGCGCCGCGTACTTGTGGGTACCCGGCGGGTGCCACAGGAAGGACACGACGCGGGCGGCAGTGCCGGGTCCAAGGGCGGCGACCACGTGAAAGTACATGGTGTCGTCCGCTGTGATGCCCCGGAGCTGGAATTGGGCCTCGGCTTGCACAAATCAAATGTCGGCCTGTGCTTCCCAGAACTCCGGGAGTTTGACGGCGACAGCGTTGGTAGCCACGGCACGTTCAGGGGTCAGCTATGGCTGAACCAGTCGGGGTCACCAGTGTGGTGCTATGCACACACAGCTCGTTTGCCAAGAAGGTAGGCCACCACGCATTGAACAAAACCAAACACTTTATTCAAGGCGTAAGCACTGTAAGCACTGGGCGGGCTCGACTTTCGAGCCCGCGTATATATCCCGAGGCCACGCCTTGCCCTCGGGCGTGGCCGGTCGGCCGAAAGGCGGGGCATGTATTTCAGTTCAACCCCTAAGCCTCATGACTCCTTTGCTCCGGGCGTGGCCCGAGCCTTGCTTCCACGTCCGGTCGCTCGCGTCACCCACTGGTGCGCGGATTTATGACCCGCCGGCATTGTGTCCGCCACAACATATCATATGTTATTAGGGCCAAGATTGATACGTAGGCCTTGGGACCGAGACTACACTACTGACAGCTTATGAAGCAAAATGTCTAAACTTTGATGCCTTAAATTGTGACTAGACGACTAAAACTCTATAGGCCTAGGCCTACTAGGCATGAAGTGAAGTTTAATTGAAGGAGATTAAGCCTTAGGCGTAGATCAGATATTGTATTTACAAATAGTCTAGGTCTAAAATGATGTAATAAATATTTATGTATTAGGTCTCACTATTTATTAATTTTTTTACTAATTTTTTTTTAATATTTACAATTTTATTGTTTGCTGCCGAAAAGTGACGGTTATGTACGGTTATGTACGGTTATGTTACGTATCATTATGCTGCACTTTGTTGGATTGGATACTTCATTAGACGTTTGAACTGATTTTGTTTCCATTTTAGAATGATTGTTATCGTGTTACCCCGGATTGTCGCATGGAATAGACTGTATTAGCTTACCAAGTTAAAGCTTAACTCACTGCATTATAACTGTGTATATCGCCGATACAAATCACTTCTGTTCAAAGCTGTACATCGACATTCAGCCCTAAATTGTCAATTTAAGGTAAGAAAATACACTCTGTTATCAAATGCATTTGCAGGAAATACTTTTTTCTTATTTATTTCCATTATTTGGCTAAGATAAAGCCAGGTACGGTTTCGTTCACCAGTGACAGTTTTACGTATTGTTTACATTTAAACTCGTACGCCAATGCATGTACATCCGGGTTATCCGAGCCATTTTTGCCCTCTTTGGTAATGGCGGACGTGCCCTCATGTGCGCACACGATCGTAACGTTAGAGGTAGAGGAACTGCGACTCTTGTTTATTTATAGAACTCTGTAGTGTGTACCCATAATTAAAAAAAAATTAAATTAAAAAAATAATTTAAAATAACACTTAAAAATAAAAACAAAAAATTGGGATCACAAACATTCCCAGGACTTACCCGAATCCACCGTAGTTGTATTTATTGAAATCCGTTCTCAAGTTATAACACGACAAAATGTTAGAATGTATCAAGGACTGAGGTGAGGTAATGCACGAAAAAAATACACATTTTCATTCGATTCACACATTTTTTAACAAAAACTGAACGAAACGTGTGTGAAATTCATATTTATTTCACCGTCAGATGTAATGTATATCTCTGGTAAATGTAGTGGTCCAAGGGTTGTTATGGCAGTTATAGGTGGTGGTGTTGTTCTTGTATTGCCCCGGACAGTTCTCTCGAACAAGCCCGCGGCTCCGAGACAGCCGATCGATCTCCCAGGAGCGACCCAGAGATCCCCCACATCCAAGATGGTGGACCCCGACCTTCACGAAGTCAGGGCCACGACAGAGAGAGGAGGCGTCCCCGGTAGTTGGAGTTATAGGCGTTGGGATGTAGGGTATTTACCTTGTGTGATTGTTAAAACATTCCACCAGATGGCGGTAATTACTGAAAACTTTTGTCAGCAATTCCCTTAACGAAATTCATTTTTTATTAAGTACAGGTTGGTGGTCTTTCCGTCTTCTACCGACTCCTCTCCGGCCTTGCTCCCCCAGCTCTATCTGTGCTCTGTCCCCCAAATATTCCTACAGGTCGCACAAGATCTGCCAGCAACCCTCTTATGGTTAAACTGCCGAAATCAAGACTCTCTGCTCACCTTCACTCCTTAATTCCTCTTTTCTCCCGCCTCTGGAACAAACTCCCTCACTCTCTTCAATCCCACTCCTCCCTCCAGGTCTTCAATACAGCTGTTCACCACCATTTCTTATCTTCCCCCATCCAAAACCTTGATCTTTTCTACCCCAGTTAATACACATCACATCCACCTCCTTCAAATTCCATTTTCTTTCCTGAAATTCCTCGTAGTGTCCAACTTGTTTATCCCGTGTACCCTGACTCAACCCTCTCCCTTCCACAGATCTCCCGATGTACCTGTTCTCAACTGGTGTTGTGTTTCCCTCTCTCTCTCCCCCTCTTGTCTGTCTCCCACCCCCTTTTATTATGTTTTATGTGTTAGCTCTTGCACAAGCCTCGACTTGGTATACAAAAAAAGAAGTGAGACTTGGACCAATAAGGGATGTTGCGAGAGCAATGAGGGAATAGGGGAGGGCGCATGGGTGGACAAGATGGAAACCGAAGTAAACTCTCAGGAAGGAAAGACTGGAAAATTGGAAGGAGGTGGGCTTGGGGTGGGGGGAGGGGCAGGATTAGCAGGGACAGGAAAGATCATGATTTTGGATGGGGGGTAATTTAAGATGGTGGTGAACAGCTGTCTTGAGGACCTGGAGGGAAGAATGAGACCGAAGAGAATGTGGAAGTTGGTTCCACATGTGGGAAAAAGAGGAACAAATGAGTGGAGGTGAGCAGTGATCCTGGATTCAGGAAAGAGCAGAGGGTGCAAGAACAGCAAAGGGGGAGGTAGAAGACAGAGAGACCATCAACCTGTCTGCGATGTTGAAGTGATAGACCCCCAGACTCCATTTTGTTCCTCAAACCAGGTGTTGGTGCCACCATCCCATCTTTGTGTTCTTTTTATTCTGCTGCGTCCTGATCGGTTCAGTGTTCCCACTCTTCCATGAGCCTCGACTTTGCAAACAAAAAAACATGTTAAATTGAATTGGCCTGCTCATCTTCCAATCGGAATCCCTGGCTCACGATGCAGGGAACCCAGGTTCGAGTCCCATATGTGTCAATTGTCCCTGTAACTCAGGTGAAAGTACATTGGTGACTCGTGCTTTGTTGTGCATGTAATTTGCCTTCAATCCATGTACAGTATAAATACCTAAAACGAACATTGACGTATGACAGTGGAGGTGTCAGTTCCCGAAAACCACGTGACTACATCTATAGCAATGGGCGGAGTAAAGCTTGTTGAAATATTTGACACCTGTCTGATTTAGTCATCTCCATGGCAACATGCAAACAAACAAACCCTTTAATGTCTTTGAATAACAGTGTAACTCATGTTTTTTCCCCCCTTTAACACGATGTGAAATGATCCAAAACAACATACAACAAACTTGGGGGAAATTTATTTCGATTTGGATTCTTCCGGAGAATGTAGTTCAATCGGAATCGCATGTTCAGGCATTTTACGAAGGTGGTTGAAATTTGACCTGGGTCCAACAAGACGGTGAAACTGGTTGTAGAGTGCTTACCTTTGAGCTGTCTGGTCTGGGTTTCATTCCTGACCCGACTACGAACTTTGGGATTGGTGATTTTCACAGGCATCCCAAAGTGTGCCATTCGTCTGATGGACGTGAAGCTGATTATCCGGTCTACTAGCATTACTTGATTGATGTCAATCAGGTATTGGCGAGGTATTGCAAACAAGTTGGACGCTACTAGGAAGAGTAGGCGAGGTATCGTCGACACCCTGAACAAGTGACAAATTCCTGCCCCAACAGGCTCCAGTTGAAAGGTGAAGATCAGGCCTGCCCAATCAGTTACACACAAGGAAATTAGATGCAGGAGAAGGCCATTCGGCAACCAACACCAGACTAGTTTATATAAAAATTGCAAAAGTTTTTTATAGATTTTTTTTCTGTGGGGGGGGGGGGGGGGGATTGGGGAGTGGGCGAAGGTGGTTCTCGGATGAGAAACACAACATGAACCACACACCACCCCTTAACGAAACCCCTGCAGACAACAATCCTCACAGATACACACAATCACCCATCCATACTCGAGCTACCTGAAAGTCCTGCCAACAACCGTATACCCTTCAATCTCAAATACTTCCGGGTATACCTATCTCTCTCTAAGCCTGGTGTTGGCTTAGCGGCTAGGGTGCCAGCTTGGGATCCTAGGGTCCTGGGTTCGAATCCCGGTCGATCGCTGAATTAACGCCAGGGGGGTTGACTCAGCGTGTCATGCCTTCCGAGGTCGGCTAATTGAGTACCAGTTCACTGGTAATTCCCTGTTTGTCGTAAAAGGCGACAAACAAGGTTGGCGGCAGGAAGGGCATCCGGCCGTAAAACATTGCTTCAAAAAGGGGACCAACAACAACAACCACGGTGCCCGAAAAAGGCCAACCCCCGCTTTGCGGGGGGAAATGGCCTCTGAAGGTGTTTTTTTGTTTGTTTTTTTATACCTATCTCTCTCTAATTCCAATTTAAGCTTATTGTTACGTGTTACCTCCCCAAACTCCGGTTACGGTGTCCCTCAGAGTCTCGAGCGGGAACACGGCAGAAAGATTTGTTATTTTGAGTGTTCTAATAAACCATGGTAAAACCACACCAATGCAATTGTGTCGAACAAAATAAGTAATTGTATTAAGAACTCTCACATACACAATAATAACACTCTTAATGAAAGTACCATGAAAATATCATTTGCATCTCATGAACACTACATATGATGGTACCATCATTCCCCAATGCTCTCAAAGCAATAAACTCACGAACGTGAATACGCCAAACGTGAGTGGAATGTAACAATCCCAAAGTCCGTGCACGAATTCCAACGCTGGGTGAAGGTCGAAGTCGTGCAGAACGACAAGAACAACAGGCAGGTATCAGCGCGGCTGCGGATGAGGAGTTAAGAGGTGAGAGGTCGGGCAGATGGCGGCACGGGGTAACGATCCCCAAAAACGTGAGTGCAATCCACGCCCCACGTCCACCAACGATTCAGCCGATATGAAAACCAACCAACCTGAGGGTAGACACACACTTGTTCCGAGGTTGGTGGAAGGAACTGAGATTGCCTTCAGTTGGATTTGCCTTCCAAGAGGTGAAGGCAAGTTGTTTCAGGGCAACTGCCTCACCACAAGATTCAGTGTACCATAGATGGGAGGAAGGGTAAGACAACTGAAGACGAGATGGGATAAATCTGCGCATGAGAGAGAGCAGTTTGCTTTGGAAGAATTCCCAGGAAGAATTGATGTCAGAGGCAGTAGAGATGGGAGACCTGTCCAGATGATTGATGGCTGCTTGCAGACCGTGCCAGTCGGCCTGAGTGAAATGCCAGACTTGTCGACGCTGAGGAGGCTCTCTGAGAATGGCCAGAGAGATGTCCACTTTAACAAGCACATGATCAGAAGAACCGATTGGAGCAGAAGAAGAGCAGCAGACATTTGCAGGGAAGTTTATCATAACCAAGTTTAGAAGAGAAGGTACTCCATTGACTGCGAAATTGACAGATTGTGTCAGTCCCAATGAGTCGCAGAAGTCCTTTGCTGAGGTGCCATGGCTGGTGAGAGAGGAACCCACACCCAGCCAGCTGGCATGATGACAGTTGAAGTCACCACATATGAGGAAGAGAGAGTTGGGATGAGTTGATAGAAGTTGGTCCATGTTGTCAGACAGTGAAATGTAAATGGAGTCATCACTGTTTGGAGGACGGTACAGAACACATATGAACAAAAGGCGGGAGCGGAGAGGAAGCCGTAGCCAGAGGTACTCCTGGGGGTGGGGTGGAGAGAGGGCAGTGCAAGGAGAGTGAGGAAGAGAGTTTTTGATAAAGATAGCAACCCCACCACCAGGACGAGGCTCAGGTCTATCATACCGGAGGAGGGAGTAACCAGGAAGAGATATTAAGGAATCAGAGACATCTTGAAGGAGGAAAGTTTCTGTTAAGCAGATCAAGCAGATCAATTTAGAAATCCTACTTGCAGCCCACTATCCATATCGTCGACTAAATTATGAATAATATTGGTCCGAGTACAGACCCCACCAGAAAGACATCCACACACTCACAACCACTCTTTGGTTTCTATGACGATTCCAGCCATACCTGGTGAAACTGGTTGTTGGTGAAATCTGGCAATAATTGCCTTGATTTCACATGCCAGCAAGATATCACTAAATATAATTCAACACAGAATAGGAGACTTCATTAAATTCCGTTTGTGTTGGTTTGGCAGATGTGTTGGTTTGGTGCATGCGTTGGTTTGGTGGATGAGTTGGTTTGGTGGATGTGTTGGTTTGGTGGATGTGTTGGTTTGGTGCATGTGTTGGTTTGGTGCATGTGTTGGTTTGGTGGATGTGTTGGTTTGGTGGATGTGTTGGTTTGGCGGATGTGTTGGTTTGTCGGATGTGTTGGTTTGGTGGATGTGTTGGTTTGGTGCATGTGTTGGTTTGGTGGATGTGTTGGTTTGGTGGCTGTGTTGGTTTGGTGCATGCGTTGGTTTGGTGCATGTGTTCGTTTGGTGCATGTGTTGGTTTGGTGGATGTGTTGGTTTGGTGGATGTGTTGGTTTGGTGCATGTGTTGGTTTGGTGGATGTGTTGGTTTGGTGGATGTGTTGGTTTGGTGCCTGCGTTGGTTTGGTGCATGTGTTAGTTTGGTGCATGTGTTGGTTTGGTGGATGTGATGGTTTGGTGGATGTGTTGGTTTGGTGCATGTGTTAGTTTGGTGCATGTGTTGGTTTGGTGGATGTGTTGGTTTGGTGCATGCGTTGGTTTGGTGCATGCGTTGGTTTGGTGCATGCGTTGGTTTGGTGCATGTGTTGGTTTGGTGGATGTGTTGGTTTGGTGCATGTGTTGGTTTGGTGGATGTGTTGGTTTGGTGGATGTGTTGGTTTGGTGGATGTGTTGGTTTGGTGGATGTGTTGGTTTGGCGGATGTGTTGGTTTGGTGGATGTATTGGTTTGGTGGATGTGTTGGTTTGGTGGATGTGTTGGTTTGGTGGATGTATTGGTTTGGTGCATTTGTTGGTTTGGTGGATGTGTTGGTTTGGTGGATGTGTTGGTTTGGCGGATGTGTTAGTTTGGTGGATGTGTTAGTTTGGTGGATGTGTTAGTTTGGTGGATGTGTTGGTTTGGTGCATGTGTTGGTTTGGTGGATGTGTTGGTTTGGTGGTTGTGTTGGTTTGGTGGGTGTGTTGGTTTGGTGGATGTGTTGGTTTGGTGAATGTTAGTTTGGTGGATGTGTTAGTTTGGTGGATGTGTTAGTTTGGTGGATGTGTTAGTTTGGTGGATGTATTGGTTTGGTGGATGTGTTGGTTTGGTGGATGTGTTAGTTTGGTGGATGTGTTAGTTTGGTGGTTGTGTTGGTTTGGTGGATGTGTTAGTTTGGTGGATGTGTTAGTTTGGTGGATGTGTTCGTTTGGTGGATGTGTTAGTTTGGTGGATGTGTTGGTTTGGTGGATGTATTGGTTTGGTGGATGTGTTGGTTTGGTGGATGTTTTAGTTTGGTGGATGTGTTAATTTGGTGGATGTGTTAGTTTGGTGGATGTGTTAGTTTGGTGGATGTGTTAGTTTGGTGGATGTATTGGTTTGGTGGATGTGTTGGTTTGGTGGATGTGTTAGTTTGGTGGATGTGTTAGTTTGGTGGATGTGTTAGTTTGGTGGATGTGTTAGTTTGGTGGATGTGTTGGTTTGGTGGATGTGTTGGTTTGGTGGATGTGTTAGTTTGGTGGATGTGTTAGTTTGGTGGATATGTTAGTTTGGTGGATGTGTTAGTTTGGTGGATGTATTGGTTTGGTGGATGTGTTGGTTTGGTGGATGTGTTAGTTTGGTGGATGTGTTGGTTTGGTGGATGTGTTAGTTTGGTGGATGTGTTAGTTTGGTGGATGTGTTGGTTTGGTGGATGTGTTAGTTTGGTGGATGTGTTAGTTTGGTGGATATGTTAGTTTGGTGGATGTGTTAGTTTGGTGGATGTATTGGTTTGGTGGATGTGTTGGTTTGGTGGATGTGTTGGTTTGGTGGATGTGTTGGTTTGGTGGATGTGTTAGTTTGGTGGATGTGTTAGTTTGGTGGATATGTTAGTTTGGTGGATGTGTTAGTTTGGTGGATGTGTTGGTTTGGTGGATGTGTTGGTTTGGTGGATGTGTTAGTTTGGTGGATGTGTTGGTTTGGTGGATATGTTAGTTTGGTGGATGTGTTAGTTTGGTGGATGTATTGGTTTGGTGGATGTGTTGGTTTGGTGGATGTGTTAGTTTGGTGGATGTGTTAGTTTGGTGGATGTGTTGGTTTGGTGAATGTGTTAGTTTGGTGGATGTGTTAGTTTGGTGGATGTGTTCGTTTGGTGGATGTGTTCGTTTGGTGGATGTATTGGTTTGGTGGCTGTGTTGGTTTGGTGGATGTGTTAGTTTGGTGGATGTGTTAGTTTGGTGGATGTGTTAGTTTGGTGGATGTGTTAGTTTGGTGGATGTGTTAGTTTGGTGGATGTATTGGTTTGGTGGATGTGTTGGTTTGGTGGATGTGTTAGTTTGGTGGATGTGTTAGTTTGGTGGATGTGTTAGTTTGGTGGATGTGTTGGTTTGGTGGTTGTGTTGGTTTGGTGGATGTGTTGGTTTGGTGGTTGTGTTGGTTTGGTGGATGTGTTGGTTTGGTGGATGTGTTAGTATGGTGGATGTGTTGGTTTGGTGGATGTGTTGGTTTGGTGGATGTGTTGGTTTGGTGGATGTGTTGGTTTGGTGGATGTGTTGGTTTGGTGGAAGTGTTGGTTTGGTGGATGTGTTGGTTTGGTGGATGTGTTAGTTTGGTGGATGTGTTAGTTTGGTGGATGTGTTGGTTTGGTGGATGTGTTGGTTTGGTGGATGTGTTGGCCTGATGGATGTGTTGGTTTGTCGGATGTGTTGTTTTGGTGGATGTGTTGGTTTGTCAGATGTTTTAGTTCGGCAGATGTATTGGTTTGGTGCATGTGTTGGTTTGGTGCATGTATTGGTTTGGTGCATGTGTTGGTTTGGTGCATGTGTTGGTTTGGTGCATGTGTTGGTTTGGTGCATGTGTTGGTTTGGTGCATGTGTTGGTTTGGTGCATGTGTTGGTTTGGTGCATGTATTGGTTTGGTGCATGTATTGGTTTGGTGCATGTATTGGTTTGGTGGATGTGTTGGTTTGGTGGATGTGTTGGTTTGGTGGATGTGTTGGTTTGGTGGATGTGTTGGTTTGGCGGATGTGTTGGTTTGGTGGATGTGTTGGTTTGGCGGATGTGTTGGTTTGGTGGATGTGTTGGTTTGGCAGATGTGTTGGTTTGGTGGATGTGTTGGTTTGGCGGATGTGTTGGTTTGGTGGATGTGTTGGTTTGGCGGATGTGTTGGTTTGGTGGATGTGTTGGTTTGGCAGATGTGTTGGTTTGGTGCATGTGTTGGTTTGTCGGATGTGTTGGTTTGGTGGATGTGTTGGTTTGGCGGATGTGTTGGTTTGGTGGATGTGTTGGGTTGGTGGATGTGTTGGTTTGGTGGATGTATTTGTTTGGCGGATGTGTTGGTTTGGCGGATGTGTTGGTTTGGCGGATGTGTTGGTTTGGCGGATGTGTTGGTTTGGCGGATGTGTTGGTTTGGCAGATGTGTTGGTTTGGTGGATGTGTTGGTTTGGTGGATGTGTTGGGTTGGTGGATGTGTTGGTTTGGTGGATGTATTTGTTTGGCGGATGTGTTGGTTTGGCGGATGTGTTGGTTTGGCGGATGTGTTGGTTTGGCGGATGTGTTGGTTTGGCGGATATGTTGGTTTGGCAGATGTGTTGGTTTGGTGGATGTGTTGGTTTGGCGGACGTGTTGGTTTGGCGGACGTGTTGGTTTGGCGGACGTGTTGGTTTGGCGGACGTGTTGGTTTGGCGGATGTGTTGGTTTGGCGGATGTGTTGGTTTGGTGGATGTGTTGGTTTGGTGAATGTGTTGGTTTGGCGGATGTGTTGGTTTGGCGGATGTGTTGGTTTGGTGGACGTGTTGGTTTGGCGGACGTGTTGGTTTGGCGGACGTGTTGGTTTGGCGGACGTGTTGGTTTGGCGGACGTGTTGGTTTGGCGGACGTGTTGGTTTGGCGGACGTGTTGGTTTGGCGGACGTGTTGGTTTGGCGGACGTGTTGGTTTGGCGGATGTGTTGGTTTGGCGGATGTGTTGGTTTGGTGAATGTGTTGGTTTGGCGGATGTGTTGGTTTGGCGGATGTGTTGGTTTGGCGGACGTGTTGGTTTGGCGGATGTGTTGGTTTGGCGGACGTGTTGGTTTGGCGGATGTGTTGGTTTGGCGGATGTGTTGGTTTGGTGGATGTGTTGGTTTGGTGAATGTGTTGGTTTGGCGGATGTGTTGGTTTGGCGGATGTGTTGGTTTGGTGGATGTGTTGGTTTGGCGGACGTGTTGGTTTGGCGGACGTGTTGGTTTGGCGGACGTGTTGGTTTGGCGGACGTGTTGGTTTGGCGGACGTGTTGGTTTGGCGGACGTGTTGGTTTGGCGGACGTGTTGGTTTGGCGGATGTGTTGGTTTGGCGGATGTGTTGGTTTGGCGGATGTGTTTGTTTGTCAGATGTTTTAGTTCGGCAGATGTATTGTTTTGGTGGATGTTTAGGTTTTGCGAATGTGCTGGTATGTAAATGCGACCTTCACATGCCAGAAAGATATCACTAAATATAATTCAACACAGAATAGAAGATTTCATTAAATTCCAGTTGAAATGAAATGTCAAATCCATTCGAGGGACACCTTCATTCCCTCGCTCTGCACGTAAAACACCAGGACGGTAGCTATTTGAACCCAGCCAAGACAGCTCAGAGGTGAGTGCACGTACCTCCAGGCTATCCTGTCATCCCAAATGGAGTTTTGTTGGAATACAAGTTTTAAATGTGTATTTCAAAGGGAATTCCACCATTTTTAATTTGTAAATGTGAGGTTTTTGCCCATCCTCGCCTCTCGCATCTTCCTCTTGTCCCTCGGCGTTCCTGCCTCTCGCTCACCCCTGGCCTTCGACACTCTGACTGAAATGATCCTTTGGCGTGCGAGGAGAACGGAGGCCTGACTTTGTGCGCACACCCCAAATGACGAGCGGTTTCCCGCCAACGCTGGGGCCGCGTCAAGACTACACGCTAGGCCTGGACAATTTCTGACGAGGCAGCGAGTTGAGCTAAGTGCCACGATAAAACACACATCATTTATTTTATCCAGTTTATCTTTTCCCATCGTCTGTGTTATAATTCTGGTGTTGGGATCTCCCGATTAGGAAATTGATTTTACCGTTGCGTTTTCTTGTTATCGGCATCCGTTTAATAAACCCTTTCATTATTTTCTGTGCATTTATAAACCCGGTTTTTGTTTGAGTTTATTTTTGCAGGGTGAAGACGTCGGCGAGACCCGTCCAGGTAAGCCGGTACTCTTCTTCCCCCTCGCGTATAATCCGCCACATAGTTGGATTCGAAACGCCTCCATTAACGCTCGTTTGCCTTCCGTGGTTCTTTTAGTGTTAATTGAGGGAACCACAGGACAATACTAAAGTCAGATCTTGTGCAGAGTTAATGAAAGTGTGCACTGCAAGCATCTAAACACAGCCTGGAAATGGAAGAGCTGAACGACAGGGGACATTGGACTTGCAAACAAAATGGGGCAAAGGGAAAACGATGACATCAAGTAGGTGTGCAGAAGCACAAATGGAGGAATATTGTTAGAGAAGGTTGAGAGCAGCATCTCAGCAGCTGCAACAAAACTCAGTGGTGGAAATGCGAGAGACCGTGAGGTTATGGTGGGCAGGTGACCTGAAGTCCCGTTGAGAACTTGAGACAATAGACTCCGAAAGTTACACACGTAATAAAAAAGAGTGGTATGAGAGAATTGAGTTGTGCGTTGAGTTTACACTTGGGAAGGCTAACAAGGAAATAGTTTGTGGTTAGAATCCATGTGAAGGTGGAGGGGTTTCGGCTGGCCCAAGAGGTGAGTGGGCAGCAGAAGCCAGACCATAGCCACTAGAAAAGTGACAGGCCGCCGATCTTCCTACCATGAGCAAGGTGCAGACCCAAGACTCAGCTTCCTGATAAGAGATTCTCATCACACAGATGGCTTTGTCACTCTGCCATTCACAGGAAGTTTCTGCTGGTACCATTTCCACATCAAGCATTTTCACAATGCAGCAAACAATTGCAGTCGGAAAAAAAAAAGGATTTGTTTCTAAGTTAGGAATGACCTTTTGGAAAAGTAACTTAGTTGTATGCTGGAATAGGAAGGAATAGTCATGGAGATTTCCAAGTGTTCCTTGGAAACAACAGATGGGAGAGCATCTGTCTACCAGGAGGGCATTCAACCCGGAATGTCTCATCTTAATGTCTCATCTTGCTTTCTCGCTCTATCCAGTATGTATTCTCAGTTACAAATGACATTGTAGATCAGAAGGTCGGATTTTGAAGTTTGGCCAGGGTACCATTTTTAAATGATGGGGTCTTCAGTTAAAATTCAGAAGCGAACGCTACCAGATGGAGTGTACCACTGACCGTCCCTCCCGAAGGTCTGCACCCATTTCAATTTCCTGTCTACAAAACATCAGGACAGCATTTTATATTCAGGTTTAGCATATTCCATCAGGTTTAGAACCAAGACGAGGAAACACGGGCACATGAGCATTGCGAGTGTCCATAAATAGCACGATATCTCAAAACGCTATGGACGGATTCGGACCAACGAACCTTGGTGGACAGGTTGGACGTGCGACAAGGAAGAATTGCTTCAAATCTGGTGAAGATCCAAATCAGGATACGACAATTTTAAGTGATAGGAGCGAAAATGATACACAGCATGATATCTCAAAAAGTTGTAGGTGACTTTTGGCAAAACGAGGTGGATGAGTTAGTTAAGTGACAATAAAAAGCCCCTCCCAGATGGGGTGTACACACACACACACACACATATATGTGTGTGTGTGTGTGTGTGTGTGTGTGTATATATATATATATATATATATATATATATATATATATGTGTGTGTGTGTGTGTGTGTGTGTGTGTGTGTGTGTGTATCTCCCCATGTTTCCTTTGTCCACGTGTTTCCTTCCTGTTTGTTCATCAACCTGCCACCTTATGTTGTTCATCTCATCCAAGAGCCTTAAACTATAAAGAAAGCAAGATACCAAGATAAAATTAACAATGTAAGCCCACTTTATAAATTCCGCAATACATTTCGGAGAAAAATGTCGCAATAAATACAGACGTACGTATAAAGAACTTTGTACAATGCTCAGCAATTTTTTTTGCTGCAAAAAATAACCAACAATTTACAAACACAAGAATTAGTAGGTTATGTTCTTCTTTTGTATGCAGCACATGTCTGCGAGTAGCATCATTGTTGGGGACGCAGCTCTCTGGCTAATCCAGTGTCCCTTGTAAGTTCGGGTAGGAATTTGTAATTTGGCCATGGTGCAGGAAATATAGTCAGGTTCACTATGTTTTTTCGTTAATTTTTTTGGGATATTAGCAAAACTATACATTTTTGGAATATTCAGAGCATGAGGAATCCAAAAATTAATGTTTACATTTGCGTAGACACCTTTGCGAAAATGACACTCAGGACAGTGATGAAGATCTGTAAAAGCATATTCCTGAACGGTGTAGACCTCGTAGATCCTGTGTATAGGACTTATAGTTCAATCTGATACTACCTATAACTTCCTATAACAACCTATAACTTCAAAGGACTTGCAATATCATGTATTATGTAATACAGTTATATCACAAATATAAAGACAATGGTTTTCAATTACCTTTGTTTGTTGCTTTTCTATAATCCTGAGCACTATTTTGAGGCCTTTATTGGATTCCTTGACCCAGAAAACATAGGATTAGCATATTTAATTAAGTTTCTAGGTTGACCAGAAGCCGAGATAGCGCAAAATATGTATTTTATGGCGGCCATTTTGAAAATCCAAAATGGCGGCCATGCAGGTGTCTGTGCAAATGTCAACTTTGATTTTCGCATTCTCCATGCTCTGATGATTCCAAAACTGTACAGGTTTGCTAATCTCCCAAAATTTTGAACGAAATTATATTTGTTAACATAGTGAACCTGACTAATAGTTCGCTTGCTCTTCGCGAAGGACACCGTGGGATCTTTAACATCCACCAAATAATTGTGACAGACGGGACACCCAGTTTAACGTCCAACCGAGGGACGGCACATTCAGAGGCCTCGCAATGCCTGCGAAACACCAAGGTGACTGTTTATAGCTGTGTACACATTCGATCCCAGACGAGACAGCTCTGAGGAGAGTGCAGGTCTGTCTCGGCTATCCTGCTACCCCAGTGGATTATCGTGACAATAGAATATGTGCAATTACCTTGAGCAATAAGCCTGGTGATGGCTTAACGGTTAAGGTGGTTGGCTTAAGATCTCAGGGTCTTGAGCTTGATAGCCCCTGTGGTGCTGTTGAAATAACTCCAGGTGGGTTACTCAGCCTGTCATCCTTCTGAATTCGGAAAATGAGTACCAGATGACTGGTAACAGGGGTCCACAGCAGCCCCAGAAAATTATGCAGTCAAGCTGTTGGAACCCATCTGTGGATCGGTCCCATCGGCCGATGGCTCTGACCCATCTGTGGATGCACGAGAAATGACAATGCAGACCCATCGGCCGATGGGTCTGCGCCATCTGCGGATGTGTTGTTCACCTTGAAGGAATGTGTATGCATCAATGGTGGATGAGTTAACCTAACCCTAACCCTAACCCTAACAACCCTAACCCTAACAACTAACCCTAACCCTAACCCTAACAACCCTAACCCTAACAACTAACCCTAACCCTAACCCTAACCCTAACAACCCTAACCCTAACAACCCTAACCGTAACCCTAACCCTAACAACCCTAACCCTAACCCTAACCCTAACAACCCTAACCCTAACCCTAACCCTAACCCTAATAACCCTAACCCTAACCCTAACCCTAATCATCAGCACCTGCCACTCTCTACCCTGCCACCATTCCCCTCCGCCATTATCAGAAGAACACCTAATGTTTTGTATGAATGTTGAGTATGTTATGTAAAGCTTTACTAAAACTGCCATGTATCTGTTAATTACAAAATGTATTGACAAAATGTATAAATAGATGGGTAGAAATAGATAATAAAACATTTAAAAATCATCTCTGTTAAATTCCTACCACATGTAATTCCAATGACTGTGTACCTGATTGAAGAGCACCATTCTGTCAACACATTCCTTCAAGGTGAACAACACATCCGCAGATGGCGCAGACCCATCGGCCGATGGGTCTGCATTGTCATTTCTCGTGCATCCACAGATGGGTCGCCAAACGGGTCAGACCCATTGGCCGATGGGACCGATCCACAGATGGGTTCCAACAAAGCCACTACCGGCTGCATACAAAACAACAACCTTGGGCGGTGCACGATACATTTTGGTTGATTGACAACCACAATAAGTAGAACTATTCACGACAAACATACATTTTCCAAATGAGAACTTTAGGATCCCAGTTATTTCCAGTCAGAAATAACTTACCACAACTCAGAGCTACCTGTGTTGGCACTACCCTGACAGGTCAAGTGGTGAACATTATCGGTATATGTGTGAATGTCCATTTTGTAAAGCAACAGACTATTTCATTCACATAGCAAACCATCAGTTCCACCAGTCTAGCCTTCATTCCTGATGATCTTGGTGATAACTCAGGAAGTTCAATCTGTAACAGAGCAAACCTCAACATCACCCTTCCTTGTCATCATTTTGAAGTCCAAGCTTCTTCTCACCTGCATTTCTTTGTCCCTCTCGTTTTCGCACCTCTGGAACTGGCTTATATCTCCGTGTGTGTCCAATCACATTCCTCCCTTCACTGCTTCACAGTTGCAGCAGGGCAAAGTCCACCATATCCACAGTATGTGTGCGTTAAAACAATAAATGTCTTTTTTTGGAAAGTCTTTTCCATGATCTGGCTCAGGACACATCTGTTACCTATGGCTTTTCGACAGCCTGCCATCAGCTTCATCTACCGTCGATCCTTTGGGTATGCACGGTGACAAATGTACTTCCTCCGTTGTTGCGGTCCGTTACCCGACGTGTTGCCTGGAAAAGAAAGAAAGAAACATTTATGTATTACAAAAGTGATTCGTTTGTAATTGTAGGGAACAGGTACATTCTGCAGACTCGTTATTGTAAAATCTTTAGGCCTATACAGTCGGGATAGCTTAAACGCAAGAAAACCAATTGGCATTCAGTTCAGCTCATTCAGTCTACTGCCCTCTATGCCTCTCTTGCCTTGCTCCCTCAACTCATCTGCTTTATTTTCCAATCTCTCTTCCTCCATCCACACCGGGTGCCCGGCCCACATCCGCTGGCTCTTCATCAATCTCCGTCAAGCTCATTCTCACATTGATCTCCTCCCTCAATTTATCCATCCTTCTTCTATCCATCCTCTTCACTGCTGCTATCCTCCTGACCCAGTTGTTTTCGCAGACCCGCAGCCTCTGTTGTTGCTTCTCTGTCAGTGTCACCATCTCCAGACTGTAAAGGTAGGCCGACATTACACAAGACCCCAGAACTTTCTCTTTCAATTTCCTTGATAATTTATTCTCCGCCATAGTCCCTCCACTTTCCTTCATGCACACGCATCCACCTGTATTCCCCTGCACCTCCACCTCCAAACTACCATCCTCGGCCACCACTCCACCTAGATACTCAAATCTGCTTCCCTGCCAGGTCGTCTTCCTCTCTAAACTGACGTTCAGTTCCTTTCTCTGCTGTCAGACTCACATTACCTCAGTGTTCTCCAGGCTAATTCTTAATCCATGTCTCTCAAGTGCATACTTCCACTCCTCCAACGCCCCTTGAATTTTCTGCGCACTTTCTGCCATAATAACTAGATCGTCTGCACATATTATCTTTCTCAAAATGGTTCCCTTGCTGACCCTCCGGGTCACCAGCTACCCCATAATAAACAGTAGTGCACTGAGTGAACTTCCATGCCTCAATCCGATGTTCACGCTGAACTCTTCCGACAAACTGTGACTAACCGAAAATCTTCCCTTCATTGCCTCATACATACCTTCCACCAACCTAGATTCTGCTTCCAGCACTCCCATCCATCTCAGCGTTGCCACCACCATCTATCTCCGGACAATGTCTTAAGCCTTTTCAAGGTCCACAGACCCTAATACACCCCCCCCCCCCCCTTGCATCTCCAACCTCTTATACACCAACTGTCTCAGCGTAAACATGCCATCCTTCATCCCTCTCCCCTTTATGAACCCCTGTTGCTCTTTGCCTATCGCCTGCTGGACCCATTTCCTAGTCCTCCCATCCACAATCCTCTTTCTGAACTTCCAGGCATGACTTTTGAAGCATGATGCTTTGGTACCTCGCCAGAACTTGTACGTCTCCCTTCCCCTTCCATATTGGAACAATTTGACCAGTCTGACACTACTCCAGATTTCTTGTCCTCGCTCATACATACATTCAACAGCCTCTTAGTTCAGCTGACTCCAACTCCTTCTACTGAAATTAGCATCTCTGCATGAATTTCATCAATGCCCAGCACCATCCCCTTCTTCTTCTTCTTTAACGGTATCTGCACCTCCTCCTCGGTAATTTCGAGTGCTTCCACATTCCCCTCTACATAGCTTGATATCCCTAGCTATCTCTGGCTCCTCAATGATTCAACAGCTCCTTGAAGTAGCCTTCTCATACCTTCATTACCTCCCCCCTTGATGGAGTGCTGCTATCCCCTCTGGGCTGGCTTCCCTGCTTCACATCTTGCTCAGCATGACACCATGGAAACCAAGGCCTTCAAGTTTATTGCAATCTCCCATGATGAAGCTGAGTCTATGGGCCTATCACTTCACCATTGTAGGTAGGTCAGTGGACTCTGTCTTCTACCACCTCCTTTCTGCTCTTGCACCCTCTGCTCTTTCCATGCTTTCTCCCCGACTGCCCTCAGGTTTCTGCAGGACATACACGGTCCATCATCAACCAACCCCCTCTGGTGAAACTCCCAAAATCCAGGATCACTGTTCACCTCCAATCACTTGTTCCCCTTTTCCCCCACCTATGGAACCAACTTCCACATTAACTTCAATCTCATTCTTCTCTCCAGGTCTTCAAGACAGTTGTTCACCACCATCTCCGATCGTCCACAATCCGAAAACCATTGTCTTTTCTGCTTTCGTTAACCAACTCACCCCTCCCCCACCCCAACCCTTCACCCCACCCCAATTTCCAAATATCCAGTTTGCCCTCCTGAGAGTTTCCTTCTGTATCCATCTTGTCCACCCCATGCATCCTCTTTTGCCTCACTTCCTCCCAACACCCATTGTTCATCCAAGTCCGCCTCTATATTGGCCTGCAACTATGCTGGTGGTGCTTCCCCTTCTCTCTACTGTTCCTTTCGTTGCATCTTGATACATTCAGTGTACTAGTACTTGCTCTTCCACGAGCCTCGACTATGTATACAAAAAAAGTACAATGAAGAAAGATTCGCCATTTAGCAGGAAGTCATTGTACAAATGTAAGCGCAATGAGGAACCACTCTATCTCAGCAATGCCCTAAGAGTATATTTACCATTTATGGAACGGACATTGAACAAAATGGACTATCAATTCAGGGAGAAGATTCAAACAGGAATAAAAGAGTCTTCCATGAAGATCGCTGATTCTTTTCTTTCCTTAACTGCCACAACTATTCCCACTGTATTGTGGGGTCAGCTGGGTAAAGTGTTCGGCCCAAGTCTTTCATGAACCGGCTGGCCTGGTTGTTGTTGATGTTTGTCTAAGTATGTTAGAACAGGAATATGGAGCATAGCCAGGTTCTGGCGGCAGCTCGCCTCCTCTTCACAAAGGACATCATGGCATATTTAATGACCACCAACTAATGCTGTTAGACAGGATACCCAGTTTAACCTCTATTCGAGGAACGGCACACACATGAATGCCTCGGCCTGCATGTGAAACACCAAGATGACATTTTACAGCTGTGTCAACATTCAAGTCGAGCCTAGACAGCTCATAGGTGAGTGCGCATACCTCGCTAAGGCCCCCTTTACACAGCACGGAGATCGTTGGGTGACCATTGGGCGATCAAAAATTGGCCCGATCTCTCAACGATCTCCTAAGCCTCGAAAAAGCCGTTTCTGTGTAAATGTTTGGGAGATCCTTGTGCGCTCGTTGTGCGATCAAAAATTCAATTTTCGGCAACTTTCATGGCGATCTATAGAGATCTTTGAGCGACTTTGGCGATCATTGAGCGCCCATTGAAACATCCTTGAGATATCAATGGAGACTAAGCCTCCTGCAGCGACCATTGAGAGTTTGCTGAGTGCTCGTTGGGTGACCAAGAGAGATCACTGAGAGATATACGGAGATCGCTGAGAGATCAGGTGCGACCAAGAGAGATCACTGAGAGACCAGGAGAGATCACTAAGGGATCATTGAGAGTTCCTTGGGCGACCAAGGAGGTTGCTGAGCGTTTCTTGGGCGACAGGGAGCCTCTGGGTATATATATATATATGAGAGGTTTCTAGTGCTCTTCCATCAGTCTCTGACAAAGTGTTGAAGAAGAAAAATTTCCAGAAGGTCAAGAGTCCAAGATGAACAACGAAGCTTTGATACATGGTGCCATCCTACTAGGTCACCAAGCACTTCTCCAGAACCAGATGGCCATTGCTCTCGTCCGGAGGAGGAGACAGAGGCGCAGAAGAAGGAGACCAAGAACCTGGTGGGTCTGTCCCTGGTTGACACAAACAAGAAGGCTACGGTTTGGTGACTACAACCAACTGATGCAAGAGCTGAGGCTGGAAGATGAGGGAGCCTTCTTCAACTACTTGCGCATGGAGCCGGCCATGTTTGACGTGCTCTTTCAAAGGGTTGGACCTAAGATCACTAAAAGTAATACCAACTGGAGAGAAAGTCTTTAACCAGGGTTAAAGTTGGCTGTGACCCTCAGGTACCTTGCTACAGGTGAAAAGTATCCTGCCCTCCAGTACTCGTATCGTGTGTCACATTCCACCATCTCCCTGTTTGTGCCAGAAGTGTGCCAAGCCATCCGAGATGAGTACAAGGATGAAGTCATGAAATTCCCTAATTCACCTCAAGAGTGGCAGCCTATTGCAGATGAATTCAAGACCAGATGGAATGTGCCTCACGCATGTGGTGCTCTGGATGGAAAGCATGTGGCTGTCAGATGCCCTCCTAACTCAGGCAACCTATATCATAATTACAAGGGCTTTTTCTCAGTGGTGCTGCTCGCCTTAGTAGATGCAAATTACAACTTCTTATGGATGGATGTGGGTGGCTTTGGTGCAATGTCGGACTCACAGATCTTCAATGAATGTGAGCTCAAGCAGTGCCTTGCTGATGGAACCATAAACTTCCCAGATCCAAACCCGCTGCCCAATGACGACCGTGACACCCCCTATTTCATCCTCGCGGATAATGCATTTGCACTCAGGACCTACCTAATGAAGCCCTACTCGATAGGAAAAATTTGGCGTTCATTGAAAGATTGCTGAGAGATCATTGGGAGATCGATGAGATCGTTGAGCGCTCCTTGAGCGTTCGTTGAGCGTTCGTTGAGCGTTCGCTTCCCTTGGCGATCGTTGAGAGATTGTTTTGGACTGAGTCAAAACTTTGAGGAGACCGTGGCGACCATGGAGATCACTGGAGATCACTGGAAGATCATTGAGAGATCATTGAGAGATCTTAGCGATCGCTGGGCGCTCATTGAGATTTTTTCATCGCTCAACGATCTCTCAACGATCGCCACCCCTGTGTAAAGGGGGCATAAGCTATCCTGCCAGCCCCTGTCTCCAACCCCTGATCCTCTCTACTCACATTAACCTTGCTTAACCTAACCAGAGTTCTTAAGCTCTGTTGTCACTCAATGTCCCAATTCTGGGCCAATGTCCCAAATCTGTCCCTTCCTACAGTTATTAAACTCAATGTTCTAACATTTGCACCTTGGATATGTTACTCCTGACAAGGTAGTGGATTGATGCATTGGATTAAAAGCAAAGAGGTGAGGAAAATCTCTGGATATCTCTGGGGTCTTTGACACTGTCTGACATCGAGTTTTGAGTTCTAAGTTGGCTTCCTTTGGGATTCAGGGTCTCCTGCTCAAGGGGTTGTCTGATTTCCTTTAAGAGCCAGACACAACAGGTGGCCCTTGATGTTCTCCTTTCTGATTACCTTTCCCCTCAGGCTGGGGTTCTACAAGGCAGTGTCTTCGGACCTCCATTATTCTTGATTTATGGTGAAAGGCCAGCCACTGCTGAATCGCTTCCATCAGACCTGGACAAAATAAGTTGCTGTTCTTCCAGTTGGAACAGGACATTCAGCGCCGGAAAATCACCAGCTTTCACAGTCTCTCCACAAGGATCAGTAATCAACTATGAATTCCACTTCTCTGGACAGCCCCTGGAAGAGTGCACTACCTGGAACTTCTTGGTCTCACTATGAACCATAATCTTTCCGATCATCAAGGTAGCATCAGAGGCTCGTCGCCGTCTGGGTATTATCCACAGAGTTATGGAATTCCGAAGCTGCACCAAACTCATCATGGTCTACAAGGCTTTTCTTTGGAGCTCCATGGTGTATAGCTCCTCACTCAAGGCTGGTTCTCCTGCTTCCCACCTTGCTCCTTTTGAGGCCTTCCTGGTTCCTGCACTATTGGAATATCAAAACATGAGGTTAATTTCAAAGTACTCTCACTCTCCCACTGGTGACAAGTTCATGGACTTACATCTGGCCTTGCTCACCTTGCTCAAATAAAAGCATTTGCCTTGTTTAGCTTAATTTGCAAAAGCAAAATATGAGCAATGCCCCTGGCCTCGCCTGTTCGAACCAGGGAATACTCGTATGTGTGGATGACCCACAAAATGTGTAACAGAGAAGAAAGTAAATACCTATTTTGGGGAGGGGGGAAAACCCCTGATTTTCTAATGCCATGAACAAACTTTAGTACATCATGGGCGATGAAGTCTGTGGTCAAGTTTCATCGAAATTGTGTGTAGTTTCGGAGAAGAGAGGAAATACCTTGTATATATTTTGGGGGGGGGCAGAGGGGGGTCAAATCCCCCTCCCCCTGTAGACTCCCCTTAATGACCGCAGATTTTGATGCAATAAATATACTGTCATTTGGCCTCAAATATGAAGCTTGTGGCCAAGTTTCATCAAATTCGCGTGTTTGTTTCAAGCAATAATGACTGAAGTGTTTACTGACTCACTTACTCATTGACTTACCTATGGATACTGCTCGATCGCATAAGCTCACCGGATTAAAGTCCAGGTGAGTTAAAAATACATAGATATATCATCATCCTCTTAAAACTAATATTTCTGTCGGCCATTCTACTTAGTCAAGGTTGGCCTGTTTGGTGCTCTCCTCTTAACTGATGGCTCATGAGGCCTAGAATTCAGGTTCAAATAGCTCTCCATTGTCTACTAATGTCTTTGTAATTACAGTAAGTGTTTCGTAATATCTCTGACTTGCATTTTATTTATGTACAAGCTCCTCCCTGAGCCTAAGGTCAATGTAAAAAAGAAAGAAACTAGATGGTATTCATAGTACACAAGCAGTCAACTTGGTGCGAGCCAACTCTTCTGTTTTTGAAGGTTTTTTTTGTTTGTTTGTTTTTGTTTTTGTATACTGAATCGAGGCTCGTGAAAGAGCTAATGAATTCAATATGGCTGCCAGACCACGTTTATTTTCTTTGATCCAATATGGCTGCCAGACCACGTGAGCGATGACATCATACATTTATATTCTCTAATATAATTGGTGCGTAGATCACGCTCAATGCATTTTAAACTGATCAGACTAATGGTTGTCCCTGTCGAATTATGACATCATAATTAAGGCACCAATGACATCTTCGTTAACAACACTTATTCCCCAAGCGGAGTTCTTTACAATGAGATATGTTTCAGTTTTTTCCATGGAGTGGTTTCGGAGATTATAGAGGTGCAACGTTTTTTGGTTTTTCCAAGATGGCGCCTGTACCACGTGACCTATGATGTCATAATTTTCCTTCACATATTCTACAGGAGGAGGCGCTTCTTTGGTACAAATGTTGTGTCCACCAGACCAACAGTTGCAGAGAACAAAATTCATACTGATCGGATGAAGCATTATACTTGTCCAATTATGACATCATAATGAAAGCATCGATGACATCATCATTAACATTTCTTATTCCCCATGGGGAGTTCTTCAGAATGCGCCATGTTTAAAATTTTTCCATTGAGCGGTTTCGGAGATATAGAGGTGGAACGTTTTTCTAAGATAGTGTCTGCACCACGAGACCTATGATGTCATAAAATATGAATAAAAAAATTCTACAGGCGGAGGCGATCCTATGGTAAAATTCCGTGTCATTCAGACCAATAGCTGCCAAGAAAATGAATTTTAAAAATGCAAACACGCATGTACGTAACTGATCTGCACGTAGGTAACTGATCTGCACGTAGGTAACTGATGGCCTAATCCTGCTTTTCGCTTCGCGAGTGCAGGATAAAAACAAGACCAACAGTCTAACAACGGCATAGCTGGGCTTGGATCTGCTGAGTGGAGGATTTTCTGTCCCCCTTCTCATGTGACCAGATCCTCAGCTCTGATTGGTGGACTTTTGTGAGGGACATAATACATACACTGGGCAGACAGACAAACGCTGTTCCAGATGGCATTACCTTACGGACAACACCGTAAAAATATGGCTGCCGAACCACGTGACCGATGACATCTCATCAATGTTTGTTTTTTTGGAAAAAAATTATTGCAAGATCATGCTCAAGAAATTTCATACTGATTGGATCAGGCGTTCCAATTGTCGATTCATGACATCATAATGATGGCACCTATGACATCATCATTAACATATGTTTTTGCCATAAGGAGTACTTTACAAGGAGCCACCTAAAAATTTTTCCATGGAGCGGTTTCGGAGAAATGAAGTTGCAATTTTTTCGGTTTCTCCAAAATGGCGGCCGTACCATGCGATGTATGACGTCATAATTATTGTTAGAAAATTCTACAAGGGGAGGCGTTCCTATGGTGAAAATTTCTTGTCAATCGCACAAACAGTTGCAGAGGAAACGAATTTTAAAGGGAATAAACTCGTAAAATGCTGGTGGAAGAGACATACATGCGGACAGACAGACAAATGCTGTTCCAGACGGCATTGCTCTATGGGCTACGCTGTAAAAAATTAAGGGTCTCTATGTGATTAATTAACACGTAATACACCAACTGAGTTCTCTAGGCTGGGTTAGTATCTCGCTCCAGCGATGAATTTGTCATAGTGTCATTTTGGTGTTTCGCAGGTGAGGTGATTCATCATATCAATGTGTGTGCCATCCCTCAGCATAGTTGACAACTCTTCCACTCTTGGTGGTCGTCAACCTTGAACAACCTACCGATTTCATTTACCAAGAATAGCGAACAATTCCACTCTCAAAAAATAATATCTTCTCAAAGTTTTTGATAGATTTACATGTTGTGACAATTGATTTTTCGGCCTTTAGGTATAAATACATCAGGAAAGCATGATTATTTTGCTTTAATTTTGCATAATGAGTGTCTTAGAATATTCAAATTTAAGGTTAAAATTCCAAAAAAAAAATCCATACCTGGGGACGGGGAACACTCCCCTCACAGATGCCATAATAATCCGCACCACAGATACTTTCCATCCAACCTCTTTTTTTCTTCTCAATTTCGGAAGGACGTTAAATGGGCGTCTCGTCTGCCGGAATTAGTTGATGGAAGTTAAAGATCCCACGGTGTCCTTTATTTATTATTATTTTTTTTTGTATACTGAATCGAGGCTCGTGAAAGAGCTAAAAGGCAAAGAGGAGGCAAAGCTATCACCAGCACCCTGAACAAATTACAAATTCCTGCCCTGACTTTCTGTGTCGGAATGGCGACCAATCCATGAATGTAACCCTAACCAAGAAATTGCTTGGGCATCACCAACTCTCTACATAGAGCATGGTAGATTCATTAATGAATGAATGGCAACATGAAAAATGAAAGCAATAAAGATTCCTTTTCAAAACTAATTATAAAATAATATGATTTTCAGCGAGGATATTTTCTCAAAATTTCATTTTCTTTTTCAATTGATCTAATCTCTGCAAATGATTTCCAGCTCAAGAATTCAAACTTGGCACCAAATATTGTGATTATACAATAACTTACTATATTAATAGTAATGTTTTAAATTGTTATTAGCCAAGTGAACTTCCAAAGTTCTGAGAATTAATCTGTGGCATTGCCTTGCTTCTTCACAACCAGGACAAGTATTAAAAAACTACGAATAAAAAAATTACACATTTTTATGATCGACTAACTGCTCAGTTTTATTAATGTTAAGGCAAACAATCTATATTTGTCTAACTTTATGCATACATTGTTCATCTCATTTTAGATTCAGCGAGACTTACACTTCAAAACACTTCCGTAGTACATTTAAAAAGCATGGGATTTCGATTCGGACTCTGTTTTGAGGCTTTTGAAGCTGCAAGAAAAAACAGTAATATTATTATTACGAGTAAGTGGACCTATATATAACACAGGAAATAGGAATGAAGAGATATGGATGAGGGTATATATATATATATATATATATATATATATATATATATATATATATGGATGATATACATATATATATATACACACAGAGTAAGGAATACATATTCACACACACATACAGTCACGTGAAAAAGTAAGTACACCCCATGTAAAGTTTTGACTTTTTCAACATATTTCAACATACAGCTATTTGATCTTCATTTCAACAATATTGATAGATAAAGGTGATATCTATCTATAATTCCAGTAATCTCTGTGTGTCTGTGTGTCTGTGTGTTTGTGTGTTTGTGTGTTTGTGTGTTTGTCTGTGACCGCTGTTTCTCGACAACCACGGGTCCGATATACTTGAAACTTGCCAGGTATATTGCTGGGGACCCGAGGATGTGCCTTTTCAAGGTTTCATATTAATCGGACAAGTAGTTACCGAGCTATGGCGATTTCTTTACCAAACTCCGCAAGCCGTTCGCTTTGGACCAAACCATTTCATGTAAATAGAGGGGGGGGATTGTCACCGTACTCGCAAGCCGTTCGCTTTGGACCAAACCATTTCATGTAAATAGAGGGGGGGGATTGTCACCGTACTCGCAAGCCGTTCGCTTTGGCTTTGCGAATGAACCAAATCATTTCATGGACCAAACCATTTCATGTAAATAGAGGGGGGGGGGATTGTCACCGTACTCGCACCCACGTACCCACGTACCCACGTACGGGCATTGCACCCACGTACGGGCATGCCCTAGTAATATAACAAATATCATAAAACATTTACATTTTGTAGTCCATTGTATAATTTAAATTAACATAAATGCAAAATTTCGCATGTGGAAAAAGTAAGTACACCCCTACATTTATCACTACTTCAAATACCTAAAATGAGAATCAGGTGCACCAGCTCAGGTGCAAATGATTAGAACATCGTTAGAGAGGATCTTGGAGGAACCTGTCTTTTTTAAACCTCAGACATTTCGTTTGGTTTGCTCTTTGTTGTTGAAGTGTGCGGCGTCACCATGCCTAGAACAAAAGAGCTCTCTGAGGCCTTCAGAAAGAAGATTATAGATGCCTACGAGTCTGAGAAGGGATTAAAAAAGATCTCCAAACAATTTGAAATCAATCATTCGACTGTCCGGAAGATCATCTACAAGTGGAGAAGATTCCAAACAACTGCCAACTTGTTCAGGCCAGGCCGCCCCAGCAAGTTCAGCCCGAGAACAGACCGCACGATGCTGAAAGAGTTTTCTAAGAACCTCAGAATGTCATCACGGGACCTACAGGTAGCTCTTGCCACTGTTGATGTCAAAGTGCACGAGTCAACCATTAGAAAGAGACTGCACAAATTTGATCTACATGGGAGGTGTGCCAGGAGGAAACCTTTGCTGTCCAGAAAGAACATCAGGGCAAGACTAAAGTTTGCCAATGAACACCTCGGCAAAGACAGGCACTTCTGGAACAATGTGCTCTGGACAGATGATTCAACGGTAGAGCTATTTGGCCACAGTACCAGAAGACATGTTTGGCGAAAACCAAAGACAGCATTTCACCACAAGAACCTGATACCAACTGCAAAGCATGGTGGTGGAAATATTATGGTTTGGGGCAGCTTTGCTGCATCAGGGCCTGGGCAGCTCACCATCATCGAATCCACTATGAATTCTTCATTGTACCAGAGGGTGCTTGAGGATAATGTGAGGCCATCTGTCGGAAAGTTGAAGCTCAACCGAAGGTGGACCTTGCAACATGACAATGACCCTAAACATGCCAGTAAATCCACCAAGGAATGGCTGAAAAGAAAGAAATGGAGGGGTTCTGGAATGGCCAAGTCAAAGCCCGGATCTAAATCCCATCGAGATGTTGTGGGGGGATTTGAAACGAGCTGTGCATGCAAGAAACCCCTCAAACATCGCACAGCTGAAAGAATTCTGCATGGAGGAGTGGGCAAAAATTTCTCTCAGTCGATGTTAGAGACTGGTAGATAGTTATAAGAAACACCAACTTGAGGTTGTTTCTCCCAAAGGGGGCAATACCACCTATTAGAGCCAAGGGTGTACTTACTTTTTCCACATGTGAAATTTGCATTTATGTTTATTTAAATTATACAATGGACTACAAAATGTAAATGTTTCATGATATTTGTTGTATTATATCACCTTTATCCATCAATATTGTTGAAATGAAGATCAAATAGCCGTGTGTTGAAATATGTTGAAAAACTCAAAACTTTACATGGGGTGTACTTACTTCTTCACGTGACTGTATATATATATATATGTATATATATATATATATATATATATATATATATATATATATATATATATATATATATATATATATATATATATATATATATATACAGTGCATTCAGAAAGTATTCAGACCCCTTCACTTTTTTCACATTTTTTTATGTTGCAGCCTTATGCTGAAATCGTTTAAATTCATTTTTTCCCTCATCAATCTCCACTCAATACCCCATAATGACAAAGAGAAAACAGGATTTTAGAAAGTTTTGCAAATTTATTAAAAAGAAAAAACTGAAATATCACATTGACATAAGTATTCAGACCCTTAACTCAGTACTTAGTTGAAGCACCTTTGGCAGCGATTACAGCCTCGAGTCTTCTTGGGTATGACGCGACAAGCTTTGCACACCTGGATTTGGGGATTTTCTGCCATTCTTCTCTGCAGATCCTCTCAAGCTCTGTCAGGTTGGATGGGGGCCGTTGGTGGACAGCCATTTTCAAGTCTCTCCAGAGATGTTCGATTGGGTTCAAGTCAGGGCTCTGGCTGGGCCACTCAAGGACCTTCACAGAGTTCTCCCTGAGCCAATCCTGCGTTGTCTTGGCTGTGTGCTTCAGGTCATTGTCCTGTTGGAAGGTGAACCTTCGGCCCAGTCTGAGGTCCTGAGCACTCTGTTTCAGGTTTTCATTGAGGATATCTCTGTACTTTGCTCCGTTCATTGTTCCCTCAATCCTGACCAGTCCCCCAGTCCCTGCTGCTGAAAAACACCCCCACAGCATGATGCTGCCACCACCATGCTTCACCGTTGGGATGGTATTGGGCAGGTGATCAGCGGTGCCTGGTTTCCTCCAGACATGATGCTTAGAATTGAGGCCAAACAGTTCAATCTTGGTTTCATCAGACCACAGAATCTTGTTTCTCACAGTCTGAGAGTCCTTTAGGTGCTTGTTTGCAAACTCCAAGCGGGCTTTCATGTGTCTTTCACTGAGGAGAAGCTTCCGTCTGGCCACTCTGCCATAAAGCCCAGATCGGTGGAGTGTTGCAGTGATGGTTGTCCTTCTGGAAGTTTCTCCCATCTCCACACAGGATCTCTGGAGCTCAGCCAGAGTGACCATCTGGTTCTTCGTCACCTCTCTTACCAAGGCCCTTCTCCCCCGATGCTCAGTTTGGCCGGGCGGCCAGCTCTAGGAAGAGTCCTGGTTGTTCCAAACTTCTTCCATTTAAGAATTATTCAGGCCACTGTGCTCTTGGGAACCTTCAATGCAGCAGAATTGTTTTTGTAGGCTTCCCCAGATCTGTGCCTCGACACAATCCTGTCTCTGAGCTCTGCAGGCAGTTCCTTCAACCTCATGGCTTGGTTTTTGCTCTGATATGCATTGTCAGCTGTGAGACCTTATATAGACAGGTGTGTGCCTTTCCAAATCATGTCCAATCAATTGAATTTACCACAGGTGGACTCCAATCAAGGTGAAGAAACATCTCAAAGATGATCAAGAGAAATGGGAGGCACCTGAGCTAAATTTCAAGTGTCATAGCAAAGGGTCTGAATACTTATGTCAATGTGATATTTCAGTTTTTTCTTTTTAATAAATTTGCAAAACTTTCTAAAATCCTGTTTTCTCTTTGTCATTATGGGGTATTGAGTGTAGATTGATGAGGGAAAAAATTAATTTAAACGATTTCAGCATAAGGCTGCAACATAACAAAATGTGAAAAAAGTGAAGGGGTCTGAATACTTTCTGAATGCACTGCACACACACACACAGATATATATATATATATATATTGTTATATATATATTGTTATATATATATATATATATATATATATATATATTGTTATATATATATTGTTATATATATATATATATTGTTATATATATATTGTTATATATATATATATTGTTATATATATATATATTGTTATGTCAGTGGGGTAGAGATACTTTATACCAGGTAGATTTTGTAGGTAACATGCTCCGACTATCGTGAAGATGAAGCACCACCACCATGTAATAAGTGGAGGACCTGTTTGGCTTTGAACCTGTTTTACATCAGGATACACTACATCACTACATAAATGCATAAATAAAGTGGAGGACCTGTTTAGTTTTCTGAATATCGGATGAAGTTGTATATTTGTCCCCATTACGAGGAATGGGGCATGTTAACTAGTTATAGGGATTATGTTAACTACTTCCCTGTTCGTCGTTCCCTATGTGATTGATCCTTTGTCCCGTATGGCACCGCAATAGACACTAGTGAGAATGGCAATTAAAGCACATTAACTAATAATAATAAAACCAACCGGAAGCCAGTTCTGAGCACTGCCGATGGGATACCACCAGCTACATCACCACGAAGGTCAGGCAGGCCGAGAGCCACGCCCAGCAGGGCAGTGATTGGTGCAAAGCTGAGCCTGTGGTGTTGGACTGCGCTGATTGGAAGAGAAGCGCCAATGGCGTCAGGTGTGGGACGTAAAAACCGCGTCCGGCGAGGATTCTTCCTCTTCTCCCTCTTCTCCTGTGCCTTCTCGTGCTTCTCGTGCTGGATGTGAAAAGAGACGGTTGAACACTGACGATTCTCCTCCCTTGTCTTCACGTTCTGGACCTCGGTGCGGCCGGTAGTGTGCTGAGACATTGCTGGGGATTGTGAGGAGGCCGAGTTGCGGACGGAGAGCTGCAATTTTGCCAGGCAGAAAGACGTGTGGACGAACGCTCGGGCCTGCGCGCTTGAGGCCTGGTTCCGCGCACGGACTTCGCGCCAAGGCATGTTCGCGCGCATGGACCTCCGGGGCCGTTCGCAGACTGGCAAAGCCCCACGGGCTGATCAGGGCTAAGTGCACGATAAGCCCACATATTTATTTTCATTTATTCTTCCCTTCGTCTGTGTTCAAGTCTGGTGTGGGGGACGTCCCCCATTTAGGAATTTAGTGTTAACGTCGCGTTTTCTTGTTATCAGCATTTCTTTTAATAAACCCCTTTCTTATTTTTGTACATTTTAAACCCGTTTTGTTCGAGTTTATTTTTCGCAGGTTCGGGAACTGCGGGCGGACAACAGGTAAGACCCTTCATCTCCCCTCCCCTTTCTTCCCTTGTATATATAAAGTCCGCATTTGATCGTCGCCTCAGAGTTAAAGCTTGCTTTGGCTATCCGTGATCCCTGTGGTGTTCACCTGGGGAATCACACGACAATATATATGCAGTACACACATACTATAATTATGTTTCTATAATCAGTTAAAGTTTCATAGGGCTAGCTATAACAGGTTTCTTGGAATCGTCTCCACAACAATTGTTTAGAATAGTAAAAAATAATCTTTACAACAACAATGTGCTTCCCGTGGGAACCTGATTATAGTTAAGCCTAAATAAATTATTCGGAAGTCTAATAATACAGTCGGATACCGACATTCGCGGGCCCAACATTTGTGGACTCCGCGTATTCACCGTTAATAAAACTTGCTTTTCTTGCCATGACCCTCCAGGAAGCGTACGATCAAGCCCGTGTCCTGAAGCTTGCGCAGACTCGCTCGGAGGCGTATGGGCGCCCTTACATAACAGCTGGAGCCACCGCAGCACCTATTGCCGAATGACCCCCTGCGGCCGCTGCGGCTTCTCTGGGATCACCGATGCTCCGCTGGTGCTTGAAGAGGATAGGCTGATAACCGCGGCTGCTACCTCCCCTACTGAGAATGCAAAGTGTTACTTTTGCGGGAATCGTCTGCACTCCCGTGCTCTATGCCCCACTCATGAAGCGACGTGTCATACTTGTGGCAAACGGGGACACTTTGCGAAGGTTTGTCGCTCGATGAAAATGCAACGTACGGCCCTCTCGGGAACCGACGTGTCATACTTGTGGCAAACGGGGACACTTTGCGAAGGTTTGTCGCTCGATGAAAATGCAACGTACGACCCTCTCGGGAACCAACACTTCGCGTGCTTCCAGCTCCGTGGAGCCGACGCTGTCTCGCAGTCTCGCCAGCGCGGTGCTTCCAGTACTCGTCGAGGGGAAAGCTGCTGATGCGCTTATAGACACAGGCAGCAGTGCGAGCTATGTCAGTCAAGCTCTGGTCAAGCGACACGGATGGATGATCAGCCAAGCTACGCGGTGGATATTTATGGCCTCAGGGGATCTGTGGACATGCACGAAGGGAATGTGCATAGTTAATTTGGTTGTCAATGATGTAGTGTATCCTGATGTAAAACTTATGATAATGCTGAACTTATGTGCCGATGTGCTCCTAGTACATGATTTTTTGCAAAGACATTGCCGATTGGCGATGCAATTCAGAGAAGGAGAGAACACTCTTTCTGTCTGCAGTCTGGCTGAAATGGCTTTTGAGCCACCTGCTCTATTTCCCAGTTTAACTGCCAATTGCAAACCGCAAACCGTAAAGTCTAGACGATACACACGCGCTGACACACAGTTAATTGCCGATGAGACTAAATGATTGTTGCGGGTGGGCATTATCGAGCCGAGTAGTTCTCCATGGAGAGCCCAGGTGCTCGTGGTGCATATGGCTAATCATCGGAAGCGCATGGTAGTGGATTATTCTCAAACTATTAATAGATTCACACAGCTTGACACGTATCCATTGCCCCAAATGGATGATATGGTGCGTGATGTGGCAAAGTACCGTGTATTCAGCACCTTGGATCTTAGAAGCGCATATAATCAGATTCCGATACGTGAGTCTGACAGGCCCTATACTGGGTTCGAATCTGGCCAAAGGCTATATCAATTTTGTCGCATCCCTTTCAGCGTAACAAACGGCAGAACTTGCTTTCAGCACGCCATTGATGACATTATTGCTAAAGAGCACTTGAAAGATATTTATTTTTGTGTACGTTGATAATATGACGGTTTGCAGCCACAATCAGGAGGACCATGATGCTAACTTGCGACGATTCTTGTGGGTAGCGCAACAGTACAATTTGACCTTCAACGAGGAAAAGTGTAAATATGCGGTCAAGATGATAGATCTTCTCGGGTACACGGTGACCGGGGGTGAGATAAAGCCGGATGCCGAGAGACTTCGGCCTTTGCTCGACATGGCAGCTCCGTGTGATCGTGTGTCTTTACGCCGTGCCTTGGGCTTATTTGCTCATTATTCACGGTGGGTACAAGGCTACTCAGAAAATATTCGGCCTCTTGTGGATTGTAAGGCTTTTCCTCTAATGATGAGTGCCAAGGCCGCCTTTCAACAGCTGAAGGAAGACATAGCAGGTGCCTGCGTGACCTCCATTGACGAGACAATACCATTCCTGGTCGAGACAGATGCCTCAGATTGCGCAATCGTGGTGACGCTCACGCAGGGGGGAAGCCGGTGGCCTTCTTCTCCAACATCTTGACCAAGAGTGAATGAAGACATTCCGCTATTGAGAAAGAGGCGTACACCATCATTGAAGCGGTCAGGAGATGGCGACATTTTCTCTTAGGCAAACGGTTTCAATTAATGACTGACCAACAGTCTGTGGCCTTTATGTACGACTATCGCCATGCTCAACACATTAAGAATGAGAAGATATCGAGATGGCAGATTGAATTGGCAGATTATTGTTTTAAGATAATCTATCGCCCGGGTCACGATAATTTTGCAGCCGATGCGCTGTCTAGACCTGCCTGCGCGGGCATGACGTCCGACGATCTGCGAGTCATTCACGAATCTCTATGACATCCGTGGGTGACACGTCTCGCTCATTTTGTTCATTGTCGTAACTTGCCTTTCTCGGCGGAGGATGTCCGACGCTTGTGTCACTCATGTTCTGTGTGTGCAGAAGTGAAACCACGTTTTTATAAACCACCTATGGGGACTTTGATTCAAGCTGTGCGACCTTGGGAGAGGTTGGGTATTGATTTTAAGGGGTCTCTGCCCGTGTCGGGCCCGCATCGCTATATCCTCATGGTTGCAGATGAGTATTCGCGATTTCCCTTTGCATTTCCATGCACAGACATGTCATCTGCGACGGTCATCCGATGTCTGCATCAGCTGTTTCTACTGTTTGGATACCGGCTTTTGTACATTCTGACAGGGCGCTGCCTTCATGTCGCAGGAGGTTAAGACCTTTCTCCTAGAACGGGGCATCGCCGCCAGTCGGAGTACTCCGTATAACCCCCAGGGGAACGGAAAGGTCGAGCAATTTAATGGCATTGTTAGGAAGGCTGTGGAAATGGGATTGAAGACTCGGAGGTTGGCCCCTCATCAGTGGGGTTTAGTATTACCCGAAGCATAACACGCCATCTGTACACTACTCTCCACCTCTACCAATGAAACACTGCACGACCGAATGTTTCGTTAACAATGCAGCACGAAGAGGCAATCTTTGCCAGGTTGGCTATCCGAACCAGGGCCCACTTTCTTGAGATATATGGTACGTCACAGCAAGTACGAACCATTGGTAGACCGGGTACTGGTGCTGGAAGCTAATCCGGAATATGCCCACATTCGGATGTCGGACAGACGGATGGCCACTGTTTCGGTGTGACATTTTGCTCCTTGTGGAGAGGGTCCATGTCCTGGTACGAGTGATGGCAATGTGGCGGGGCGGGATAAGCTTATTGCACCTGAGCCATCCGCGTTGGGGCCATCTGCGGATTCTTCTTCTTCTTCGGGTCCGACGTTGCCCGATGGGGTCCCGATTCGTGTAGAACCGCCGGCACCTGGGCTTGAAGCTGATACCCCTAGTCTGGTAATGCCCAACATTGCTGATTCTGAAACCGATTCTGACAGTTATCGCACCCGAGAGAGTCGAAAGCCGGTTCGTTTGGGATGGTAGGTTGCTTTATCCTCAGCTAGTGGACGTTTAATTATTGGTGCTTTTTATACTCTGTAGTTTTGTATTATCCCAATGCATGCTTGCTGGAAATTTAATTGGAGGGAGAATGTGATGAAATAAAAGCGAAGATCTGTTGTAATTACCTCTCTAGTGGCAAGATGTGCCTATAAGAAGATTGGCTTGAGAGCGAGGGGATTGCCTTTAACTAGTGACTGGATTCAAGCTGGCAAGTTAAAATGATGCATCTTTTATATGGCTTGCTTTACATCGGGCATATTCTATGAACGCATTCTAAATATGTGATTATTCTTTTGTAGATGATGTGGAGAATCGACTTACAATAAAGCTCATTATCTTGGAAGAGTTTGTGATCGAAATCCATCACAGTATTCATGGTTTTTCTGACCTTCTCCTACATTTGCGACCCTGTGCTTTGCGTATTCATGATTTTTCGCGGGCGTATTCACAGTTTTTCATGGGATTTTTGATTTTCCCTTGCGAATCATAAACCGCCGGGAACCTATTCCCCCCCCCCCCCCCCTTTTTCGAATGAAGCAATGCTGCCACATTCGTGGATTCGCCATTCGCGGCATTTGCCAGGAACGTATCCCCCAAGAATATCAGCCTCCGGCAATACCATCAAACAAACTTTATCCATTACATCAAAAGACAACTGCTAACCTCTGACTTAAAAAACCCTGAGTCATTACGTCTGTGGCTAAATCTTGCTGAAGGTCAAGGCTCGGGTTCATACAATAACATGTGAACCAAGACTGCTTTGGTTAAACGGAAAGGAATTAGAATTACAAAAATAACTCTTATTCCGTTGTGACACACCTTGCAATGTCTTCGCAGTGAACGGACGTTTCTCAACAGCCAAGGCAGGGTCCTTTGCCTGATGCGGCACACCAGGTGTTGCAGGCCTCCTGTCTGATAGCAGTGACATGAGGTTCAAGGGAAAGTTAGGAATTTGGGCAAAACTGGGAATTTATTTTCAAAACAATTTTCATAAGGAATCGTTATCTCCTAAACAAGTCAATTTCTGGACGTGTGTGTGTGTGTGTGTGTGTGTGTGTGTGTGTGTGTGTGTGTGTGTGTGTGTGTGTGTGTGTGTGACACCAATCACGCCCAAACTACCATGCCAATTCCCACCAAACTTAACAAATGGACCAAACTGGACCTCCTGTTGAACACAGGCTACTTGGTTTTTCTTACGACTTAAGGAATTTTTTGCCTTCGGAAAACCTAAGTTTTCTTAGGCCTAAGTTTTTTTTTTGATGACCTTTTTTATACAGTCGTGGCCAAAAATATTGGCACCCTTGTACTTTTTTCAAATAACTCACAATTTTCTCTAAAAAATAAGTTGAAATTGACAAAAGTATTTGTTCTCCACAATTCTTTATTTCACTGTTAATATTACAGAACCTTTGTTTTCGATTCAGAACTTAATATATCCTTTTAAATCAGAAATAATGATCACGATTAAATCAGAAACGGCGATATTCCATGGCCAGCGAGGTCACCCGATTTGACTGCATATGATTATTTCTTGTGGTAATATCTAAAGGACAAAGTGTATGTTAACCATCCACAAACTCTTCATGAACTTAAGGAAAACAACAGACGGGAAATCAATGATATTGATGTGGCCATGTTGCAGAACGTCATGAATAATTGGCGTCCAAGATTGGAGGAATGTGTCAGACGAAATGGTGTGCATTTCCTCGATGTTCTTTCACACAAATAAATGGCATGTTATGCACTTCAATTTCTTGGAAGAATTTGTTTTGAAATACAACTTTTATTACTTTTACATGAGTGTTAAAAATAACCATATTTCTGGCTCACCCTGTTTGTATGTATATGTATATATATATATATATATATATATATATATATATATATATATATATTGTTACGGATGCGGGCGACGGCTCTCCCGTTAGCAAGGGGTGATTAGCCCCTTGCCCTATTAAGCTGGCCGTCTCCCCGGTCCTGGTACTTGTAACGCTATCCCGCAGGATGGAACGGATCAGGGTTATGGGTCCAGGGTCTATCCCGAATACCTTTATCCGTCCCTCCGCAGACTAGGGAGACAAGTACCGCTCGAACCCCGGTTTGGATGGTCTAGTTAGTTGCCGAGCGGTTTTTAGCAACCCGAAGTTCGAGTCATTAGCCTTCACTAAACCCGATCCTGAACGTTGGCCGAATCGCGCCACATACACTCAATATGGAAACCTCTAAAGCGACCGAAAGAGCATGAAGAAGTAAAGACAAAGTAGGGAATAACAAGATTTATTACTATTTACACACAACTAAAGCAGAAAAGAAATGGAATATGATTTACAAGGCAATGGAAGGAGCAGGAGACATAGTGCAATGATTAGCTTATAGTAAGGGAAACATATGAAAATCTGTTAACTAAATTGTTACCAAAATATTTCTTCACCAATATGTTCGTAAAGGTGTGTAATAACATGTGTTAAAATGTTGAAGGTCAACTCCCGTGGGAAACCCAGAAAAAAAGCTGTTGAATTCGGGTACCGAAAAATTATTTTCGAGAATTTTTTTTTTTTTTAATCGGCCCTTAAGTAACTTATGAGGGGTCAAATAAGGGTTTTTCATGATTCTGAGTTGATTGTTAACATTTATATTTCACCACAGACACTCCTTTGTGGAAAAATAATTTCTAAATATATCTCATTTTCTACTTTGCAGGACATGGAGTCTAGCAATATGGATGAAGACGTTACTCCACCTGTGCTCAATTGCTTCATCTGTGCACGCTCGGATACACCAGCTGAAAGGCTCATACAGGCAACTCCAAAGGGATACTCAACTTTATTGAAACAAGCAGAAACTGTCGAAAATGTTACTGTTGTGGAACGTATGAAGGAGGCTCAAAAGGAAGGAAAACTGAGGTACCACCAGAAGTGTAAAAATGATCTGTACAACAACTTTGTTGCAACCACCAAGAAGTCAGCTCAAGCATCAAAGGCAGAGAAAGAGTCATCAAAGTTGAAGAGAAGACGCACTACTTGTGAGTTCAGTTCATCAACTGGCTGCAGTTCTAGAAGATCACAGTCAGTTGACCTCCTGTATAAGGATGTATGCATTCTTTGCAACCAACCAGCCCAGCTCTACAAAAATAATCCAGCAGAAGCTAGAAAGAAATACAGAGTGCCAGATAATTTGACTGCAGATACACTGAAGGCAAGCTTGCTGAAGACAGCACGGAGTCGCGGGGATGACTGGGGCACTGAAGTCACTGGACGCCTGGAAGGGATCAACGACTTGGTAGCAGAAGAAACACTGTACCATTTGCGATGCAAACTTATGTTTGCGAGAGGTGACAGTTTGTCCAAGACTGATGAGGAAGGAAAAAGGAAGAGAGGACAGAGGAGTATTGATGAGGAGCGAGAGGCAGTTTTTATTGAATTCTGCGAATGGTTAGACTCAGAATTAGAGCATGGGGTAATGAACATGGACCAAGTCCACGAAAAGCTGCAGGAGTTTGATCAGTCACCAGAGAAGAGCCTTTCTTATTCAAAGCATTGGCTAAAGATAAAACTTCTAGAGAAATACGAAGACACCTTGTATTTCACAACACAGGAAAGAAGGGCAGATGTACTCTGTCTCAAAGATGGCACCGACAATATTCTGCGAGGGCATCATGCTAATCTTGACCATGGAGATGAGAAGACTCAGATCATAAAGACGGCACTCAAGTTCATATCCAATGATATTGCCTTGATTGATTTAGGTTCAAAGTCATACCCCACCACACACAGTATGACTGACATCGATAGTCAGCTGACACTTGTTCCTGCAAGCCTTCAGATGTTCTTGAGACCGATTGTCAAGACAGACGAAAGAGTTGCCGTTTGGGGGCAGAATTTTATTAAGGCCTGTCGACCTCGGTCTGGAGTATTGCCACACCAAATGGGGCTTGCCATACAACTTGATCATAGATTTGGGTCAAAATGGATGCTCAACAAGTTCCACCGGCTGGGATACACTGAGTCTTACACGGAGACACAAAACTACAAATACTGCTTCCTTAATAGTAGGAGTGGAGATGATGTTCCAGATACTTCTGGCACTCTTGACACCATTGTGGAGGAAACCGATGAACAGATCAATGATGAGGTTGCGGTTGATGCTGCGCTTGAGGATCAATCAGTGATGACAGCCAAAGTGCCAGCCAGTGAAAGTGAATTGTCAAGTAATGATCAGGTGGTCTTTATGGAGGTTGGGGAAACAAACAATGCAGTCACTCAGTTTGTTGGAGACAATATAGATTTAAACATTGTCTCTTCACGGAAACACTCCCTTTCACTCAATGGGTTGGATCGAAGTCACCTCTCCGGCACCACCTTTGCCAGATCCACAGACAACAGCAGCTTTCCCCCGGGTGAAGTTGAAGGCACTCGACAAAGCTAAGATCCTGAGAGGAACTGAAGTAAAGATTATTCCATTTACGAACAGGAAACAGATAGGAACGAACGCGATCATGTTTCTCCCCCTCGCTGAGCTTTCCTCCTCCCTGGTTCATGATCAGCCACTCCTCACTCCAGGTGACACACTCTGGGCAGCGGCAGGAGTGATCAAACCAGAGACTCTACCTCCAACAGAGGGTGCAGCTGCACAACATTCACTCCGTGCCTACCTGCAGACCCGGGACTGGATCCTTCTACAGAGCATGTCTCTGAACCCCAGTGACTATGGATGGACAATAGGTGTGCATGGGTATGAGCCAGTTCCAACACTGGACCCCACGGCTCCTGAGGAGCTATTGCAGTTCACGAGCTGTAATTGTCATGGAGATTGCAGCAACCGGCGATGCAGCTGCAAGAAGAATGGGGTCACGTGCATCTCGGCCTGTGGAGTCTGTAATGGCATTACATGCAGAAACTACAGTCATGATGTTGTTGAGTCTGAAGAAGACATAGACAATGACTGTTGAAACTTCTGACATTGTGAATGAGAAATAACTCTTGAGTATTATATATGTATTTGAAATAAAAGCTACTTTGTGTGTAAATGTAAAAGTGAAAATATAAATGTTAACAATCAACTCAGAATCATGAAAAACCCTTATTTGACCCCTCATAAGTTACTTAAGGGCCGATTTTAAAAAATAAAAATTCTCGAAAATAATTTTTCCGTACCTGAATTCAACAGCTTTTTTTCTGGGTTTCCCACGGGAGTCGAACTTCAACATTTTAACACATGTTATTACACACCTTTACAAACATATTGATGAAGAAATTTTTTGGTAACAATTTAGTTAACAGATTTGTGAAATATCTCATAAAATGCCCTTACTATTATATATATGGCAGTCTTACTTATAAATCCCAAGACAACATGAAAGACGGACAAACGGGCACACTTACACGGGGGAAATGATGGCAGGAATCACTGGAGGGAGGAGAAGGTCCAAGCCGATGGCAGGGCAGGAAGGTCCGGGCAATTCCACACCGTCGAGGTCCACGTTCTGTGCTCGAAGCGAACAGCAGCTGGCAGCTCCGTGTCTCCACAACCGGCAATAGGGCCTAGAGGGTCTCGGCGTATTGCTGCAGTATCAGCACCCCCTCACGTCTCGTTCTCTCTTGGCTGCTTTAGCTGGATCGCGCATCTGCCGCACCTCTCTCTCAATCTCCTCCAAAAAGCCAGCTCTATAGAAACCCGCGCGTGTCCTTTTATAACGTGCTTTTGGGTTTCTTACCCGCGTGCGTTGTAAACGCCCCTCGGTCAGCTCGCCTCGGCCTTGATTGGTCGCGAGGGCTACCGATCCCGCCCCTCTTGATGACGCGTTGGCAAAGCCATGCCTTGTTCCTCGCGCTTGGCTGACTCCTCCCCCCCCCCCCCCCCCCCCGATGACAAGCTGGAGACACGCCTTTCTTATCCGTTGGTTACCTCGTGCGCAATGGAGTCAAATGCAGCAAACAGTGGATGAAATGCAGCAAAGTGGCTAAAGAAGTCAATTGCAGCAAACCTGGCAAACCTGGCACTTGGAAGATGCCATGGGGCGTCGGAGGGACCTACTCTTATTTACTTCGGTCCAATGAAGAGTCAAACTATTGGGAAACACATCCTTAACCTACATAAAATAAGGGACTAACTATTTAAAAGGATATATGGTGCCCTGTGTGTAGGTTTATGGAATTAACTAAGAGGACGAGCTTCGACCTTTCTTTACATTACGGAGGGTGGCATGTACACACAACAAAACCATAATTCTCACATTCTTTACATTTTCTCAAATTCGTTACACTTCTCAAATTCGTTACACTGCACCCTCCTTCCTTCAGGCCCGTGCTCGGGCCTATAAAACTTTACTTTTAGTGTGACACGTAGGTGTAATTCCCTCTACAATTAACCTGACCCTGAGTGCGACAATTTTAAAACACAAATAAATATGTCCCCCTGCTGCATTGCACCCTGCCTAACAGATTTGCGCCCACAGGACAACCGAATTGCGGAATTATTTTCAAGCTATACATTTACGGTGGGGAGCATTATTTACAGTGTCGTTATTTCTTATTTACAACGCAACCCAGGACCTGTGTTTTTTTTCTTTTCTTTTTAGGGAAACAAAGAGAAGGAAATTCCTGTTGGGGGGGAGGAGACAGCACGCATTGCATCGATGCACCAGTACCAATAACACCAAAGCACCCAAAAGCACCAACCACCAATCGCACCAACCAGTGCACAGTCATTACTGTTTGTAATAAATACACAAAAAAACAACTGGTGGTGGTCTTCTCCTTCTCTGCTGGGCCGATGTTCTTCCCGATGTCTTCTTGCTTCATGCGGCCTACATGGAAATATAAAAAGCACAAACCGTGTCCATTTTTATTTAGGGCCACAGGGGCCAACTAAGGGTGGTCCACCTGTTTGGCATAGGTGCCACCTTACCGAGGTCCACAAGCAAGATTCCCTGGCCACTATGGCCGGTCTCCAACAGAGGTGCCCTGCCCCAGAACCTGGGGTCCATCAAGTGGTACATGGCCGCAGAACAGCGGTCCATAAAGTGGTACATCAATGCAATGCATGCTGGTTGCGAGGGTCCTGGCACACAAGACGACCTCCGCACGCTCCCCTCAACGCCCAGTGGCGCACAGTCCTCGCGTGGGAGACAAAGGGGGGAAAAGACAGGTGAGTGAGGGGTAAGGTCACAAGGGTACACATCAAACAAGGCAATGCAAGGCGAAGTGCGTATGGAGAGCGAAGTGAGAAAAGCTCGTCCCTACCGTACGTCACCCCCCCTGTCACCTACTCTACCCTTGCCCTTTCCCCATATTTACAACAATCTACACATTTACAAATTCGTCACTACTGTCACGTCTTCCCCATATTTCCCCCATACCAAATTCGTCTTCACAATCCCACTAATCAAAATTTGCCATCACCCAATTCATCATCAATCCTCATAAGGAGGAAGAGATGGAACAACAGCACAATGGCACACCCACGTCATGATGCATCTCACAATCCAAACATTTGCACCAAAAATAATAAAAACCAACCATGGCATGGTGTGGAGGTACGTCATCTCAGGTGAGTGGATGTAGATGGTGCGAGGAGATTCTTAATCCTAACTATCCTCTAAATGACTTTAACACACTTTACACTACCCGGGGTCTTTCCCTGCCAATCCATTGGCCAACTTACACTATGGGTTCTAAAAACCAATTCCCATTGACCAAACTGTGGTGCTTATCAATTTGGGGTCTCACTCCCACGATTCATCTCCCGGTGCCCTTGCACAATTTCCGGGCTGAGTCGTGTAGCTCTCCCAGCAGGTCTACCACCTGCACACCTCCACCACTGTAGTTGCCACCCGAGCTTACCTAGCTCCTCACCCTAACCTATCTAACTGGGGAAGGCCCCTCCTGGCTCTGTCACCCCTCGGTGCCCTCTGGCACTGGGCTACCCGGGTCCGTCCTCCGGATCCTCGGGCCCCATCCACAACAACTCTACCGGCTCCCAGAGCCCACCTGCGGCCTCACCTGGCCGACATCCTCACAGTGGTGGAGTGCCCATCCGACTACACGCACTAACAGGCTACACGCCCAGCCATTTCCACAACACTAATGCACCCATTCAACCATCATTCTTCCACCACGCACCACAGATGCCAATATCCAACCACAATTTACCTGTACCCTCTACCTAACTCTTAAACTACCCTCCCCGGGTATTCGTGACGGGGTCCATCCTCCTTTCCCCCATCCACACCTTCGCACCATCCACTCCACTCCACAGTTTCCACCATACTCACTCCACGACCATCCATTCCATACTCCATATATTCCACACTCCATGTATTTCACACAACCATTCTCCATTCACCTGTAGTTGCACACCTGTGCAATCACACCTGGTGCCACCTGCACCCTCCTTTCTTCCTGGACCATTCGGTCAACACAACACCAATACAATGCACAACCAAGTATTCCTCATCGCTGCTTCATACACTTACATGCTCAATACAACTCACAATCACAATCATTTACTCATACCCTGCTCAATACACTTTCGATCCTCAAACACACGGCATCATCTCATCTAACTACTCCCCTCTGGAACTTGCGCTCCCCAGTCGCCCCTTTAAACTATTGCGCTCCCTCGTCATTATAATCCAACTAATCTACCTGCGTCCCCACTACCGGTTCAATGTTGCTACCTAACCTTAACGTTACCTATTGTCATCTCTAGATCCCTACACACGATATCCTAATCCTCCCGGACTAGTTTTCACTGCCAAACCCCATAACTAGTGCTCCTTTGCCCCGCTGTGAGATGGCAGAGTTGCCATCCCACCACATCGGGTATCTTCCACTACCAATTTTGCACACCAAATTCCAGCTAATTAAAAATTTGCCAATCACTACCAATCGTCACTCTGCCAATCCCTTGCCAATCATCAAATTTTTGCTTTTTCATTTTGGGTCCAAAACACTATCCTCATCACACGTCTACTCACTTGAGCCTCTCGGTGCGCCAATTCATTTCTAAAGCTCGGCTTCGCAAAGCCGAGCAATGAATGCGGGTTGCTTGGTGCCGGTGGCTGGATACGTCCGGCATTCGGTGCAGGGACGGGGCCTTACCCGGGCCAAGATCCCACGCACCATCTCGGCACGGAGCCATCCAATGGCCCGATCTCGCCCTACCGGAACGCCTCAACAAAAAGGGGTTGCCATGACGACCCTTCCTACCGGGCCGCCCGCTCCGCATAGCGGAGCACGGATGCGGCCGGTCAGAGCGCGGCCCGGCGTGGATCCCGCACGGCGGTTCTTTCGAAACCGCCGTGGTCACAATCCCCGCGGATCCCCGCGGCACGCAAAGCTGCCCGGCACGCACCGAGGGCCCGCTTCAGCTAAACGTCATTCTAACTGCTAACCCGGTTAGCGTCGATGCTCCACTCGCATGCTTACACCCCACAGCCCGTTCCTTGCTCACACATCCAGCCGTGCCCATGCTCCTCGTCATTGCACCTTCTCTTACACACCCAGGTACACGCATTCCGCTCACAGACTTGGTCACACACCTGACCACCGCACACCTTTGCACACACTCGTCGTTCGCACACCTCACCAACACACCTCTTCGCGCCCCCTTCTCGGTCACCTCCTCTGTGACAACCACAGGTGTGCTCTCACTTGCACACCCAACCACGTGCCTCACAACAACTCCAGTGTGCATTCCCATACGCGCTCTACCATCCCAGGTGTGCATCCTTCCATTCCAGGTGTACATCCTCTCTCACCTGCCACAACCAACTCACGCTCCATGTCACTCTCACTACTCTCACCTCCACACTCGGTCGCGCATTCACCCTTACTCTCGACAGCGCACTCTTTCCTCATGCACCCGTCCGTTACACACCTTTCTCGCGCATCCTCTTGCGCACACTCTCCCGTTACACCCTCTGTAACACTCACCACAGGTGCGCATGCTTCCGTTACATCCTCTGTAACACTCCCCACTCCGCGCTTCCATGTGCCCCCCTGCACACGCGCTACGACCAACTCACTCTCAATGGCACACTCACTCCTCGGCGCGCACTTTTTCCTCACACACCCCAGAGTCGGACATTCTCACACACCTCCTCCTTCGCACTCCGTACCTGTCGCACACTTCACCAACGGCCTCTCACGAACACCCGGATCGATCTACACCACCCCCCCAAGCCGACTGAATCTCCCCTCACACCATATACATTTCCGCGTATATCGTCACTCACCTCGGTACCTCGTCGTCGCACCTCTTCCGCCACCTGCAAACTCTTTGTTTGGTTGGTGAGCACATTATCATGATTTGAACACAGACCTTGCACATACTCCATCACTTCCTCCCTTATCTCCTTATCTCCTTTTTAGTTTCCCTCCGTCTCTTCTTAATTTCACTCACCCCATCTTCCACCTCCTCTAATTTTTCCTTTACCTCCTTCATTTCCCGGTGCGCCCCCTCTATCTCTTCCTCTAACGCCACTTTAACCGTTTCTATGTGCGTCCTCACCTCTCGGTCCTTCGTCTCCATTACTTCTGTCACCTCTTCCAACCTCTTCGTCAACCCCTCATGTACCATCTGACATTCCTTCTTTGTCGCTATTAATTCATTTTTAATGTCTTTTTATGTCGCTTTTAACCCCCCGATTATTGCAGTGTTCTTTTCCACTTGGTCCACTAGTTCCTTTTGTCCCACTGTCAGCTGTTCTACTCCCCTCGTCAGACCCTCTATGCCCCCCTGTAACCTAGCCGTATTATTCCTCACCTCTTTCTCCATATGCTTCTCACCTTGCTTTACCTCCTCGCGTACCCCCGAGACCTCCTCGCTCACACCTCGTCTTACTTCCTCCCCCATCTCCTCCATTTCTTTAGTAGATGCCGCCCTCATCTGTCGCAATTCATCCCTCTGAGCATCCAGTTTACCTTCCAACCCGATTTTCACCTCCTCTATCTGGTTCCCCATCCGTTTGATTTCCCGGGCGGATTGCTCCCCTACTTCCTGCAATTTGTCGTCCATTGTGTTTTCTAACCCCCTTAACCCATTTTTCACCCCCTCTATCTGATTCTCCTGGGCAGCCATTCTATTTTCCACCCCCGTTAACCCATTCTTCACCTCTTTTATCCCGTTGTTTAACCCCTCAAATTTATTGTCTAACCCCTCAAATTTATTGTCTAACCCCTCCAATTTATTGTCTAACCCCTCAAATTTGCTGTCTATTTTTCCCAATTTGGGCCCTGGTACCCCTCGCTTCGTCCCTCATTCTGTTTTCCAATCCTACATTCCCCATATGGATGATTGCTTGTATTTGCGCCATGAGGCCCTGCATGTCAAAGCCCGCTGGTAGCGTGGGCTCGGCTATCGCACCCACGTGCGAGGCGCCATTTTGCGCCTCTCCAACCACGTGCGTGAGGGTGCCATTTTGTGCCCCTACAACCACGTGCGCGAGGGCGCCATTTTGTGCGCCTGATACCTCCTCAACCACAATGCCATTGTTCTCCTCCTCCATTTCTTCCCTCTGGTCCTGGGTTACCCCTAACCCCTCTTCTAGTTCACCCACCTGCATCCGATCGCCTTGATTGTCCATGGCACGACTTCCAAATTTAGGATTTTATAAAACAATTTCGGGCGCTCTTAATTTTTGACCAATTCTTCTTTTTTTTTTTTTAAGATGTTTAAAAATTTGGTTCGGGCCTCGAATCTCACTCCCAGACACCAATTGTTACGGATGCGGGGGACGGCTCTCCCATTAGCAAGGGGTGATTAGCCCCTTGTCCTGTTAAGCTGGCCGTCTCCCTGGTCCTGGTACTTGTAACGCTATCCCACGGGATGGAACGGATCAGGGTTATGGGTCCAGGGTCTATCCCGAATACCTTTATCCGTCCCTCCGCAGACTAGGGAGACAAGTACCGCTCAAACCCCGGTTTGGATGGTCTAGTTAGTTGCCGAGCGGTTTTTAGCAACCCGAAGTTCGAGTCATTAGCCTTCACTAAACCCGATCCTGAACGTTGGCCGAATCGCGCCACGTACACTCAATATGGAAGCCTCTAAAGCGACCGAAAGAGCATGAAGAAGTAAAGACAAAGTAGGGAATAACAAGATTTATTACTATTTACACACAACTAAAGCAGAAAAGAAATGGAATATGATTTACAAGGCAATGGAAGGAGCAGGAGACATAGTGCAATGATTAGCTTATATATATATGGCAGTCTTACTTATAAACCCCAAGACAACATGAAAGACGGACAAACGGGCACACTTACACGGGGGAAATGATGGCAAGAATCACTGGAGGGAGGAGAAGGTCCAAGCCGATGGCAGGGCAGGAAGGTCCGGGCAATTCCACACCGTCGAGGTCCACGTGCCGTGCTCGAAGCAAACAGCAGCTGGCAGCTCCGCGTCTCCACAACCGGCAATAGGGCCTAGAGGGTCTCGGCGTATTGCTGCAGTATCAGCACCCCCTCACGTCTCATTCTCTCTTGGCTGCTTTAGCTGGATCGCGCATCTGCCGCACCTCTCTCTCAATCTCCTCCAAAAAGCCAGCTCTATAGAAACCCGCGCATGTCCTTTTATAACATGCTTTTGGGTTTCTTACCCGCGTGCGTTGTAAACGCCCCTCGGTCAGCTCGCCTCGGCCTTGATTGGTCGCGAGGGCTACCGATCCCGCCCCTCTTGATGACGCGTTGGCAAAGCCACGCCTTGTTCCTCATGCTTGGCTGACTCCTCCCTCCCCCCCCCCCCCCCCCCCCCCGATGACGAGCTGGAGACACGCCTTTCTTCTCCGTTGGTTACCTCGTGTGTAATGGAGTCAAATGCAGCAAACAGTGGATGAAATGCAGCAAAGTGGCTAAAGAAGTCAATTGCAGCAAACCTGGCAAACCTGGCACTTGGAAGATGCCATGGGGCGTCGGAGGGACCTACTCTTATTTACTTCGGTGCAATGAAGAGTCAAACTATTGGGAAACACATCCTTAACCTACATAAAATAAGGGACTAACTATTTAAAAGGATATATGGTGCCCTGTGTGTAGGTTTATGGAATTAACTAAGAGGACGAGCTTCGACCTTTCTTTACATTACGGAGGGTGCCATGTACACACAACAAAACCATAATTCTCACATTCTTTACATTTTCTCAAATTCGTTACACTTCTCAAATTCGTTACAATATATATATATATATATACATATATATATATATATATATATTATATATATATATATATATATATATATATTATATATATATATATATATATATTATATATATATATATATATATATATATATATATATATATACTCAGTGGCAAAAGTTATTGTGACATGGAATTTTTTAATTGTTAATCTTGTGAATGAATTTTTGGATTTGAACCAGAGAAAGAATGTGCTAAAATGGTCGAAGAAACGCAACCAAGCAGTTGTTGTTCGAATTGCACGAAATTTGCAAGAAGCATGACATATTCGAGAAAAATGGCCAGCAATGTTCACTTTAAAAGGCCAGACAACCAAATGCTTATCATTTCCACTCAATGCAGTCTTAAGAAGTGCAGAAGTCAGAAAAACACCTCTATTCATCGTTCTGGAACAAGTTCGACATGCCATACCTCGGGAAAATGACAGATGGAGAGCTATAGGTATGCTTCAGTCTGGTACCTCGCAGCGTGACGTTGCTCGTCGATTCAACGTCCATAGAAACACAATTTGGCACTTATGGCGACGTTTTCAGCAATACATTCAAGTTATAGACCATCCCCGTAGTGGCCGCCCACCAGTAACGACCCCACGTCAAGACCGATGGATTCGAACCACGCACCTCCGACACAGGTTCCAGCCAGCAACCCTTACAGCCCGTACCACACCTGGCAACAGAGGCCCGTACCACACCTGGCACACGTCTACGGCATCCGTGCAAGACGCCCAGCCCGTCGGCCAATTCTGACGCCAGATCATCGACGTCGACGTCTCCAGTGGAGCAGACCACACGTTGCTCGAGTTGTACAGCAGTATCTTAACCAGAACAATGTTAATGTGTTACCCTGGCCCGCAAGATCCCCTGATTTGTCACCCATTGAACACTTCTGGGATGAAATGGAGCGACGTTTACGACGTCATCCGAATCCTCCAACAACGCTGCAGGAACTCCGCCAAATCTTTCCTCGGATATGGAATGATCTTCCCCAGGACTTTCATCGACGTTTAGTCGCCTCAATGAGGCGAAGGTGCCAGGCCTGCATCAATGCATAAGGTGGACACACTCGCTACTGACCGTGTGAACTTGCTTGTGAACACCCTCTTGTGTTGTGGCTCATTTGCAGATGCCAGGTGCGCTGTTCTCATGGTCTGTTGACCGTTACCATACCTTGAAACATTTGTCTTTCCATGTAATAACATTTCATTCGTGGCAGTAAAAGTTTAACACTGATTCTGTTTGTTGTTTGTGTGTCACAATAACTTTTGCCTTTGAGTATGTGTATATATATATATATATATATATATATATATATATATATATATATATATATATATATATATATATATATATATAGTTATGACTGGGGGTAAAGCAATATCTAGAGCCAGGTAGATCTGTATAGGTAGGTATTCGACTGTCGCGATAGGGAATCTACCTTGTAATAAGTTCTGTTTAGGCGATTTGTCGGGTTACGATGCATACTTGTGAACATACCAGGATGTTCGTGTGTTAAGTAGTTAGGGATTAAGAATAACGCCCCTGTGTGTCCAACCTGGTCATCAAACCTTTGTCCCTTATGGCAATGCACACCTGTAGACACTTAGTTAGGTCCCTAGCGCAACATTAAATAATTCCCTTCCCCGACAGTGACTTCGGAAGGAACAGGCAAGGAAACCAGGCCAGGACACCGCCGAAGATGGCCGGCGCCACCTACACCTCTGGCAGGCCTAACCACCTCGAATAGCACGCGCTATGACCACGCTACAGGGAACGAGTGATGGGTTGGGGCGGTAGGCGCGAACCTCCAGCCAACGAGTCGGTGGAGGGCACTGATTGGGTGGCGCACCAAGGCTGACGTCACCGCAGCAAGGATATACAAAGGACGTGCTTGGCTCGGAGGGAGAGCGAACTTGGGCTTGGCTCGGAGGGAGAGCGAACTTGGGCTTGGCTCGGAGGGAGAGCGAACTTGGGCTTGGCTCGGAGGGAGAGCGAACTTGGGCTTGGCTCGGAGGGAGAGCGAACTTGGGCTTGGCTCGGAGGGAGAGCGAACTTGGGCTTGGCTCGGAGGGAGAGCGAACTTGGGCTTGGCTCGGAGGGAGAGCGAACTTGGGCTTGGCTTGGAGCAGTGCTTGGCACTTGGCCTTGGCTCATAGCATGCAGTCGCACTTGCGCCCTCTCCCCTTTTTGCCGTTCTTCTTGGTTCTGAGTTCGTGCTCGTGTTGGAGATCGACCTCGTGTGGAGCTCGCTGGCCTGCGTTGGACGCGTGGTGCTGTTGGTGCGTTGGACGCGTGGTGCTTGGTGCACGGACCTCGTGAGCGGTGAGAGGCTTGGAGCGGGGCCTGGTGGCACGCGAGCAGGGCTGAGCGGGGCCGTGTTACACTGCAAGACTACTGACAGATAAGACTGCACACTACATTACATTTACATTACATAATGAACGTTTTTCTTTTGGTTATTCATCTTCCTGTGTGGCGTATTTGAAGTCTGGTGTGTGGGATCCCAATTTAGGGCTTTGATTTGTTTAGCGTTTTCCTGTCCCTACCCTTTGTTACAATAAACCGTTGTATTATTTTCCATTCCCCACAAATCTTGTGTCCGGTTGAGTTCGTTCGCCTTCCACAGCTACGCGCTCCCACGTCTTCCTCTTCACTTCTTCCTCCCTGCGTTTCATAGCAAAATCCGTGTTGGTCATCGCCTCAATTAAATCCGTTCTGGTCTATCCGTGAGCCCTAGTATTAACCAAAAGGGTCCGCGCGACAACTGGTGTCAAGAGTGAGGATCTGGGCCCGTCGGACAAATTTTTTTTGGTCCGCGGCGAGACATCGACACGGTCGGGCGTACATCGCGCCCGCCATTTGAACGCAAAATTTGTTAGTCTGAGGCGATAAATTATATAGTCGATTGGGCATACGAAGCGCGATATCGCGTCTTCAGAAAATTTAAATTCGATTCTGACATAAAATACGCGCAAGAAACGACTTTCATCAAAGCGGCTGTCGGAAGTCGGTAATATGGAGGAAAGGAGGATGGAAGATGGGGATAGCATTGGGAGTGAGTCGAAAGTAGTGGGGGTAGAGGGTAGTAGTGGAACTTCCCCTGCCGGAGGGACGGCCCCCATGGACAGCCAGGTCTTAATGAAATATATGATGCAAATGAACGAGCAATTGAATAACAATATGAGGGAAATGAAGGATGATATTGTTGCGGAAGTGCCATGAGGAAGTGCCATGAGGCCATGAGGCCATTAATTAACTTGGGGACGACTAAGAAGAAGACCTTTGTTGGTCGAAAGCTTGTCGAAAATTAAAGATCGACCGTCCTGAAGCTACGCCCGCGTCTGATTTAATCTCCCGATTATTTATTTAATGCAAATGAGACGCCCTGCTCGTACTGTGGAGTTTCTACTGTTTCTCACAGTTATATATATATATATATAGTCTTCACAAACTACTCCAAAGTGATAAGGCTAAAAAAAATGCATATAAAATGTGAATAAGTTCGATTGACAGAGAAAATCAAATGATTCTCAGTTCCTTAAGTATTCGAACCCTTTGCCTAATTAACCCTAAATTACTTCAGGAGTAAATTATTTATTTGAAAGATTACAAAAATAAGTGTAATAGGTTTCACCTTTATGTAATCAGTGGTTTAACTTAAAAATTAACATCACCCACGAAGGAGTTTTAGGGTGCAACTCACTTGGTCAACCAACAAGGCAACCTTGAAGACCAAGGATCTTTTCAAAGAAGCCAGACATAAAGTGATGAAGAAGCACCGTTCAGGAGAGAGTAATAAAAAGGTTTCAAAGTCATTATCACTTTGTGTTCTGGAAAATCCATCATTAAGAAGTGGAAGACGTGTCACACCACCCAGACTCTACCCAGATCAGGTCACCCATCCAAACTCAGCAGCCGGGCAAGCAGGAAACTGTTTTGGGATGTCAGTGGAAATGCAACAATGCCTTTGAAAGATCTTAAAGGCTCTATGTCCGAGATGGGAGTCAGTGTTCATCAATCAACAATATCCCAATATCCCATTCCCTTCACAAAGCTGGCCTCGATGGACAGGTGGCAAGAAAGGAGCCATTACTGAAAAAAACTGGTGCAAGCCTAACACTGCACATCACCAAATCAACACAATCCTTACTGTCAAGCATGCTGGTGTCAGCATCATGTTATGGGGCTGCTTTTCATCAGCAGGGAGTGGCAAGCTCTTCAGGATAGAAGGGACAATGTACGGTGCAAAGTACAGGAAAATCATTAATGAAAACCTGCTCGAGTCAGCCATGAATCTGAAACTGGGTCGGAGATTCACATTTCAGCCGGACAATGATCCGAAGCACAAAGCTAAAGCCACACTGGAGTGGACGAATAAGAAGAAAATAAATGTTGTTGAGCGGCCCAGGCAAAGTCCGGACTTGAACCCAATTGAACATTTATGGCGAGACTTGAAGATTACAGCAATTTTGACATGAAGAATGGGCAATGATTTCACCATCTCACTGTGTTAAGCTGGTAGACACCGACCCAAAAAGACTTGTGACAGTCATCGCTGCAAAAGGTGCTTCCAAGTACTGACCTAAGGGGCTGAATACATTTGCAACCAGTGAATTTTGATTTGTACATGTTTTTTGCAGGTATTCCTGGCAGGTAACCTCCTTCAACTCTAAAAGTGTTTAATTTGATCTTGTCAATTATAAAATAAAAAAAAGTTCATTTGGGAAAACTATTTCTACATAATTTGTAATTCATCTAAATGTGGCATTATAGGTAGGGGGTGAATACTTTTGCAGGCCACTGTATAGAGGTGCCTCCTGGTTTGGAAAGAAATGAGTAAGGTCTAATTTTCCACTCAACCACCGAGGACAATCAACTGACCTTGTTTTGATTGCAGTCTTTCTCAAATTGTCGGCTTACTGTCACCTTCTTCAGTCTCAATTTTCTTGTTACATTCTGCAAGGAAGGGGAAAGTCAAAGACAGCACTGATGTTAGCTTTGTCACAATTTTTTTTTTTTTTAAATACTTGGTCTAAGGCTCGTAATAGAGCTGGCACATGCACGCACACAAGCACATACTGACGAGACCAACACTTAGTACATCCACTGAGCCTGGAGGAAGTGCCGTCACTGCTGTCACTTCCCGGGATGCTCTGGGTACCAGCGACGCCATGACAATGGCGTCGCTTTTCTCACCGCACTCAGCGGGGCATTTCCTCAAGAGGCATTTCCTCCTCCCCATGGATGCCAACCGATGGGGATTGTCCGTGCTCTATCCTTTTCAACAGCACGTACCATTTTTAAAGTCTTTGGTATGACTTGAACTGGTCCAAACCGGATGGGTGTTTTTTGGAGACACCATCTCCTTACTGGATGGCCGTTGGCTCCCTACGAGAGCTTATCTGCCTTTTGCCAGGTGTCGTTTTTGGTCCTGGCAGGGTGTCACAGTCACCCTCCGCACTCGCAAATCCAGTGAGCGGACTAGCCTCGGCTCGCCCAAGAGAAGGTGGAATCCAAAGCAAAATTGAAAAAGTGTGATGGAGGAAATGAAGCTGGGGGACAAGGTGCAGATGTCCAATTCCAAAGGGTCATTTACATATTACCTATGCAAGAAAGGCAGAATTGTTTTTATCCTTCCTCACTTCCATCCTTCATTCACATCCCCTTCTCTTGTGAGCCCTTGTTCTCATACCAAATCTCCATTTGCAGTTTCTGCTTTTGGAGTCTCCATTATTTCCTCTGCTCCCAATCTCATTCCCTGTTCGCCCTCTCTCCATTTCCCATGTATTTCCCTCCATTTTCGACATAAAGTGGATCCAAAAGGAGGTTTGTTGAAGCACCACGAGGAGCAACCGACCTTTAGTATCAGCAGAGGACCTTGATCGTGACAATGTATTTTGCACATGTCTTTCACTTGTTTCATACACGAGCTCAGCTCTTCATCCTCAAAAGTACATGGAGAAGAAAGGACATTATTTCGGACTTACATTATTCAGAAACACAAATGGATGTACAAATGGATGTAACGCCACCACAAAAGAATAGGCATAAATTATTGTAATGTTCAAAACCCACCTTTATTTCCAAAGTCTTATTTTCTTGATACTGCAAAGACAAAATTTAATGGAAATATTACAGCCAAATAAATTATTTGGTACATAATGAGAACAATTTAGTTTCTATGCATTGGCAACGATTGTTACCTCCGCCACCGGAGGTGGGTGGAGGTTATGTTTTCACCCCTGTCTGTTTGTCCGTATGTTTGTTTGTTTGTGAACAAAATATGTCAAAAAGTTGTGGACGGATTTGGACGAAATTTGGCAGAGATGTAGCGTATGTCACAAGGACGAAATAGTTCGATTTTGGTGAAGATCTGGATTCGGATTCGGATATGAGAGTTATTTAATTTTCAAGTGATTCTTCACAATCGAGTGATAGGCCTAAAACCGATACATAGCACGATATCTCAAAAGTTATGGATGGATTTGGATGAAACTTGGTGGAGAGTTTGTGTGTGTGACAAGGACGAATCGCTTCGATTTTGGTGAATATCTGAATGTGGATTCGGATACGAGAATTATTTAATTTCTAAGTGATTCTTCACCATTGAGAGATCGGGCGAAAAGTGATACATAGCAGGATATTTTAAAAAGTTATGGACGAGTTATGAATAAACTTGGTGGACGAGTTGGTTAGGCGACAAGAACAAGCCGATCAGATTTTGATTCAGGTCTGAATCCAAATCCGGCCGATCAGTGGGACACAACACGTAAACTGTTCAGCCTGGAGGAGGTATGCTCTCTACTTGGAGGTATGTAGGATGAAGGTATGCTTGGTTGACGTAGGAGGTATGTTCACTTAACGAATTAATCCCCCACGTTTAGTCATAACTCGTCCATAACTTTTTCAAATATATTATATATTGCTTTTGGCCCGATCTCTCAATGGTGAAGATTCACTTAAAAAATTATAGTAGCCGGATCCTGATCCGGATCTTCACCAAAATTTAAGCATTTTGTCCTTGTCATATACACTACATCCCTGCCAAATTTGGTCTAAATCCATCCATAACTTTTTTAGTTATCCTGCTATGTATCATTTTTGGCCCTATCCCCCAATCGTGAAGAATCACTGAAATAATTCTAGTAGCTGGATCGGATAAGGATCTTCACCAAAATCTACTAATTTCGTCCTTGTCACATACGTTACCTCTCTGTAAAATTTCGTCCGAATCCGTTCACACCTTTTTGAGATATCTTGTTCACAGACAAACAGACAAATGAAAAATCGGTCAGAGACCGAGGACTTGCCAGAATGTACTTTTTTATCTGCCATTTTGGACAAATATGGCGGCCGAACCACGTGACCGATGACGTCATCATTATTTGTTTTCTAAACTAATTTATTCCTTGATGATGCTCAAGAAATTTCATCTTGATCGGATGAAGTTTTGTACTTGTCGAATTATGACGTCATAATGGAGGCACCAATGACATCATCATTAACATATTTTATTCCGCATGGAGAGTTCTTTACAATGAGCCATGTCTCAATTTTTTATATTCAGCACTTTCGGAGATAGAGGTGCAATTTTTTTCGGTTTTTCCAAGATGGCGGCCGAACCACGTGACTGATGACCGGTCATCCATTATTATTTTTTCTCCACCAGTTTATGCCATCATGTCGCTCAATAAATTACATCTTGATTGGATGAAGTTTTGTACTTGTCGAATTATGACGTCATAATGGAGGCCTTAGGCCGAGAGAGTTAAAAATTGGGCACGGTCTATTCCAGGGCAAGACAAATATGTGTGTAAAGTTTGGCCATTCTACGTGCAACGGTGTAGACGTAGTACTGCGCACAGACAGACAAACAGACAGACAGACAAACCAACCGATCAACATACTTGCTGGAATCTTTTCCGGCAAGTAACAAACAGACAGACAAACAGACAGACTGGGGTGAAAACATAACCTCCATCCATCCACCTTTGGTGGCGGAGGTAATCAATTCAAAGGAGATAGTTTAACTTAAGCACAATTTTAAAAAGCATACTATTTCTAGCTGTTTATAATACACCTCAACCTTAGCTTCCCATCACCTATGTAGGAGAACAGAGAGAAGATTGTTATTGTTCTTATTAATTAGTATTATGAATGATTTTTCTTAAAAGTAACATGAAAATCCCAGTAAGACCATTACTTTGTAAATATGTTAACTGTATTTATGCATTTTCACATTTAACTTCATCTACAAACACAATGTTGGGAATGAAAATAAACTTTCCTTACCTTGCAAATACACACCTGCAAAAGAAAAAAAAGGTTTGAGGTGTTAGTGTATTTAACAAAGATTTAAAAACATGCATACAAAATATATATATATATATATATATATATATATATATATATATATATATATATATATATATATATATATATATATATATATATATATATATATATATACATATACTTTTTTTTAAATAGAGCACGGACAAACAACCATAGATTTGCAACTGTTGCGCCGGCTTGAAGGGCCGATGGCATCCTCCTGCGTTGACGTTCCTTGGAAGGAAACTAAAATTTCCCAATAATTAAACCAAAGAACATACATAAACAGCTGAAAGCGCAACAGATACATACCAGCAAAAGTACCCGGCGTTGCCGGGTAACAATGAATCGCTTCCTGACAGGAATATTATATACACAATCTGGGTCCATCATCTAAAGGGAATTTAAAAATAGATCGCAGGTACAGTGGACGCTGATGCAGTGGAGTGACACCCTATCCCATCGAAGTTACACTCACAAACTGCTTACGAAGTACCAGGCTATGCTTTTGCAATTTAATTAACCATTCGTGTAAGACAATGACATTATTTTGCTCCTTCAGCTGACAGTTTCGTTCAGTTTCGTTCAGTTTCGTTCAGTTTCGTTCAGTTTCGTTCAGTTTCGTTCAGTTCGTTCAGTTAGTCAGTTTCGTTCAGTTTCGTTCAGTTTCGTTCAGTTTCGTTCAGTATCGTTCAGTATCGTTCAGTATCGTTCAGTATCGTTCAGTATCGTTCAGTATCGTTCAGTTTCAGTCACACACACAGTAAGAAACACACACACAAACACACAGTAACAAACACATTAACACACACACACACAGTAACAAACACATTAACACACACACACACACAGTAACAAACACACACACACATACAGTAACAAACACACACACACAGTAACACACACGCACATAGTAACACACACACATAGTAACACACATACACACACACACACATAGTAACACACACATAGTAACACACACACACACATAGTAACACACACACACACACACATAGTAACACACACACATAGTAACACACACACACACATAGTAACACACACACACACATAGTAACACACACACACACACATAGTAACACACACACATAGTAACACACACACACACATAGTAACACACACACATACACACACACACACAGTAAAACACACACACACACACACACACACACCGACACCGACTTACATACCACATACAAAGCACTATGAATCAATTACAACATCAACAAAAACGACATTTGAATGCAGGGAAGCCCTGTGATTGGCAAGGACTTGGACCAATTCATGACAGGAACCGTCCCCAATGGAACTTAACGGTTTCACCACTACACTCAACACCTCTGAGGAAGAGAACTAGTTTGGTCTCAAAACGTCAGGCTATTAATATAAATAACCACCTTTAGATATATTTAATAAGCTATTAATAAAGAATTTAAATTATTTTACTGCTCAGTGTGCTATCCTTTGCAATATATAATTATATATATATATATATATATATATATATATATATATATATATATATATATATATAATTATATATATATATATACTAGACGACCCATGACCCGTTGGGTCAATGTTATTATATATAATTAAGGGGTTACCATGGTTACAGTGGGGGTCAAAGGTCAACCTATGGTGAAGATATATAATTTTCTCACACTTTCTAATACTAATAGAGAGGCAAAATGCCATATAAAACTAAATTTACTGGTTCTAATTGCTTTATTTATCAATCCTCACATAGAAGAGCAGTTTTTAGTAATGAGCAGTGAGGAGAAGACCCCTCAGCAATGATGCCACCCCGCAGCCAATGATGTGACCCCTCAGCCAATGATGTGACCCCTCAGCCAATGATGATGATGATGATGCTACCCCTAGACGACCCATGACCCGCTGGGTCAATGTCAGTTTGAATAGATATGAGAATAGAACTAAAGCGAACGCTGGACATCATCAGGGAGATTATTTGGGCCAGCCAAATAAGCTCACCTGCTGTCCAGCGTTCTAAATCACTTACCTGTGACACGTGATTTCGGCCCTTATCTCCGATCACGTTGACGGAAATCACCACAGCATATCGTCAAGATCCCTCCAAAAGGCTCGTCTTTGTCACATACATCACGCAACGTGCGATCCACAGCCTCGAAACTCTCTCTCCTGATCATAGGACACTCATCCCACACGATGGGTTTTGTACTTCGAAAGAGGTCTGCGATAGTGGAATTTTTATCGATGTTGCATACGCCATCTTCCCTCGGTGTCAGAGGGATTTGGAACCTTGAGTGCGCTGTTCTTCCACCAGGCATGAGGGTAGCAACTATGCCAGACGAGGCCACCGCAAGGGGCAACTTCTCCACTCGCTCTCACTTTAGAGAGAATCAGGTTAATAAGAAACGTCTTCCCTGTGCCTCCAGGCGCGTCAATGAAAATCATTGATGACTGATTCGTGCGGATGTTGCTATTCACGTCCATAGACGTGAGGTGCGATTCGTTGTCCGCGTCCGTAGCGCCGTCGGAGGGTTGATACGACATTCTTCCTGCAAATAGTATTGTGTTTGTGCTATCGTTTTGCCGATTATCAAATGACAAATAAATTACATTGTGAAAATTAAAGATTTCAAATAAACCTATTTAAAGTGTATGCGCATATAAGTAATAAAAAAAATCGAAGAAATATCTCTCGGTAATTTCCTGAAACATATTTTACTTCCGGGTAATAATGTTGAATGAAATAACGAAGATATATACTGTATGCCTGTTATTTTAGGCGGTGTATTTTCGTATATCAACGTGGCGCGATTTTTAAAATATATCTGCAATTTCCCGTGTGTGCGTGAATGTTCTCAATTATTTCTTTTACCGAGTCTAAAACCATCGATAAAAATGAAATCAGATGGCGACTTAGATTGAAGATAAAGGCGTGAGACAGACTCAATGGCCTTGAAGATACAAGCCTTTCAGAATTCATTTCGTTCTATAAACGGAAACTTTCATCGGATTTTCTTCCCGTTTTTTTTCAACCGAGTCTAAAACTATGTTAGCGACTGTGAAAAACGAAATGATATATCGAATTTGATTTGAAATAAAACTGAGAGAGAGAGAGCAAGACACCACGGGCCTACAAAACGCCTCAAAGCTATGCGAGTTAATAAAATGGTGGATATTACTACTCTCTCAAAGGGGTAAGCCACGCCCCCGGACCGATCGAATGTTACATACAAACACGCAAGATTTCAATTTTATAATTATATAGATAGATATAGATAGATATATAGATAGATAGATATATATATATAGATATATATATATATATATATATATATATATATATATATATATATATATATATATATATATGTATATGTATAAAATATATATATTTTAAAATTATATATATATATATATATATATATATATGTATATATATATATATATATATATATATATATATATATATATATATATATATATATATATATATATATATATATATATATATACAGACTTGTAGCGACCCATGGGTCCCCCAAGCGAGACCAGCACCAGAATCTCCTTGCTCCAGCCGGTGACGTCACGGCGGACAACCTCGGCGCCGGGGTGGCTGGTCACGTGACCACCAAAGCGTGCCGCACGTGCGGTTATGATCCTTTGCACCTGTCGGTCACGTGACCACCGAAACACGCCTCGCCTGAGAGGCGTGGCTCTCGGTTTCAGTTGTGCTTTCTGGTTGTGATATATATGCAGCCCGATAAACGGGCTTTTACAGAGTTCCCGAGTTGGTTTTTACAATAAACATCTTCTCGGACGAGTTTGTGTCTTGCCCGTCACTTCGTCCGTCTCAAGCAAGAGCCCGGCTCTTCACTGGTGACCCCGACGTGATCTGATCATGCAACCCCGACTGCCCCCGCACGGATGCGGGGGCTGCGAACGGACACGGCAAGCACGCCCTAGCCAGGGAAGCCACCTAGGCTGGTGACGCCGGCTTCTCCCGCACGGCTTCGGGCGCAGTTTCGACCGCGGTTTCGAAATGCCGGAGTTTGGGTAACGACGACGGACATGACTATGAGGTTCGCGCACCGCGCTCGGCTCCTCCTCTATGACCGGAGGGGCGAACCTATTCCAAGACCCTCCGAAGGCACGGCTGCTTCGTCACCTTCGCGCACACTGACGTTGGCGGAACGGCTGCTTCGTCACCTTCGCGCACACTGACGTTCGCGGCATGGCCGCTTCGTCACCCTCGCGCACCTACAACTACAACCGCAACTACTTCTCCGACCCTGCATCCTCGGGAGGCCCGCGAGGAACCTCAGCAGCCTCCCCCGAGGACTTGCCCGGCCCCTCGGCCGCCCCCCGTCCACTGCATCCCCCGAGGCCTTGACCAGCCCCGCATCCTCGGGAGGCCCGCGAGGAACCTCGGCAGCCTCCCCCGAGGCCTTGACCAGCCCCTCGGTTGGCTCACCCGCTTTTCGCGTGCACTGCTCGAGCCTTCTCGGCACTGCACCCGCGAACTGCAACCTCGGGAGGCCCGCGAGGCACCTCGGCAGCCTCCCCCGAGGACTTGCCCTGCCCCTCGGCCGCCCCCCTGCCTGCACCCCCCGTCCGACCAGCCGCCACCACACCAGACCCCCCCCCTGCCTGCACCCCCCCCGACCACCCGCCACCACACCAGACCCCCCCCCCCCCCCCCCGCGACTGCCCAGGGGTCGTTTCGGTCGGGTCATCTGGACCCCCCTCAGGTTGACCTTCCTGGATCAAGTCCATTCTGGGGGGGCGTGTGTAGCGACCCATGGGTCCCCCAAGCGAGACCAGCAGCAGAATCTCCTTGCTCCAGCCGGTGACGTCACCGGCGGACAACCTCGGCGCCGGGGTGGCTGGTCACGTGACCACCAAAGCGTGCCGCGTGTGCGGTTATGATCCTTTGCACCTGTCGGTCACGTGACCACCAAAACACGCCTCGCCTGAGAGGCGTGGCTTTCGGTTTCGGTTGTGCTTTCTGGTTGTGATATATATGCAGCCCGATAAACGGGCTTTTACAGAGTTCCCGAGTTGGTTTTTACAATAAACATCTTCTCGGACGAGTTTGTGTCTTGCCCGTCACTTCGTCCGTCTCAAGCAAGAGCCCGGCTCTTCAGACTTGGCATTTAATATGGAATATTTTTTTTGTGGGGGTGAACTTACTTTTCAAGATGACTTAGAACCAAAAGTTCATTGGAATTATGTTGAAATTAATCTAGATTTTGTTAATGTGACCTTTAAAAGAAACAAAAACCACATTTGACATTTCGAAGCAAATAAATTGATCCTTGAAAGTGATGTAAACTGATATCGAACTCAATTCACGGACAGTACTGTGTTAAACTTCTTTGCGTTTTCCAGAAGTATCTCTTTATTTTGCACATTAGCCAAAATTTTTTTTTAACAAAAACAAAAGTTCAATTACGACTGGGATTACGGACAGTAAAATTACAGTTCAGTACTTCGTGTAACCCCCACGAGCATTCAGGAGAGCACGTACACGTCGAGGCATGCTGTTCACGAGATTTGCCAAGGTTTGGACAGGAATCGCTTGCCATGCAGTGTCAATAGCCTGCTGCAATTCATGCACAGTGGTAGGCTGCTGGTCCAAGTTGTCGATTTGACGCGTTAATTCTGCCCACAAGTTCTCTATCGGATTCCTATCCAGGGACATGGCAGGCCACTAAATATGCTCCACACCACGGTCAGCAAGAAAGTGTGGATCTTGTGAGCACGATGAGGCCGTGCATTGTCATCTTGAAAGACAAAGTTTCCTCGAAAGGCTGCACGAACAAATGGAAGCAATGTTTCTTCCAGAATTCCCCTGTGCTTCAACTGGTTCAGGTTTCCATTCAGAACAACCAGGTCCGTTTTGCCCCCTGCATGAAAAGCAGCCCAAACGGTCACCCCACCACCTCCAGCTTGCTCTTGGCACTATACAATCTTCGTTGTAGGCTTCATGCACTTGTTTGCGCACTCGGACGCGGCCATATTGACGATAGACCAGAAATCTAGACTTGTCACTGATGATCACGTGATTCCAGTGTCCTGGCTGCCATTGACGGTGCTCTCTGGCCCACTGCAATTGGCGCTGGCGGTGTTGTCTGGTCAGACATGGCTTTCTCAGGGAACGCCTGGCACGATAGCCTGCTTGAACCAGTCGTTGGTTGACTAGCCTTCTGGATACAGGCACATTTGTCAGTTGCTGCCATTCAGCCCTAAACCGATTAGCTGACTTGGTACGGCCATTGCGGACTTACCGGTGCAGCTGGCGATCATCCCTCCTTGTGGTTCTGCGGGGACATCCTGACCTCGGTATTGGAGTAGGGACACCCCTCTGAGCATTTCGTTTCAGGATCTTTGACACCTGACCTTGAGTGATGCCATACTGCCGAGCAATAGAACGCTGTTTCATGCCGGAATTTCGTAAAGCCACCACTCCATGACAAACAGCATTGTCGAGTTGACGGACCATCTCCAGGGGAAGCGGAAATAACTTTTGTAGACGTGCGGCAGTTGTTTTCCACTAATACAGAACGCAACAACCCTTGTATACCCGATTGTGAAGCCAATCGTCAAATGTACGGTCTGTCCGTACATTTTGTCACGCCACCTGTGATATAATCCTGTTATTGACTTCTTGCTGTGACAGACAATCAGTGACATGGTTCTTTTAACAAAGAAATCACCGAAGTGTAAAAGAAACTCACAAGATTGATATACCGAGTTCAGAAAGTAAACCCGTCAAGAAAAAATATATATTCCATATTAAATGCCAAGTCTGTATATATACATATATATATATATACATATACATATATATATATATACATATATATATATATACATATATATATATACATATATATATATACATATATATATATACATATATATATACATATATATATACATATACATATATATATATACATATATATATATACATATATATATACTGTATATATATACATATATATATACATATATATATACTGTATATATATACATATATATATACATATATATATACATATACATATATATATATACATGTATATATATACATATATATATACATATATATATACATATACATATATATATATACATATACATATATATATATACATATATATATACATATATATATACATATATACATATACATATATATATATACATATATATATACATATATATATACATATATATATACATATACATATATATATACATATTGTTACTGACGTGGCTTGGATGTTATTTACCGAGCGGTTTTATGGTATGACCACGTCTGCACAAGTTACCCGATTGTGCCCGAACGTTGACTAGTCGCGCGATGCTGGCTCAATAAGAAAAAGAAGACACCCGGCTGGATTACAATAACACAATACGACACCAATGTTTCAATTCTCAAGACCTCCGGAGGAGATTATATTCGTACGGAAAGGTCAGATTACAGGGGCTAGAGGTATAATCACAGAAAGACAGGCACTTAGACACACTCTTATATTAACCCCGGACAGACGACAGACAAACGGGACAACGGCTGACTCACACGGGGGTTGATGGCAGGAAAGCGGGTATCGATGGCTCCAGGTCCTCCTGGGCTCGGGGCAGGGTACAGTACGGTCCGGTCCGGTCCAAAGATGCGGGGAGGTATCGTCGCGCTGGGGGTGGCGGTGGCTTCTCTCTCCAAGCTGAGGCGCATCTGTCGTCACGTCCGGCGCGGGGCCGCGTATATCCGGCGGGGAGTGACATGCCCTCGGCTCGTTAGCTCCGCCCCAGATGGAATCGGCACGTTGCTTCTCATTGGGTGCGTGGGGGGGTTACTGGCTCCGCCCCTGACGAGGAGCTGACAGCCAGCCCCTTCGGGGTAACGCCGTGGAGCGCATGGTCATGGCGGGTAACCGAGCCGGTGTGAGGACGCACACTCCCCGCCCCTCTGTTGTTGTAGTCGTAGTTGTAGTTGTAATTGTTGTTGTAGTTGTAGTTGTAGTTGTAATTGTTGTTGTAGTTGTTGTTTGGGGAAGAAGATGGGAGGAGGTATGGGAAAGGTCCTAAACTCACTACTGATGCCATATAATCACATTCTGGTGCAACGAAGAGTCATAATTAATGGAGACGAGGCCTTAACTGACATAGAATAAGAATAGCTAGGAAGATGTCCGAAAGTTGTCTACGTGTGGTGCGGTGGACCTGGGCACGACATTTAATGGGGGAATAAGGGGAAGGTCGGCTCTACTGATTGTTGTTTACATGCAATGGGACTAGGGAATGGGGGATTGGGGAAAGTTGGGGAGTATTGGAGAAAATAGGGGAATATTTACAAGCGGATATGGAGGCCAAATTCCATATTCGCAACATTGCACCCTTCTCTACCCTCGGGGCGTCCCGACCCGATAAATTTTTACCTACTTTAGTGTGGCACGCAATGTAGTTCCCTCTACTATTAACTCTACCCTGAGTGCGACAGTTTTACAGATATTCACAAATGAGTAAATATGTCCCCCTGCGACGTTGCACCCTTCTCCTCACAGAAACACACCCACAGGATAACCGAATCCGGAAAGAATCCTCAAACTAAACATACAGCCGGTAGGGAGCATTATTTACAAGATTACGCTGATATCTACACTACGATCCAGGACCTGTTTTTGGAGGAACACATGCAGATGTTATGCATAGAGAGAGCGCGCTTGCCAACATCGATACACCAACCCACGAGTGCTCTGTGGCCGACGGCCTTTAATAACGTGCAGAGCACCCTTTCCCAGCATCAAAAGCACCACCCCACCACCAATCGGTGCAGTCACCATTGTTCATTGGAATAAAAATAAATTCGACAACCCCTAACCCTGCAGGTGTCTCTTGCTCTTCTTGTGGTGCACTTGGTGTTAACTAACAGTGGTTCACCTTTATGGCATAGGTGCCACGTTGACCCATAGGTCCATCAACGGGTGGTGCTTGGCCGCAAACGAACTGCGGTCCATTGTGGGTGGCCACAAACATTGCGGTCCATATGGTGTACCGATCCAGGCAGCGAACAGCGAAAGTGCAGGCCCACAACTGCGCAGCCAGCACCTCTCTCTCCTCTCTCTCTACCCCAAAGCCAGATCCTCGGAGGTGGGAGACAAAAGAAGAAACAAGTGAGTAAGGTGGTAAGGGCGCAAAAGTGCACGCAATGTAAGGTGATGCACACTGGGGGCACATGGGAACCAGGTGAGACAGGTACGTTCCTATCGTACGCCCCCCCCCCCCACCAGGTAACCTACATGGCCCCTCCCTTACCCCTTACTGCATCCACAAAACACAACACTACCCATAAACATCTACTTTACAAATCAACAAACATCCCTACTGTCTTCCCCGTTCCTCCCATAAACCAAATTCGTCTTCTCTCCCTCCTAACCAATCAAATTTGCCATTTTCAACTCTCATCAAAATTTGCCATTTTCAACTCAACATCAAAATTTGCCATCACCAATTCATCATCAGTCCCTCCTAAGGAGGGAGAGATGGAATCACCCCAATGTCTCATCCACGTCGTGATGCGTCTCACAAATCCTCACAGCAATCTCATTTCCTGCACAAAACAAAGAAAACACAGGTGTGGAGTCATCATCATCACCACAGGTAAGTGGCTGCGTATGGTGCGACAGGTTCATCAATCCTAACTATCTCCTAAATGACTTTAACAACTTTACACTACCCGGGGTCTTTCTCCGGCCAAACCATTGGCCCTCTTACACTATGGGTTCTAAAAACCAATTCCCATTGGCCAAACTGTGGTGCTCTTCAATTTGGGGTCTCACTCCCCCGATTCATCTCCCGGTGCCCTCGTACAATTTCTGGGCTGCGACGTGTACCTCTCCCAGTGGGTCTACCCACCTGCACACCTCCACCACTGCAGTTGCCTCCGAGCTTACCTGCTCCTTACCCTAACCTAACTACCAGGGGAAGGCCCTCTGGCTCTCTCCCCACTCCGTGCCCTCTCTGGCACTGGGCTGCCCGATCCACACCCGGGATCCTCAGGCACCCACTCACAACTACCGGCTCCCAGAGCCCACCTGCGGCCTCACCTGGCCGACATCCTCACAGTGGTGGAGTGCCCAACCAACTACACACACTAACAGGCTACACGCCCAGCCATTTCCACAACACTAATGCACCCATTCACAACACCATTCTGCAACCGCACCACAAATGCCAATATCCAACCACAATTTACCTGCACCCTCTACCTAACACTTACACTACCCGCCCCGGGTACTCGTGAAAGGGGTCCACTCTTCCCCCATCCACACCTTCGCACCATGCACACCACTCCGTACCACTCACTCCAACTCTCTCCACACACCTGTACCTGCACACCTGTGCTCTCACACCTGGTGCCACCTGCACCCTTCTCTCCCCAAGCGCATTCGCGCTGATCCACACACTCACTACTCATACACTGCTCCACACACCTGTCCAGTTGCACACCTGTGCAATCACACCTGTTCAATTCTCACAAACACGGCATCATCTCAGCTAACTACTCCCTTCTGAAACTTGCGCTTCCCAGTCGTCCCTTTAAACTATTGCGCTCCCTCGTCATTATCATCCATACTAATCTACCTGCGTCCCCACTACAGGTATCAGTCACTAACTAATCTTAACGTTACCTAATGTCATCTTCTAGATCCCTACACACAATATCCTAACCCACCCGGGCTAGTTTTCACTGCCATACACCCCATAATCTATTGCTCCTTTGCCCCCATGGGAAGGGTGGCAGGGATGCCATCCCACCACATCGGGGGTCTCTCACTACCAATTTTGCACATCAAATTTCAACAAATCAAAAATTTGCCAATCACTACCCATCATCTGCCAATCACTACTGCCAATCCCTTGCCAATCATCAAATTTTGTTTTTCTCTAATTTTGGGGCCAAAACACTATCCTCATCACCCAGTCTCCTCACTAATACCTCTCGGTGCGCCAATCCCTGTCCAAAGCCCGGCTTCGTAAAGCCAAGCCATGAATGCGGGTTGTTCTGTGCCAGCGGCTGGATACATCCCGCATTCGGTGCAGGGAAGGAGGTTTACCCGGGCCGAGATCCCACGCACCATCTCGGCACGGAGCCATCCCATGCCCCGATCTCGACCTGCCGGCACGTCTCACCAAAAAGTGGTCGCCATGACGACCCTTTCTATCGGGCTGCCAGCTCCGCCTAGTGGAGCCTGGACGCGGCCGTTCAAAGCGAGGCCCAGCGTGGATCGCGCACGGCGGTTCTTTCGAACCCGCCGTGGCTCGGATCCCCGCTGGTTCTCGCGGCACGCGAAGCCCGGCACGCACCGAGGGCCCGCTTCGGCTAAAAGTCGACCTGACCTTTAACCCGTGTAACGTCGATGCTTCACCTGCATGCTTACACCCCGCAGCCCGTTCCTTGCTCATACATGCAGCTGTTCCCATTCTCCTTGTACCGTTCCTTACACACCCAGGTACACCCATTCCACTCACAGCCTTGGTCACACACCTGACCACCGAACACTTTGGCACACATTCGTTGGTCGCACACCTCACCAATACACCGCTTCGCACCCCCTCCTCGGTCACCTCCTCTGTGACAATCACAGGTGTGCCCTCATTCGCACACCCAACCACGTGCCTCACCACCAATTCCAGCGTGCATTCCCACTCACGCTCTACCATTCCAGGTGTGCATCCTTCCATCCCAGGTGTACATCCTCGCTCACCTGTCACAACTAACTCACGCTCCATGTCACTCTCACTACTTTCACCTCCATTCCTGACAGCGCACTCACCCTTACTCTTGACAGCGCACTCTTTCCTCATGCACCTGTCCGTCACACACCTTTCTCGCGCACACTCTCCCGTTACACCCTCTGTAACACTCACCACAGGTGGACACTCTTCCTTACTTCTGACAGCGCACTCTTTCCTCATGCACCTGTCGGTCACACACCTTTCTCGCGCACACTCTCCCGTTACACCCTCTGTAACACTCACCACAGGTGGACACTCTTCCTTACTTCTGACAGCGCACTCTTTCCTCATGCACCTGTCCATCACACACCTTTCTCGCGCACACTCTCCCGTTACACCCTCTGTAACACTCACCACACCGCGCTTCCATGTGCTCCCTCGCACACACGCTACGACCGACTCATTCTCGCTAACACACTCACTCCTTGGCACGCACTTTTTCCTCACACACCCCAGAGTCGGACTTTCTTGCACACCTCCTTTTTCGCACACCAGACCTGTCGCACACTTCACCAGTGGCCTCTCACGAACACCCGGGTCTATCTCGACCCCCAAGCTTCTTAAATCCCCTGGCGCATCATACGCACGACCATATTGGTCACCACTTACACCGGGTCCTCTTCCTCTTCGCTTCTCCTCCATCACCTGCGAATCCCTCATCCGGTTAATGAGCACATCACGATCCAAACACAGACTTTGGACCAATTCTTTCATCTCCTCTTTTATCTCTTTGTTATCCCCTCTCCGTCGCTTCTTAATTTCGCTCACCCCTTCTTCCACTTCTTCTAATTTGTGCCTCACCTCTTTTATTCCCCGGTATGTCTCCTCAAGCTCGTCCTCCAAGGCTACCTTGACCGTTTCCATGTGCGTCCTCACCTGCCGGTCCTTCGTCTCCATTACCTCTATCACCTCGTCCAACCTCGTTGTCAGTCCCTCACGTACCATCTGACATTCCCTCTTCGTCGCTACCAAGTCATCTTTGAGTTCTTTCTGTGTCGCCTTTAAACCTCCTAATACCGCAGTGTTCCTTTGAACCTGCTCCACTAACTCCGTCTGTCCCACCGTCAGCTGCTCCACCTCTTGCGTCAGGTCCTCTATGCCCCCTTGTAACTTTACAGTCGCCTTTCTCACCTCCTTTTCCATGTGCTCCTCACAGTGCCTCACCTCCTCGCGCACTCCTCCGACCTCCTCACTCACTCCTCTTCTGATCTCCTCTCCCATCACTTGCATCTCCTGCCCAGATGCCACCCTCATCTGCTCCATTTCCTCCCTGTGAGCATCCAGTTTGGTTTCTACCCCCATTCTGACCCCCTCTATCTGCTGCCCCATTTGGTTAACTTCCCTTTCCGCTTGGTCCCTCATGTCCCTCAATTTGCCTTCCATACTGTTTTCTAACCCCTCTAACCCTTTTTGCATCCCTTCCATTTGATTCTCTTGAGCGGCCATTCTGTTTTCTACCCCCGTTAACCCATGTTTCACTCCCTCTATCTGATTCTCCTGGGCAGCCATTCTATTTTCTACCCCCGTTAACCCATCCTGTATTTCCCCTAATCTATCGTCTAGTTTCCCAAATTTCATGTCTAATCCCTCTATTCTACTCCCTAACCCCCCGATCTGCGCCCCCATGTCCTCCCTCAATTTCTCGCTATTGGACCCCATTTGGCCCTCCAATCGCTCACCCTGAGCATCCATCCGGTTCCCCATTCTGTTTGCCATTTCTTCATTATTCTGGGCCATAAGGGCCTTCATTTGTATAAAAAACAAGTTCCAATCCACCGGGGGCGCTGCCACGGTCGCCGGCGCGGTGACCAGCGAGGCGCCATTTTGCGTGCTTGCTACCCTCGCTGTTTCGCTCTCCTCTCGTGTCTCAATTTGGTCCTGGACCGACCCTGCTTCACTCTCCCCTACCGGACCCCAGCCGTCTTGATCCGCCATAGCGCGACTTGCAAAATTCGGTTTTTTATTTTATTTTCGTAAAACAAATTCAAATTTCGCCGTTATAATTTCGCGCGGGAAACGCGCTCCGAATCGATTCTACTTGTTACCAATTTGGGCCTAATAAATTTAGTCCCGGGTTCGAATCTCACTCCTCGACACCAATTGTTACAGACGTGGCTTGGATGTTATTTACCGAGCGGTTTTATGGTATGACCACGTCTGCACAAGTTACCCGATTGTGCCCGAACGTTGACTAGTCGCGCGATGCTGGCTCAATAAGAAAAAGAAGACACCCGGCTGGATTACAATAACACAATACGACACCAATGTTTCAATTCTCAAGACCTCCGGAGGAGATTATATTCGTACGGAAAGGTCAGATTACAGGGGCTAGAGGTATAATCACAGAAAGACAGGCACTTAGACACACTCTTATATTAACCCCGGACAGACGACAGACAAACGGGACAACGGCTGACTCACACGGGGGTTGATGGCAGGAAAGCGGGTATCGATGGCTCCAGGTCCTCCTGGGCTCGGGGCAGGGTACAGTACGGTCCGGTCCGGTCCAAAGATGCGGGGAGGTATCGTCGCGCTGGGGGTGGCGGTGGCTT